>NC_042997.1:20728921-20751421 GCF_006345805.1 Octopus sinensis | reverse complement strand
GTGAGAGAAGGAGTTCAATTAGAACAGGTTTCTTGCTATTGGAGAAGCTACACAACAATTTATATTATCAAACAAAGGTTGAAAGTGGTCAGGTGAAAATGGAAAACGATAAAAATAGTGGTGCTAAAGTATGAGAGTGGATCCTCACCATATGAGTGTGAACCCTCACCTATTTGTTCTAAGTACTTCTCAAGATTTTTGCTCACTGTTCCCAGTGCTCTGACAATTATTGGTACTACTGCTACCTTTTTCATCGACCACAACTGCTTAACTTTCCAAGCTAACCTGTCATATCTCTCAACTTTTCTTTCTTCCTTATCACATACCTTGTTGTCAGCTGGGCATGCTATATCTATGATCCAGCATAGTTTGTTTTCTTTCTCAATTAAGACTATGTCTAGCTTCCTATTCTCAATCTCATGGTCGCACTGAATCATAAAATCCCATAGGATCTTTGCATTTCTATTTTTGACGAGGCCTTCAGGTTTGTGGTTGTACCAATTTTTTGCTCTGTCAAGTCCATACTTGTTGCAAAGTGTCCAATGGACAAGCCTGGCTATATTGTCGTGGCATCTCTTATATTCCTTCTGGGATAGGGGTATACATTGGCTGGTAATATGCCGTACAGTTTCACCACTTTGTCCACAGATTCTGCACTTATCATTTTCTGCTGTGTTGTCTATTCTGTATTTTATGTAGTTTGTTCTTAGTGCTTGGTCTTGGGCAGAACAGATTAGAGTCATGGGAGAAGGCACTACTTGAAACTATTGGTTTTAAATCACTTTTAGTCATTCACAGCCATCTTTTTTCTCTGTCTGTCTTATCTTCAACATCTCTATGAAATTGCCCATGCATTCTTTTCTTTACCCTCCTATTTTCCGTTTCATTCGTCTTCAATTTCTTGTATAGTGCTTTATCTTTGCAATCTTTAATCCTACACAAGCCTGACCTTCTTTCTTCTAATAATAGCAGTTCTGTGGAATTTTTTACCATTATTATTATTATTATTATTATTATTATCATTATTATTATCATTATTATTATTATTATTATTATTATTATTATTATTATTATTATTCAGTTTTATTTTTATAGCGGGCTTTCTCTTCACTACCAAGCACAACTCTGTGTGCCTTGGGTATGTGCTGTGACTTGTGATGCTCTGATGGTTATTGTATGGAAAGTGTTCTGCGTAGGATGTGTGAAGTGCCTAGTAGTGCAATTTTCTGTATGTTATATGTGTTTGTAAGTCCTGGTGTTTTTGTTATGTATTTGTCTGAATATATTTTTATCATGCCTAATGCACCTACTATGATAGGAATTGTTTCTGTTTTTAGATTCCACATTCTGGTTACCTCTATTTCCAGGTCTTTGTATTTTGAAAGTTTCTCCATTTCTTTTAGAGACACGTTGTCATTATTATTATCATTATTATTATTATTATTTTATGAAAACTCTCAGCATATTTTGCTGGGTATGATGGAAAGTGTCAGCTGTCCACAGTCAGCAGACTAAGGTGACATTTGTTTACTGGTGATGCTTCAAGAACCCAATGAAGAATTCTTGCAGTTCCAAGTAATGTCGATTTTTGCAGATGTTCTATCTTTGTTTGCACCAGTCTTTTTGAGCAATACTGGTAGTTGAGTGCTGACACTTCCAAGTGCACCACTTACTATTGGTATCACATGTACTCTCCTTTGTATTTCCCACATCAAATTGTCATAGTTGTTCAGTTTCTTCAGCTTTCTCTTTGATCCTGTTGTCACTAGGAAGTGCTATGTCAATTATCATGCAAGTTCTTTCTTTTTTATTCACCATCACAATGTCCAGTTTCTGATGAATGTCTAGTTTCTGGATCATTGCATCCTACAAGATTTTGCAATCTTTGTTCTCTGTGACTCCTTCTGGAGTTTTCTCATACCACGTCTTTGCTCTTTGTAGGCCATGATTTTCACAGAGCTCCCAATAGATCATTCTTGTCACATTGTCATGTCATCTTTTATAATTGCATTGCACCAATCTCAGGCATTCACTGATGATGTGCCATACCGTTTCACACCCTTCACCACACATTCTGCCTTTGTTGCTGTCGGTAGTGTTCTCGATCCTGCACTTCACATAGTTAGTCCTTAAAGCTTGATCTTATACCATATATATATGTGTTTCTGTTTTTACCTTCAGGTCACTCCTACTTTATTATTATTATTATTATTATTATTATTGTTGTTGTTGTTGTTGTTAAAGTGTCGAGCTCGCAGAATTGTTAGCAAGGCAGCGAGCTGGCAGAAACATTAGCATGCTGGGCAAAGTGCATAACCATATTCCGCCAAGGTCGACTTTGCCTTTCATCCTTTTGGGGTCGATAAATCAAGTACCAGTTACGTACTGGAGTCGATGTAATCGACTTAATCCATTTGTCTGGCCTTGTTTGTCTCCTCTGTGTTTAGCCCCTTGTGGGTAGTAAAGAAATATGTATTTCGTCTATCTCTTTAATTTCCTCTGCTGCTACGTTCTGAGTTCAAATTCCGCTGAGGTCAACTTTGCCTTTTATCCTTTCAGGGTCGATTAAATAAGTACCAGTTACGCACTGGGGTCGATATAATCGACTTAATCCGTTTGTCTGTACTTGTTTGTCCCTTATGTATTTAGCCCCTTGTGTGTAGTAAAGAAATAAGTATTTCATCTGCTGCTACATTCTGAGTTCAAATTCCACTGAGGTTGACTTTGCCTTTCATCCTTTCAGGGTCGATTAAATAAGCACCAGTTACGCACTGGGGTCGATATAATCGACTTAATCCATTTGTCTGTCCTTGTTTGTCTCTTCTGTGTGTAGCCCTTGTGGGCAGTAAAGAAATATGACTTGTTAGCATATTGGACTAAATACTAAGCAGCATTTCTTCTGGCTCTCTGTTCTAAGTTCAAATTCTGCTGGGGTTGATTTCTTGGACTTGATAAAAATATATACTAGTTAAACATTGAAATTGATGTAATTGATTTAATTCTTCCTCAAAAACATTACTGGCCTTGTGCCAACATTTCAAACTATCATGATTATTATTATTGTCGTTGTTGTTGTTGCTGCTGTTATTGTTGTTGTTGTTGTTGTTGTTGTTATTGCAAAGTTCCATGGTGATTATGTCAACAGATCCATGTCTTGAGATTTAGTAACAAACAAGTCATCTCAATTTCAAGGATTCTTGCAGAATCGAAAATGACAGTTTTTTTGCATCTCTGCTATCAAGATCTTCATTCCGATATTTCTCAGTTTCTTGAAATAACTATTTTCCTGTCATTCCCAGGGTTACTCTGATAACAGTGTTAAAAATTCACTTGAATATCTCAGAATTCTTTGACATGTCCAAATGCTTTTCAGTATTTTCTGGATGCTTTCTTCATCTTCTATATTGGTTTATGGAGGTATATCCCAGAACACTGTTATCTTGTCATTTCAAACACTGCCTGTGGCATATGCACATGTCATCTACTTTATGGGACAATTTTGTAATGTTCCTATGGCATGTGTGTATGCGTGTATGTGTGTGTTTGTGTGTGTGTACATACACATGTATATAGTGGTGTATATAATTTTTTTATGCTACACTACTTTGTTATAAAAATCGATTATATTCTTTGCAACACAAATATGCCATGAAAGTTTCCTATTCTTTGTGTGCATTATGTGTTTATAACTATGTATAATTGTGCATGTGTATGTGTGTGTGTGTGTGTGTGTGTTTAAATATGTGTAATTGTTTGATTCTCTGTGTGTGTGAGTACTGTTAATTAGACTAGTATTTCATTCTGGATAGAATATTCCTAGAAATACCAACATATTCATTTAGGCATGGCATTACAGTGTATGCAAGTTTGTGCAGTTTAAGAAACTGGCTTTGTAACCACATGGTTTCAGGTTCAGTCCCACTGTGCAGCACCTTGGGCAAATATCTTCTACTAGAGCTCCAGGCTGACCAATGCCTTTTGAGTGAATTTGATAGATGGTAACTGTGAGGAAGTCCACTGCTGCATATGTGTGTGTCTTTGTTTTTGTCCTAGTGTTGGCTTGTTTACATTCCAGTAACATTAACAGTTTGATGAAAAAACTAAGAGAATAAATACCAAACTTAAAAATTAAGTATTGGAGTTGATTTGTTCAAGTAAACTTCTCAAAGCACTGCCCCAGCATGGCTGCAGGTCAATGACTATAATAAGCAAAAGATAAAAGATGACAAGCAATTCTTAACTTTAAGCATTCCATATTAGCATACTAATTTTCAAGCCTTTTACACTTACAATATTCAAACTTAAAACTGTTAGATGTGTCTGTCTTTCCCAGTGTTCTTATGACAATTATAATAACCTTTTGATAACACAAAATGCATTCACCAGTATTTTATCTTTTATGGCTATTTCCTCTGTCTTATCTCATGTTGTGTACAGATATGTCTGACAGTAGTCCTCATTTTTCTTCCCAGATACTGTTTTCCTGTTCACTCTCTTCAGTTTGTGTTGTCACCTTGACTGTGATGCCTAACTGTTACATCAACAGGGAAATGTTGTCACTATTTGCAAAGATAAATTGTTATATTTATGAAGAAACAATTTATTGACTAGTTGTATAACTAAAATAATAATAATAATAACAGCAAGGATAGTAAGAAAAGTTTTTGATATTTGAGGAAACTGGTTGTGACTTGTTATGATAGACATTGATTCGGAATGTAACACACTCACACATACCATGAATAAAAATTATCTTTTCTGCTGCTGGCATAAAGCCTGAAAGTTTGGGGAAGGGGACTAGTCAATTACATCAACCCCAGTGCTTGACTGATACTTATTTTATCAACTCTGAAAGGATGAAAAGCAAGACTATACTATTAAAGCAAAAAAAAAATACTTATGATTATAGAGGACAAAATAAACTAACTCTAAGATCAAAGATTTTGAATTCCTTGTGATAGCAGAGTTGATACAAAAAAAATTGAAAAGAATGAGGATTATCAGAATTTAACCAGAGAGCTGAAGGGACTGTGGAAGACTAAGGCAACAATCATTCCTATGGTAATTGGTGCAATTGGCACGGTACCCAAAATGCTACCCAAAAGATTGAAAGAGATTGGAATTGAAACTGGTTTTGTTGACCTGTAGAAAAGTACCATCCTATACTCTTCAACCATAAAGAAAGCTTTTGTTGTGAAACTTCAAGATAAAAAAGCCCTGCTAATTAAATTAGTATATACTAGCTTAATAATAATAATCTTATTCTTTATTTACAAGGGCTTGAAGAGATACAAATAAACATGAAATATTCACAAAGGGTTATGGAGAAAAAAGAAGTAGAATGCTTAAAAGTTTATAATTATGAAAGAGAGAAGTAAAAGATATAGAATATGAGTGGGTGTTTTAACCTTTTGAAAGTATGTACAATAAAACACGCTATACTTATTATTAAAAGGAAATAAAATATAAAATACTATTGGCTAGGTTGTGTCTAACACTCCATTTTCCTTTCTACTCACCATTTCTAAATTTCCATAAAAGTGAAGCCAATATCACCAGTAAGCAATTTCTTTGAGACACATGGTGTTGGAAATCTCTAGGGCCTTTGCAGCATTCTCTTTTAAGTTTGTTGTTATGCCTTAGTTTATTTTTACTGATAATCTTTTTTACAAAATCTATGTTTTATATTCTGAAGTTAATTGTTTTCTTGTTATTCTAAATTCTTCAAATAGTCCATCACATTACAGATGCACAATTTTGTCTATTAATTATTTGTTTGATTTTTGAAGGGCAAAGCTTATTCATTCTTTTTTATCCTTTTCATTTTCTTCTTTATTTTCCTGAAGTGGAGTATCAATGTGGTTTCAAAGAAATTGTCCCTCATCACCTATTGTTTGAGTCATGTTTTCCCTTTTATGTTGCACTTGTTTGTAGATTTTTCATCTGCAATTATTATTTCTAGCTCACTATATGATGATGGAGTGGTACTAATTTTTGATACTTTTAGGGGACAAGTTATTTGTTCATTTATTTCATAAAGGGACTTCTCAAACTGTCAGACACACTCCCGAATATGCATTTATATATCCCAGTACATGGGTCAAATAAAAGACACTGAAAACAACAAAGATCTTCACCTAATCATCACTTTTGTATTACATTATGGGCATGTAGTCAAAGCAGAGCATTAAAAAAATGGTGATGAAGTCAGTTGGTATTAAAATGGATTTGCAAATCTTAATGACTTCCAAAAGTCACAAACCCACACCAGAACTGTGTAGAGGCTACAGAGACAAAGGGCATGAATAAAATTTTATCAGCTAAAATGTATGGGTAGTAGAGTCATAGGTAACCTTCCATGCTCACTGAAATAATAAAATTTAAAAAAATATATTTATACATGTATTCTCTCAGAAAAAATAGAATACCCCCCCCCCCCCCATAATCAAACAAAATTCTCAGTACCTTAGGGATAATAATCAGATATAAAAATTTCATTAAACTTTAATTAAACTAATTTATAAGACTTGCATTCATGCTTTGTCAAGATTCACTACGTTATTCTGGTTGCTGATCATACACAGTGAGCACTACTTTATGAAAAAATGTACACACATTCAGGATAGAACTGGCCACTTTTACAGATCTGCACAAAATTTATTGCGAGTAGCAATGAATTCATATGTGTACAAGGGGTTGTAGTTATACAGTAAGAAGCAAAAGTTCTAAATATATGTAGCAGAGTTTGGTTGTTCATTTAGAACTAATGCTGTTCTCTTTCACAATTCTAAATTGCTTGCATTTATGTACTTTGCTGAATGAACAACTGGCTACATGTGAGAAATTTGGGTCACTTGTTTTGAATATGGATGTATCTGTGAGTGTATAATCATGTATGTTTTATGCATGTATGTTAGCATGTGTGTATGTATGTATGCATTATGTACTATGTACATATTATCTATGTATGCATGCATGTATGTATGCATGTGTGTGTATTTTTGTATTATGTATGTAGAAACCCACCTACAAACACTCACACATAAACATACACTCTCATAAACATATATGAACTCACATATATGAACGTATAAGCATACATATATTAATTATTAGCAAGATAGATATGCATAGATTAATATTTAATAATTGGTAAATTTGTTTATTATAGAAATATCAAGTCCTGAAATTCTTTCAATCACATTATACCATTTATAGAATTAGAAAACAACTTTGGGTATTGTAAAGGAAATATATATTGAAGAAATGAATCACAAACAGAAATCTTTAATTGAAGCTAAAAATCAATTTCAACTTAATTAAATTAATTGAATCTTTTGTACCTGTTTATTTGGTAAAGTCTTTGTTTTTCAAACTATATCATCTATAGTAAGAAAAAAGAGAGGACAGAAGGTCACGTGAAACATCTTATTGCCACATTGTAAATACAATGTTATTATGGGAATATTTAATTCATACTAATGTCTCTTACAAAGATTTCTTTCATTTACTCACAAAGATAAACAAGAAAGTTATCATTACAAAATTACTACTAAGCAGTTTATATTAAAGGAACATGAATTATAAGTTATACATTCTTTTTATTTTAATTAAATTAATAGTCACTGATAAGACCACTTAATAATCAAATGAAAAATATTTTCTTCATCATATAAACTTTAGATCTTTTGAGATTTATAAACAAAATTTTAAATTATGATTTTCTTGCATATGTCATATGATTAAATAAATAGTAATTCTTATCTCTTCAATAGCACTATCCTGCCAGCTCTGTAATGCACAAGTGAGATGTAGGCAACTATGAAGAGGATATAACATCAATAAGCTATGATGCAAGGGGCCAAAGAAAGATCCATGCTACGATTATCATTATGAGAATGCATTCAAAATGAGATAATTCAAGAATGGAGCAGAATGAATGATGTGATTTCAAAATACTGAAAGCATAAGTTCTGCTGAGCCGGACATGTCCTAAGATTCACAGAAAACAGCTGGACCCATGCAGAAAAGAGATCAGAAAAGGCCACTTAGAAGGTGATTTAGGTCAAGTTTGAAAAGAATGGAATAATTAAGACATAATTGGTTAGTCTTGTTTTCACTGGTTGCAAAAATGATACTAAAGGCAGAATGACGAAAGTGAATTTAATGTCCTAAAGTCAAAGGTTATCAAATTAGTGTATTTTATCATCATCATTTTCATCATTATCATCTTCATTTATTTTTCTCATTGTTTGCAAATTATCTTTCAACATAAATTTTTAATTTATGAATTATCATATATATATATATATATATATATGTATTCTTATTGGTGTCACGTATTCTGTATTTTTGTTTGTGTACTTCGATCGTTTTCCGTCCTTCGTTGTATACATTCGAAGCTTTCTTCCAGGGGATCTAATGCGCTTGGCTTAGATTTCCCTTGGCGGGCTGGCCATATCGGAGCAATCTCAAGATTAATCAGCCGAAATTGCTAAGATGATCTGGTTCTTGACTGATGACTGAGGGCTTCGAATGTCCCGTCCTGTGGTTCTTGTGTCGTCTCTGTGGTGTTTCATGTTCTTGTCCATGTCTGTATTTAATTTTACTGTTTACCTATATAATCGGCGGCTACGTATCCACAATTGTCCTTATACGATAAGTATATTTTTTTCTCAAGCTTTGATACGACTCTTAATCTGTCTCTTTTTCTCTCTCTCTCCCTCCTCCCTTATTCCACTTCCGTTCTTTCCCTCTCCATCCGTCCCCCCCCTTTCTACGTTTCTCTATCTCTCTCACCTCCAGCCCCCTCGATCTGTCTCTTTCTTCTCCTCCCTCGTCCACCTTCTCTCCCTTTTCATCTGTCCCTTTCTCCTGTCTTTTGTTCTCACGTGACAGCTAGCCGCTGTTGAGCGCTCTTTTCGTTTTCAGCAGCCTCAGAAGCAACACGTTTTTGTTCGTCTCCCCGTGGCCTTTAGGCACAACTTCACAAGCCAGCCCCTACTCAAATCGTCCTGTCGAAAGACCCTTGTCCTACGTCCTGGTTTTGTTTTGTTGTTTATTTTTTTTTTTTTACCGTTATTGTTTTTACGTTTTTGTATTCTTATTGGTGTCACGTATTCTGTATTTTTGTTTGTGTACTTCGATCGTTTTCCGTCCTTCGTTGTATACATTCGAAGCTTTCTTCCGGGGATCTAATGCGCTTGGCTTAGATTTCCCTTGGCGGGCTGGCCATATCGGAGCAATCTCAAGATTAATCAGCCGAAATTGCTAAGATGATCTGGTTCTTGACTGATGACTGAGGGCTTCGAATGTCCCGTCCTGTGGTTCTTGTGTCGTCTCTGTGGTGTTTCATGTTCTTGTCCATGTCTGTATTTAATTTTACTGTTTACCTATATAATCGGCGGCTACGTATCCACATTGTCCTTATACGATAAGTATATATTTTTTTCTCAAGCTTTGATACGACTCTTAATCTGTCTCTTTTTCTCTCTCTCTCCCTCCTCCCTTATTCCACTTCCGTTCTTTCCCTCTCCATCCGTCCCCCCCCCCTTTCTACGTTTCTCTATCTCTCTCACCTCCAGCCCCCCCGATCTGTCTCTTTCTTCTCCTCCCTCGTCCACCTTCTCTCCCTTTTCATCTGTCCCTTTCCCTGTCTTTTGTTCTCACGTGACAGCTAGCCGCTGTTGAGCGCTCTTTTCGTTTTCAGCAGCCTCAGAAGCAACACGTTTTTGTTCGTCTCCCCGTGGCCTTTAGGCACAACTTCACAAGCCAGCCCCTACTCAAATCGTCCTGTCGAAAGACCCTTGTCCTACGTCCTGGTTTTGTTTTGTTGTTATTTTTTATTTTTACCGTTATTGTTTTTACGTTTTTGTATTCTTATTGGTGTCACGTATTCTGTATTTTTGTTTGTGTACTTCGATCGTTTTCCGTCCTTCGTTGTATACATTCGAAGCTTTCTTCCAGGGGATCTAATGCGCTTGGCTTAGATTTCCCTTGGCGGGCTGGCCATATCGGAGCAATCTCAAGATTAATCAGCCGAAATTGCTAAGATGATCTGGTTCTTGACTGATGACTGAGGGCTTCGAATGTCCCGTCCTGTGGTTCTTGTGTCGTCTCTGTGGTGTTTCATGTTCTTGTCCATGTCTGTATTTAATTTTACTGTTTACCTATATATATATATATATATATATATATATATATTAGTGAAGTTATTTCTGAGTCCACAGGGGAGAGAAGTTCTATTTAGTGGTACCAAAATGATTACTCACTGTATTATATACATACATATATATATATATAATATATATATATATATATATATATATATATATATATATATATATGTATTATATACATACATATATGTATATATATATATATATATATATATATATATATATAGACAGAATCCCCCTCAAGCAACTCAATCATCATTGAATGAAATTATCCACGATAGGTACATATAGGACTAAATATTAAAAATTATTAAAATTGATATCTACAATTCTTATTCTAAATCATATACATTACGTTATATAGACTACATGAATTTCATGACAACATATTCTTCGATGTTGCTGAAATAGAAAGTTTCGAAATACAATACCCTATTAAAACGATTATATTGCCAATCCTCAGGTCTAGATTATATGAACTTCTTATGCTATTTACATCCTATATAAAGACATGACAAACTAAAAATAATCTAGACCTGAAGATTGGCAATATAATCATTTTAATTATGATCTTGTATTTTGAGACTTTCTATTTCAGCAATATTGAGGAATATGTTGTCATGAAGTGTGTGTAGTTTATATAATATAATGTATATGATTTAGAATAAGAATTGTAGATATTAATTTCAATAATTTTAAATATTTATTCCTATATGTACATTTCGTGGATAATGTCATTCTTTGATGATTGAGTTGCTTGAGGGTGATTCTGTCTCTTAAAGCTATCTATCTATCTATCTATCTATCTATCTATATATATATATATATATATATATATATTCTTTTATTCTTTGTTTGTTTCAGTCATTTTACTGCAGCCATGCTGGAGCACTGCCTTTAGTCAAACAAATCAACCCCAGGACTTATTCTTTTGTAATCCTAGTACTTATTCTATTGGTCTCTTTTGCTGAACTGCTAAGTTATGGGGACATAAACACACCAACATCAGTAGTCAAGCGATGATGGGGTGGACAAACACAGACACACAAATACACACACACACACACACACATATACATACTGTATACATTTATATACATATATATATATACATCATCATCGTTTAACATCCACTTTCCACGCTAGCATGGGTTGGACATTTCGACCAGAGTCTGGGAAGCAGGAGGCTGCACCAGGCTCCAGTCTGATCTGGCAGTGTTTCTACAGCTGGATGCCCTTTCATATATATATATATATATATATAGTTAATCCAAACATGAAGGCACAAAAAAACACAACAACGTGAGGACGTGGAACAAATATAGTATTATTGGACGCTCAGGAAAGAAGGAAAGAAGGAAGGTTTAATGTTTCGAGCAGAGCTCTTCGTTGGAAACATAGGAGAAGGAAAGATCCAGAGAAGGGAAGACAGAGGAAAAAAATCGCCAACGGTACACACGCGGTCACATTTTGAACGTGTATTTATATATATATATATATACATGCACACACACATACATACCTATATATAGGCCTGTATGTATGCATGCGTGTGTGTGTGCTTCATGCATTTATGTTTATTGCGATAATAATTTTTGAAATTGTCACCTAATTTGATTGTACCGGAAATGCTGTGGAACTGCCTTTTGGTAAAGAAGAAAATGTGGTTTTTAAATTATCAAAAATTAATCCAAGTTTCCATAAGATCAAAATTACTGAATGCATCCCAAAATTAGTGACCATTCTTTAGAATTTCTTTAAGCCTAAAATCCTATGATCTGAAGTTGGCATAACATGAGGGATGCTGGTTGTAACAAATTCCAGTTTTGTATCTTCCAGCTTTCTCCAGTTGGTTGTCATATTAAAGTAATATTCAGCATTTCCAATCAAAACATCTAGTAAATCCATGACATGAGATTGTTTTTACAGCATTATCCATACCAGAGATTGTCTTTTATTAGTTATTCTTCTTAATATAATGCCACTTGTTCTTTCTGCCTGAACCAATGTATATATTGTTTTACTGCCCTGGTGATAGAACTTACATCTATTAACTTAAACTACTATACTCTTTTACTCGTTTCAGTCATTTGACTGCGGCTATGCTGGAGCACCGCCTTTTAGTCGAGCAAATCGACCCCAAGACTTATTCTTTGGAAGCCTAGTACTTACTCTATCAGTATCTTTTGCTGAACTGCTAAGTTATGGGGACGCAAAAACACACCAGCATCGGTTGTCAAGCGATGTTGGGGGGACAAACACAGACACACAAACATATACACACATACATATATATATATATATATATATAAAAGGGGGTAAAGACCCCCTTCGGTCATGAATGACCATGGGATTGCACCTAGAAAGTTACCTTCCTAGATACAAGTCCGGGCAAGGTTGTTTATGGAAGGCCAGCAGTCGCCCATGCATACCAGCCTCCCCTCTCCACGCCACCAGTGTTATCCAAGGGAAAGACAAGGGTCGATACAGCTTGGCACCAGTGACGTCGCAACTCATTTCTACAGCTGAGTGAACTGGAGCAACGTGAAATAAAGTGCCTTGCTCGAGAACACAACACGCAGCCCGGTCCGGGATTCGAGCTCACAACCTCACGGTCGTAAGCTCGACGCTCTAACCACTGATCCATGCACCTTCACATATACATATATATATACATATATACGATGGGCTTCTTTCAGTTTCCGTCTACCAAATCTACTCACCAGGCTTTGGTCAGTCCGAGGCTATAGTAGAAGACACTTGCCCAAGGTGCCACACAGTGGGAATTAACCCGGAACCATGTGGTTCGTAAGCAAACTACTTACCACACAGCCACTCCTACACCTGCATGCTTAACATTAAATATATGCTTTCGGGTATTAGAAGCTTTAGACATCTTATTTTAACAAAAATGTCTGTAGTCATAATCAGAATGCTTTTGATCATGACTCTGCTTGGTAATGGCTAACCTTGGGCTAAACAATGACAATGGCAACAAGACAAAAAGTCATATAAAGTACACATGCAATATAATACAGAATATACAAAATTAGCAGCAGCATTGATAATCTCATTAGTCTTATTAAATGGTCATGGTGATAGTGATGCTATTGGTAGTGGTGGTCTTCTTAATGAGTAAGAGATTTATGATGGCATTATTTTTGTTAATCGATCAAATGAATTAAGTTAGGAAAATTTATAATTTATTCAAAACAAGCAAACTAATTGAAATAACGAAAGAGGAAAAAAAGGTTATTTTCTGCACTAAACAGTGATGAATTATGTTTTAAAAGTCATTAAACAGCTTAAAATACAATAGGTCACAACTACTAATGATTTTTTGAATAGCTTAGAAAATCTTATGAAACCAAGAGTTATTTTATTCTCTTATGAGTAAGGCGTGAATTTTCCTACTCACCTCTAGACTTAACAAATGTTAACATCATAAATCAACAAAAATATGACAGCTTTAATTCTTTAATTTATTTATTAGTATTATTTTGTTATTTTTATTCTTTTCCATTTTTGTGCATTTTTGTGGTTTTTCTTTAAAAAATTCATTTGCGGATTCAAATGACAAAACAGACCAATCATAATCTTTCAAAAGGTGGATAACCAGAAAATTGGAGACTGACTTTTCCTAATTACCTGCATGGCACACCATAATTGTTGATATGACTCTGTATGATACAGGTAGTTGTAGTAGTAGTAGTAGTAGTAGTAGTAGTAGCAATGGTAGTTGCTGTTGTTATTATTTTAAGTTAGATTAAAATAGATTGCTTGTCTTAAAATGCAAATCTCTCGAGTATCATTGGAATACTTAAAGAAAAAAAATTTTTTGAAAATAATTCCATTTCAAAATAATGTGGTTCCAAGTTCGATCCCAATGAGTGACAATCTTGGTGAGCATCTGCTACCACAGCCTTAGGTTGACTAATGCCTCGTGAGTGAAATTTGCTTGAGAGAAATAGCTGGAAGGCCTGTTTATGCACATGTGTGTATGTGTGTGTGTGTATGCACATAGTATATTATATATATATATATATATATATATATATATAGTGACGTATTTTTGCCATTTCAATATGGCTAACCCCTAAGGGTGGATGCTACTGTAGTTTTTAGCCCCAGGAGGACACACTCCTCCAGCTGGCCATAGACACACTATCTGTGTCCTGTCAGTATTTGCAAAGAGAAGTCATCCTTCCCATATTGAAATGGCAAAAATACGTCACGATGTGTTACCGCTACTGTATATAACTCACTTTGATATTTATCATTATATATATATATATATATATATATGTATGTATATATATATATATATATATGTATATATATATATATTATATATATATATATGACAGGTGACCGAGATCTTTGGTGATGTACTGTGCTTGAGAAGACCTGTCAAGCCAAGTGGCATGTAAAGAACATTTTTTGAATGTTGAGCCTCACGGAGGTAAAGTGGCTGAGTTCCTTTCAAGTATTGGGCCTCACGGAGGTAAAGTGGCTGAGTTCCTTTCGACTATTGGGCCTCACGGAGGTAAAGTGGCTGAGTTCCTTTCGGGTATTGGCCCCCATGGAGGGAAAGTAGCTAAGTCTCTTTCGAGCATTGGGCCTCATGGAGGCAATGACCAAGACCTTTGGAATTACGTCGTGTTTGAGAATAAGACCCCTCAAGCTGAGCAAAATCACAGTCATGGCAGATACCGGTGTCATGTAAATGGTACCTGTGTTGGTGGCATGTAAAAGCACTCATTACACTCTTGGAGTGGTTGGCATTGGGAAGGGCATCCAGCCATAGAAACCATGCCAAATCAGACTGGAGTCTGGTGCAGCATTCCAGTTTGCCAGCCCTGATCAAAACGTCCATCCTATGCCAGCATGGACAACGGACGTTAAATGATGATTATGATTTGTATATATAAAAGATATGAAGTTTCCATCAGGGTGACTCATACTAATAGTTATGCACTCTGGTTGCTCAAATTGGTATGCCACTAAAATTCTGGTTTGAACTGCACCTGAACATGTGATATTGTGACTGCCTTTCTAAAGTGGATAGAAGTGGCTTCCTCTTGAGCCAGTAGGTATATAGGTATAGATTAAGTAGAAATGAAAAGGCAAGACTTGAGAAGGATATTTAATTTAGCTATACAATAAAGCTAATGTATCCCTTTTTATTATATAACTAAATTAAATGTCCTAGTCAAGTCTTGCCAAACAGTCTTCATTTCTGCTTTAATTTATATACATATAATGATTGCTGCATGGAAAGGACAAATTAGCCATTCACAAACACACAAAGAATAGTAACCTCACATAAACACTTGAAACTGTAACCTGGACACAGGCATGACTTATACAGGCATGATTAAAAAATGACTTATTAAGGTTGCATTTCTATACTAGGATGAACATTTTGTTTCCAAACTATTAATTATTTTTTGAGACATTTTTAAGAAATGTAAAGTCAAATTTCATTATAAAATTCGTTTCCTGTAAGGTGTCAAAACCTGAGAACTTATTCAGCCTGACTGTTTCAGTAAGTCACCAAGCAAAACATGAGGTCTCAGTTAAAATGTATTTTATTATATGTTTGTGCATGATTGTGCGTGTGTGTGTGTGTGTGTGTGTGTGTGTGTGTGTGAGTGTGTGTGTGTGTGTGAAGATACACAGCCTGATGGTTAGAGAGCTTGAGTCATAATTACAAATCATGGATGCAGTTCACACCCGGTGACACATTGTTTCTTTGAATAAGGGAATTTATCTCAGTATATTCTATTGTGTCTGGAGAGAGTAATTTTCTTTTTGTACCTTATATATATATATATGTCATTTTAAATCTGGGTTTTTTTCCTGATCCTCCCAATCTCATCCTCCACCTGTCCTCTCCACATTTTCCTTGGTCTACCTCGCTTTCACTGTCCATTTACCTCACACACCAGCACCTTCTTCAGAACATGCTCCTCATCCTTCCTTAACACATGCCCATACCACTACACTCCATTCGCCCTTGCCAGCTGTTTCACTGACTCCTCCAACTCCAGCATCCCCAACAAGTCCTCAGTCGTCCTCTTATCAAACAGCCTCATGCCACACATTTCTCTCACCATTGCTCTCTTAGTCTTTCTCAGAATTGGCATCTCTCACTCCCATACAGCACTTCAGCTCTCACACAATTCCTATAGACCTTTCCTTATATATATATATATATATATGTATGTATGTATGTATGTATGTATGTATGTATGTATGTATGTATGTATGTATGTATGTATTGTATGTATGTATGTATGTATGTATGTATGTATGTATGTATGTATGTATGTATGTATGTATGTATGTATGTATGTATGTGAAGGCCTTCTTTCAGTTTCTGCCTACCAAATCCACTCACAAAGCTTTGGCCGACCCAAGGCTATAGTAGAAGACACTTTCACAAGGTGCCATGCAGTAGAACTGAACCTGGGATCATGTGCTTTGGAAGCAAGTTTCTTACCACAGAGCCATGCTGGAGCACCACCTTTAGTTGAGCAAATCGACCCCAGGACTTATTCTTTGTAAGCCTAGTACTTATTCTATTGGTCTCTTTTGCCGAACCGCTAAGTTACGGGGATGTAAACACACCAGCATCGGTTGTCAAGTGATGTTGGTGGGACGAACACAAACACACACATATATATATACATATACATATGCAACTCGAATTTAAAATTCAGAATGTACATGAAATGGCATAATAACTATTATTAAAGAAAATAGAAAGTTACAAAATAATATGTTTATGAAGTTAGAAATAATTATTTTGGACAGTTACAAATATAAAAATGATAACTTTATTATCATCTTTGTGAGATTCTAATATTTTACAACATTAAAGGTGTTGATATAGATATCAAACAATACAATATCTTCTTAATAATACAATGTAGCAATCATAATATACAAACAAGTCTATGAAATATTTTGATTGATTTATAAAAATAGTATATTTCTTTTAATTTTCTGAAATAAATAGGAGATATATATTAAATCAATGCTGCAGTTAAGAATTTTCATTTCATTTTGTGTGATCATATAGTAAAAATGATGTGAAACATTTTTGTATGCTATTAATACAGGAGGGGAAAAAATGTATGCTATTTTATAATAATAGAAAAAAATATGAGTTTCAAAGAATAATTTCATATAGGTTAAGAGCCAGTCATTTATTGGGAGGAAATCATTTGTGCACCATCATTTCTCTTTATCATTGAATTATTAGATTCTGTTTTCAAATGAAACTGTTTAGTTATACATTGAACTTTGAAAGCTGACCATTAATAGAAATGAATAACCAAGGTTGGCTATGAATGCTACATTTAAAATTGTTATGGCAAACACTTCAAGGCAAAAGTTAAGAGTCTGCTACATGGTTTAATTTCCTCGCTGAAAGCCGTTTTACTTTGTTCATGTTACTAATGTCTTTCAGCTCAGCATGAACATCACATTTTCCCTAACCTAATATTAAATGGCATATGCCAAGATGAAAAGATTTATAACAGAAATGCTGGGGTATATTACAGTAGTGAAACAGTTTCAAAATTTGAATAACACTGCAAGTATACGTGAATGTGAGGGAAGCAAGTCTTTTATTTTAATGCTTCAGTGAGTGTGTATAAGAATTAACCTTTAATTTGCTTAGAGAGAATAAGCTTCTACAAAGGTGCACACAAATACATACACACATGCATACAAACGTACACAAACATGCAAGCACACCTACTTAAACATATACACTCACTCACACATCCACAAAGAGAAATATCTCTACATAGAAACATAAGCTGTTGCAAATCAAACATCACACATACATATAAAACAAAAAAATATATAAAGAAAGAAAACTCCAATGCATGCATATATGAAATAGACACACATGTATCATACACACACACGTGCCTGTATGCTGTGTATATGCACAAATATACACACACATACACATGTGTGTAGATTTGTGCACATGAATAAATGTGTCTGAATGTTGATATGGTTTTTTCCCCCTTCTGATAAAGAATGTGTTGTATATGGTCTTATGTTGCAAACAGATGCTTCCAACCAAAGGTTGTATCTATAAAATGGGTGGAGAAATTGAATGAAGTGTGCATAATTGTGAATTGTTCTTCAGATTGCTGGAACCATTTTTCTTGTTAGAATAATTTACTTGGCATTGCAGCTGGTTTTATATGTTGTTCTCTTTTATCAATATTCTTTTCCTCCAACATTTTTTTGCCTGCAAGCAGCAGGCTGAGTTTAGGAATAATATGACAAGAGATAAAATGGAATCCAATTTTTACAAAATGGATAAATAAACACACCTTTGAGCGAATGTCATTTTTGTATAGGATCATTTTATAAGAAAGAAAATCATAAAGAAATATATTTAAAGTGATTGATACTGCAGGGAAACAAAAATAAAAATAAAATATTACAAAAGAATTAATTGAAACAAATTACACATCCATGCATGCATGCTCACACACAAAACATACACATAAGCATACATATATATTCCATGTGAAATAATTGTCTTTCTTTGCTGTGCCTATATAAATGCATGTGGATTCCTTTGCTACTTATTTGCATTTGTACTGCATATAAGCCTCCCCAAAAAGTACAAATATATGTACATGTATGTATGCATATATGTATGTATGTATGTATGTATGTATGTATGTATGTATGTATGTATGTATGTACATATATATCTGTCTGACTGTCTGTTTGTCTGTTCGTCTCTCTCTGTCCATCCATCCATATGTTTGTCTGTCTGTCTGTTTATCTATCTATCTATATAGACACACAAATACACACACACAAAAACATCATGCATAAATACACAGACACACACACACACACACACATATATATGTATATTCATATGCACACACACACACACATTTATATGTATACAAATATGTGTAAATATATATGGATATATATAAGTACATATATAAATATATACACATAGGTGCATACACACACATACGTATATAGCTAAAGAGAGTAAGGGAAGAAGAAGAAAAATATATAGAGATAGAGGTACATATATACATATACTTGAATATATGTATGCTTATATACCACACTTTCTTCTCTTTTTCTCTCTCATAATATATAATATATATATATATATATAATATATATATATATATATATATATATATTCAAACATATGCATGTATGATTCATATATATATATGCATATACATATACATATCGGTTTATCTATCTATCTATTTATCCTATCTCTCTATCTATCTATCTATCTGTCTATCTATCAGTCTTTTTATCTACTTATCGATCTATCTACCTATCTATTATCTATCTATCTTATATATATACATACACACATACACACATACATTGTAAGAGAGAGAATATACGTAGATTGACACATACATACATATATATATATATATATATATATATATATATATACACATATATATATGTATGTATGTATATATATATATGCAAATATTGTATACGAGTGAAAGAAAGAGAAATATGTATAGAAGCAGAATGTTTGCATACTTCCATATGTGCTTTTGAATTTAACAAAGGAAATGTCTCAAGGTTAAACAAATATATTCTAATTTTTTTTTCTCTTTTGAAAATGTTCTGTTCTGCCTTTGATACTATTTGTTTCTTTCTCTTTATACTTGTCTCCAGTACCTGGACTTTATACACTTTTATTTATGTATTTTATATTTTGAAAGAGAAAGAAAGAATATGGTTTACCTCAGGCTGTTATGGTAAACCTCTTTGTGTAGGATATATAATGTCTTGTAATTATAGCAAATATCAGAAAACATTTTTATCTTTTATACAATTCTTTGTTCCAAACAATGAGGAATTATCAGTTATTTTGCTCTGTAATTGATGAAGAAAAACTTCATGGGTAATTATGTCTTTCTTAAATAAGAAATTTTATAATATATAAGTTTCTAGTGTATGCCAACAAATACTATATATACAACTATTTAGTAATTCCCAAACACTACATATCATAGCACACTGGTGTATTATTAGAAATTGTTGGGTCCATTGCAAAAATAATAAATTTATAAGCAATAAATGTGAAAAATCTAAATGTAAACATGTGCAAACCTTTTTCTATTCTGCTCCTGCCATAACTAGATATACTTGATGCCTAGCTCCTTTTCGAACAACTTGTTATTGCTCTTTGCTGCTTCTTTCCTTAAGTCTTTCCAAACCTGTCACTGCTATAACAACTCCATCTACCTCATTTGTGCACTGCCATAGATTTGGTTGATAGTTCTCAGATGATTGTCTTGAAGGAATTTCCAGTTTTCATCATCCTTTCTCTTATAAGCATTACAACTTACTGATAGTTATTTAAACTTGAATGTCTTCTTTCTCCAAATTATCTTTTGTTTCTGAGTCAACCTAGGTTAAAGGGTTAACCCTTTTGTTACTGAATATATTTTGAGATGCTCTGTGTTTCTTTCAATTACTTTAAATATAACAAAGATTTTCATAAAATAACTTAGTTATCATTAAGCTAGTGTTAGGAACATAAATTGTGACTAAGGTTTGGTGGAAAATTTTAATTGAAAACTTATGAAAACAAGACATTTGTACTCAGAGCCAGAGCCAGTTTCAGCCGGGTTGGTAATGAAAGGGTTAATTCTTAAGCCATTAATTGCTAATTTATGCTGACTAGTACATTCTTCAAGGGGTAAAGTCTTTAGCATATATAATAAACTGCCTAACTCATTTTCTGGTGACAATAAAATCCAAATTAGTAGATGATCAAGTGGTTTCTTACTTTCCTGAATTTGTATTGTAAATGGTTAGGTTATTTGAATTGCAGAATTCTAGAAGTCTTGATCCTTCCTTATTCCTTGTATCATGCCCATAGTTTTTTTGCATACTAGAGAAATATCCATGGTATTGCCCAACATATCCATAGATCACTGCAGCTATTTTTGTTGTCTTTTATATTTTATCTTTTCAGTCATTGGATTGCAGCCATGCTGGGGCATTGCCTTCAAGGGTTCAGCTGAACAAATCAACTCCAATGCTTATTTTTAAGCTTAGTATTTATTCTATTGGCCTCTTTTGCTGAACTGCTAAGTTGTAGGAACATAAACAAACCAACTCCAGTTGTCGAGTGGTGATGTTGGACAAACACATACACAAACACACACACCAGCATACAACAGGCTTCTTTCAGTTTCTGTTTACCAAATTATTCACTCACAACATACATATTGGATAACTGAGAGTTATAGTAGAAGGCATTTACCCAACGTGTCATGTAGTGGGACTGAATCTGGAACCATGTGGTTAGGAAGCAAGATTTCTTACCACACAGCTATATGTGTATATATCATCATCATCATCATCATCGTCGTCGTTGTCGTCATCGTATTTTAACGTCCATTTTCCATGCTGGCATGGGTTGGACAGTTTGATTGAAAACTGGTAAACTGGGGAGCTACACCAGGTTTCAGTCTGATTTGGCATAGTTTCTACAGCTTCTAAGTTACAGCTTTTAGATTTCTACAGCTTCTAGGTTTCTAAGTTACAAGGACATAAACACACCAACATCGGCTGTCAAACAATGATGGGTGACAAACACATACACACAAATACATACATATATATACATATACACACATACATACATACTAACACCAACCACTTCAAGAGTGCAGTGGGTGCATTTTATGTGCCACTGGCATGGGTGCCAGTTATGAAACACCAGCGTCGGCCACATCTACAGTCTCACTTGGTTTCACAGGTCTACTCAAGCACAGTGTATTACCAAAACTCTTGGTCACTTGTCACAGCCTCTGTGAATCCCAAAGTTTGAAGGGTGTTTTTTACATGCTACTGGCACAGGTGCCAAATATGCAACACTGGCGTTAGCCATGACTACAATTTCCCTTGGCTTGACCGGTGTTCTCAAGCACAGTATCTCACCTAACATTAGAAGGGTGCTTTTCATGTACCACAAGCTCGAGTGCCAATTACACGACAATGGCATCGGCCATAACTGTGATTTCACTTGGCTTGATGGGTCTTCTTAAGCATGGTATATCACCAAAGGTCTCAGTTACTTGTCATTACCTCCATAAGGTCTACTATTCAAAGATCATGCTTCATCTTCTCGTCCTATGTCCTCCTGGGTGTACCTCTTCTGCAAGCTCCCTCCACAGTTAGAGATTGGAACTTCTACACACAGCTGTCCTTGTCCATATGCATTACACGATCATACCAGTGCAGTCATCTCTCTTGCACGCCA
>NC_042997.1:20681421-20723921 GCF_006345805.1 Octopus sinensis | reverse complement strand
GGATGCAAATATTAGATCCATTGCAGATTATGTGAGAGTTGCCAAAGGTCTAGGTCCCTCTACAAGAAAATACAATAAATTACAAAGATTAAAAAATCAATGTTTTGCATGGTTATACAGGGGCTCATAAACTTAATACATAATGGAGCGAAAATACTAGAAGTAAAAGGCCATTGGACATTTAAGGAGCACTGTTTTTTCACTGTTGAAAGCTTCATTTCTTATGATCCATTCCACTGTACGAAAAATGCCTCCAAACACCCAAACACATATTCAGTACAGTAGAATAGAGGTTCTCAAACATTTTGGGCCACTGCCTGACTCATGGCCACATAATACCCTCAGCGTCCCCATGCCTATTTTCATGTATAAATAGATATTTTATATTTTACTAATTTATATATATTATGAGTCATTTGATATTTAATATAATATTATATAATTTATATACAATACTATTTATTTATTTTATTTATGCACCCTTTTCGAGCCTAGCCAGGCTCATGGGCCTGGTTTTCCGGTTTCTGTGGCATATGTGTTCCCCCAGCTGGACAGGGTGCCAGTCCATCGCAGCATTACTCGAGAAACAGGAAGAAAGAGTGAGAGAAAGTTGGGGCAAAAGAGTACAACAGGGGTTTCCACCACCCCCTGCCAGAGCCTCGTGGAGCTTTAGGTGTTTTTGCTCAATAAACACACAACACCTGGTCTGGGAATCGAAACCGCGATCCTCCAACCACAAGTCCGCTGCCCTAATCCCTGGGCCATTGCGCCTCCATACAATACTATAATAATATCATAATAAATTCATAACCTCCCCCAATCCACTGCCTTCCTCCCAACGCCTTCTTTTTCTCTACTGACCCCTTTAAGCACCAGCACCCACATGGACTGTCTCAATGCTCACTTTGAGAACCTATGCTCTAGAATATAAGAATATCCTAAGAACCTAATCTCTCTTGCTTAGCTGAATCAAAAAGGAAAAACATAGAAATAACTTCATTTACAATAACCTTCAACACAGCACACTGCCAATGATAACTACATACTGAAATAGACTAGGCTGTGTAGAAAATATATTTCCAAATTGTCATATTGTACCCCATAGAATTCACCACTGCATTTCACATGTGTTCAGTATGATCATCAGCTTCACAAGCATAGCATAACAGAAAAAAAAACAAAAAAAAAACAGAGATTGATGGACCATTCTTAATCATTTGTCTGCCTGCCTGCTAACTGTAGATATGCACGCAATAATTTGATCATCCAACATTAACATCTACACATTACTCAATCCACATTAGTTATCATTGATGTCACTAATTTTAGTAGATACTTAATAACCTCACTTATTAGCCAACAGACAGAATATGATTCTCACAACTTCTATTCAAATTCATTTATTTATGAGTGTTGAAACTAATGAATGCATCATTTACTAATGTGGCTTGTACATACATTAATAGTGAAAGTGAATTCAACAGTTTTCTTTGAACATTAGAATAGGATTTTGGATATAAGCTTTTCTTTAGAGGTTTCATAATTCAGAATAATATATTTGTAGAAAATTAATGGAATTGCTGGTAGAGAAACAGTGATAATGAAGTATATATGACTTTTGTCTTTTATTTCATATATACTAACAAAAAAGCAGATCACTTCCAATCTTTTTAGTGGAATGATGTAATAACAATTACGAAGTAGATGGTCTGTGGACACAAATTTGAGATAGGATAGAATTCACTATGGAATATCACAGATCATAATTTACAAGATCAGTCAAGACAAAGTTTACATAATTGTGTTCAGTAATGCATATATATTTCTTTGTTTTACAAAGTTAACGGGATCATTTGTGCTATAGAAATGTTCATATACATAGACTCTTTCTAAATTGTAGAGAAAAACATATGCAAGGATATAAATGTCCATCAGTAAAGATAAAAATCATACAAAATACTTACATTTAAACTGATAGAAATTATTCTGTAGAGGCAAGACCAAAGCTAATGTTTAGCTATGAGAGAAGCAAAAGAAGAGCGAGAGAGAGACAGAGAGAGATAGGGACAGCAAAATAAGATAGCAGCTGCAAGTGATAGTTAAGAAAGGGTGAGGAAATCGTGAATTCTCTAAAATTGCCAAAATATAGCTCACAGACTAACAGTCTCTAGCTAAAATAACACATGGCAACATAGAAAATAGTCATGTATTCCATTTATCTTGGCCAAAAATGACTGAGTGGGAAAATGGCTAAAATGATATATGTGGCAAAACAGTGGAACTAAACTTGTCTCCATAAGGCAACTACAATGTAACTGCAAATATAAAATTTCTACCTATGAAATTTTGGAAATTGAAATCATTTGTTTTAAACACCAGTTGGATGAAAACATTTTAAATAATTGTTTCTTTTTCAAAATTATATCAAATATATTTTCTTCAATTTTATGTCTAATTTTCTTGCTTAAGAAGTGAACATGTGCAAAATATTGATATTGATATCTAATCTTACATGAATATTTTGTCAATGCTCAAGGTACTGCATCAAAACAGTGTAAGGAAAGTTGTTTTATGTAGATAGACTAATGACTTGTTATACTGTACAAGAAAACAGTTGCTCTCATTCATACATTTTTACATGTTTTACCACGCTAGCATTCTTTTATTCTTTTACTCTTTTACTTATTTCAGTCATTTGACTGTGACCATGCTGGAACACCACCTTTAGTCAAGCAAATCGTCCCCAGGACATATTCTTTGGAAGCCTAGTACATATTCTATCGGTTCTCTTGCTGAACTGCTAAGTGACGGGGACGTAAACACACCAGCATCGGTTGTCAAGCGATGTTGGGGGGACAAACACAGACACACAAACAAACATACACACATATATATATCTATATACAACGGGCCTCTTTCAGTTTCCGTCTACCAAATCCACTCACAAGGCTTTGGTCAGCCCAAGGCTATAGTAGAAGACACTTGCCCAAGGTGCCATGCAGTGGGACTGAACCAAGAACCATGTGGTTGGTAAGCAAGCTACTTACCACACAGCCACTCCTGCACCTATGGGTAAGAAAATATATTATTGAGGCATAGATTTATAGTTGGATGGTCTTCTTCTTGCTAACTCTTTCATGTTCTTCAAATAAGGGATCTCTTATTTTACATCTCTTTAAAGGCTGAAAGTCAGTAAATTGTTCGTTCATGGGGAAATGACAATGACATCACTGATTGCAGCTCAGTGATTTTCAGGGAAGAGCAATGTTAACAAACATGCAGCAAACATATACATGCATGCATACATGTGCACACACACACACACGTATGTGCATGTGCATACATTCACATATGCATGCATGTGTATGTGCACACACACACGCACACACACATGCACACACACACAAAACACAAATATATATACATATAACAGAGGAATTCAAAACAGGATGCCCCTGGGAGCTCAGGCAATAACAGAGGAATTCAAAACAGGATGCCCCTGGGAGCTCCTCTCTGCTGATGACCTGGCTCTCATAGCAGAATCTCTACCAGAACTAGAAAAGAAATTTCGGGTGTGGTAGATGCACAGGGACAATAGACACCACAGACACTCAGAAAACAGATTCCATCACACTCCAGGGGGAGAAACTAGAAGTAGTTGATAGTTTCCGCTACCTGGGTGACCAAGTTAGTAGTGGAGGTGGATGCTCAGAGAGTGTCACCACTAGAATACGAATAACCTGGGCAAAGTTTAGAAAGCTCCTACCCCTACTGGCAACAAAGAGTCTCTCACTCAGAGTGAAAGGTAGATTGTATGATGCATGTGTGCGAACTGCCATGCTTCATGGTAGTGAAACATGGGCCATGACTGCAGAGGACATGCATAGACTTGAAAGAAATGAAGCTAGCATGATCTGCTGGATGTGTAATGTCAGTGTGCACGCACAACAGAGTGTAAGCACCCTTAGAGAAATGCTGGATATAAGAAGCATCAGATGTGGTGTGCAAGAGCAACGCTTGCGATGGTATGGTCATGTACTGCGGATGGATGAGGAGAGATTTGTGAAGAAGTGCCACTCCCAAACAGTTGAAGGTATCAGGAGGAGAGGTAGACCCAGGAAGACATGGGATGAGGTAGTCAAGCATGACCTCAGAGCGTTGGGCCTCACTGAGGCAATGGAGAAGGACCGAGATCTCTGGAGATATGCTGTGACTGCAAAGACCCGGGCTGCTTCCTGTACCAGTTCCGCATAGCCCCTGCCCATTCAAAGTACCCTGGATTCCAGAACATCCCGCTGTGCTTGAGGAGACCTGTTGAGTCAAGTACATGAACATGAACATCAAAATAAATATCAATGGAAATAGTAGTTGTGATACCTGTGCCGGTGGCACATAAGAAGCACCATCCAAACGTGGCCATTGCCAGCTCCACCTCGACTGGCTTCTGTGCTGGTAGCACATAGAAAGCACCATCCGAACATGGCCGATGCCAGTGCCGCCTCGACTGGCTTCTGTGCCAGTGGCACATAAAAAGCACCGTCCAAACGTGGACGGTGCCAGCACTGCCTCGACTGGCTCCAGGGCCTGTGGCACATAAAAAGCACCATCCGAATGAGGCCGTTGCCAGCGCTGCCTTGGCTGGCTTCCGTGCCGGTGGCACGTTAAAAGCACCAACTGATCGTGGCCGATGCCGGAGCCCCCTGACACCTGTGCAGGTGGCACGTAAAAAGCACCCACTACACTCACGGAGTGGTTGGCGTTAGGAAGGGCATCCAGCTGTAGAAACTCTGCCAGATCAGACTGGAGCCTGGTCCAGCCCCTGGCTTCCCAGACCTTGGTCGAACCGTCCAACCCATGCTAGCGTGGAAAACGGACGTTAAACGATGGTGATGATGATGATGATGATAATATATATGTGGTAAGTAGCTTCTGAGTTCACTCCGACTGCATGACACCTTGGGCATGTGTTTTTTACTATAGCCTCAGGTTGACCAAACCTTGTGAGTGGATTTGGTAGATGGAAACTGAAAGAAGCCTGTCGTATATATATATATATATATATATATATACATATATATGTGTGTGTGTGTGTGTGTGTGTGAGGTGTGTGTTTGTGTTTGTCCTCCCACCATTGCTTGACAACCAGTGTTGGTGTGTTTACATGCCTGTAACTTAGCAGTTTGGCAAAAGAGACCAATAAAATATGTACTAGGCTTACAAAGAATAAGTCCTGGGGTTGATTTATTCAACTAAAGGTGGTGCTCCAGCATGGCCGCAGTCAAATGACTGAAACAAATAAAAGAATATATATACCATTGGCTTCTCTCAATTTCTGTCTTTTAAATATACTCACAAGGCTTTGGTTGTCCAGGAATATTACAAGACATTTATTTACTCAATGTACAATACCATGAGACTGAATCCCAAAATATTTCGTTAGGTAACCAATTTTCTAACTCCACTGACACATCATCTTATGCCATTGTCCAAAGTTGTAGTATTTGCATTAAGATTCTAAGAACAAATGTTGCTTGTTAAAGAAAGAAAGATGAGCTTTCCTGATATTAAGAGAGACACAAGGCAAAGGCAGCAAGTTGGCAGAATCGTTAGCATGCCAGGCGAAATGCTTAGCAGTATCTCGTCTGCTGCTATGTTCTGAGTTCAAATTGTACTGAGGTCGACTTTGCCTTTCATCCTTTCGGGGTTGATAAATTAAGTACCAGTTACACACTGGGGTTCATGTAATCGACTTAATCTCTTTGTCTGTCCTTGTTTGTCCCCTCTATGTTTAGCCCCTTGTGGGCAATAAGGAAATAAGAGAGACACAAAGCAAATTTTTGTGGGGGAAATGTGCTGCTTGTGAGTCACTCTCTGAGGAGCACTGCTTTAAATTACCATTGTTATTAGCAGGAACAATTTTCAAGAGCTACAATTATAATCAGAAAACCACTTGCTCATATAGCATAATTTACAATTATTTTAATTTAGCATTTAGAAAATGGTATTATGGTATAACAAACATTAGGCCTGTTACTTTTCCTATACCTTAAAATTTATTTAAAAGTAAAGGATGATAATAATAACACCATTTATTTTTGAATTCCAAGATATTATCTTTATACTTCATTTATTATTTTTTAATGCAGAAACAAATTTTAAAGTCTAAATAGACATTCAGTAATTTTTTGCATCAAATTATAATTTCATGCCATACAGTGGCTATAGCTGCAAAATGTTTGAAGAATTTTAAATCTAATTATGAAGAATTAAGACAAAATATAGTTTTCATAGATAATCAGCATAATTTAATTATGATAAGCAAGCATTTTCAGTAAAAACGTTCATAAAATAGATTAACATTTGTTATTGTGCTTTAACGAACATATCACTGCTAGTCTGCTATTTCTAGTATGTTCATAATTCCCAAAGCATTTCAAATAAGTCTTATGATTAAAAAATATAGTTTTGCTTTATTAAGAAATTACCCAAGGGTTATTAAAGTAGTTATTGTTAACATATATTACACAGTCTTGATTTCCACTGAGAGATCTGTGATACATGCAAACAATAAAAAGCAGTATAAACATTGTCTTAGATAACCGTATTAGTTTAATTTCAAACGATCACTTTGCACACATATGTTTTGACGGTTGTCTATGCATTCTGAAACCTGGCAATTATAGACAAGTTTGAAGAAGTCACTAGCACTATAAGATTTTAGTTTATTTTTGTCACAATAGTTGAAGTCAAACTAGAGTATCAGTTTTAATGAAAGCAGACAGGTTTTCTGACATACTTTCTTTCATATCATTTGAAACAATAAGTTTGCCATGTTAGAATTTTGCTGTGAGTTATAAAAGAAACAACACCTTGCTGATTCCAGACTTTGAAGTTTCTTTTATTAATAAAATGAGCACATATAAAGTTTGACAAGATGCAGAGGAATGTAATAACTTGTGTAAGACTCTAGGGGGCAGCAACAGCTAAATAGTATCATTAGAACAAATAACATTATTTTGGATTATAAGTTCATTCCAATTCTTACAATTTTAGAAAGTTTTGATAATTGTATTGCCCTAAAATACTCTTCAGTAGTAATATACAAGGACCAGTTTCTATTTTCTATAACATGGTTGCAAATCTAATCAAAGGTAAAATATGATAATATTTCAAAGTTTTCTACATAAAAATAGGCCTTTTGATGGCAAAACCTAAACTTTTTATCAGTGCAAGTAACTAATAAACATTTGTGGGAAAACTGAAAAATATTTTCTTTTCAAATTTTAGTTTAAGTAATATTTTCTGTCTCTTAATTCAACAGATTCTCATGCATGTTGTGCTCTACTTTAATTTCCTATACATCATCCTTGCTCTGCATTTTTTTTTGTCACAAATTTTGGTTTCCTCTTGTTCTGGTATTGTTACTTTTATAATCTTAATTCTTCATATTGTTATTAGCTTCTTCTTCAACTCCTCCTACTACTACCACTGCTGCTGCAACTACTACTACTACTACTACTGTCACTGCCGCAGCCACCACCACTGCCAATGTCACCACCACTGCCAACGCCACCATCACTACCACTTGTTGTTCATGTAAATCTTGATTTCTCTGCTATATGAATTATGCATCATTTATGTGATATTATATTATATCTCCCAGAATTTTCATCAATTAAAATATGGTGCTCCTTCATTTTGTGATTAAGAAAATAAATAAAACTACATAATTAAAGTATGAATAAGGTAATATGTCCATGACAGACTGAAAGAGAAAGTCGAAAATGCATGAAGGGAAGAGAATATAAGAACAGACATATGATAACTGCAAAAATTAAAGAAATTTCAGAATACAAAATGCGTATCAAGTTTATATAATTTTCTAATCCCATACATTTTTCAGTGGTAAATTATAACACCATAGGAATTTAATTGAATTATTTAGAAGCTGTGAGATTTGCATATTGCATAAAGAGGTATGCATCAATATTCATGACTTATCTTACTGTTTTTGTTCAATATATATTCCTAGCTAAGATTTAAGTGTTGTCTTGATTTAATACTATATGATTATGCACTGAAGGTAATCAATAATATATTATTATATGTATGGTTACATTTACACACATACTCTGTGTGTGTAACTACATATATATATATATGTACAGAGAGAGAAAGAGAGAGAGAGACAGACAAACAGATAAATAGATAAATAATATGCATATGTATGTGCATCACACACACGAATGCACACCTTCACATACACACATACACACATGCACACACATACACACATGCACACACACACACACATGAACACACACACATACACACACATACATACATGCATACATACATACATATATATATTTATATTGCCAGATCAGACTGGAGCCTGGTGCAGCCCCTGGCTTCCCAGACCCCGGTCGAACCGTCCAACCCATGCTAGCGTGGAAAACGGACGTTAAACGATGATGATGATGATGATGATGATATATATATATTTATTTACACACATATATATACACACACACACACACATATATATATATATATATATATATATATATATATATTATATATATACATATATATATATATATATATATATATATATATATATAATATATATATATATATATATATATATATATATATTATATATATATAATATATATATATATATATATATATACACATGGAGAGAGAGAGAGACAGAAAGAAAGGAAGACAGACAGATAGACGGATGCAAGCTTAGTAGTGTTAGTTAAGAAGTTTGTTTCACAATCTTGAGTTCCATGGTTCAGTTCCTACATGACATTGAGAACAATTGTCTTTCACCATAACTTTGAGTAGAATTCAGGTATTGGAAATTATGAAGTAGCCTGTTGAAAGGATTGTATCTGTAATTCAATGGTCTTGCCATGTAACAATTTCAATAATTCTCATTTGGCCTGCAACTGTCTGTGAAATATTTATTATGCACTAATCTAATGAGTAGCTAGTTCACTTGATCAAACAACAGAATCCTCACTATTGAAAACAGGAAAAATCCATCATACACATATACACACATGCATGCACAAAAACACATGCACACACACAATACATATAATACATACATATATTTATATACTTGCACACACACACACACACACACAACACACACACACACACATATATATAATATATATATATATATATATATATATATATAAACTACAAAATGGGACAAGAACACAAAACATGGTGATACAAAAATGGGACAACAAAACATCCCGACAGACGATACAAAGAAAACAGGGCATTCGAAGTTTTCTTTCCTCAGTCAAGCACGAGATTATCCTTGCAATTTTGACTGATTCTACTCGAGATTGCGCCAATCTGGCCAGCCCCAAGGAAAAATTAAGCTAAGAGCATTAGATTCCTTGGAAGAAAGCAGCAAATGTATACAAAAACAAGGATGGAAAAAAAACGGACGTTGCACAAATACAATAAATATAATAACAGGACATAGCAACAGGTGCCTTTCGACTAAGGACGAATTAAATTAAGCTGGCATATATATATATATATATATATATATATAATGTAAACTTTAAATTTAGACATATCGGACTGAAAATATAACTAATGCTTGAATTACAGTATTTTATCAAGGAATATTTATATATCAGTGTGAGGGATTTCCATGATCCATTTACTGGTTCTAAATGATGTTACTGGTCACTCAGGTTTGAGTGAGCAGACCTATGATTGAAAGCATTCTACTCATAGATATTCTATCGTTTAGGCATTATTTATCTCAAAGTCAGTGAACTGGCAGAATTATTAGCACACCAAACAAGATGCTCAGTAACATTTCCTTCGCCTTCACATTCTGAGTTCAAATTCCGCCAATGACAAATTTGCCTTTCATCGTTTCAGAGCCAGTAAGTACCATTTGAGCACAGGGGTCTGTTTAATCGATTATTTCCCTACCTACTAAATTTCAGGCTTTGTGCTTTAGTAGAAATGATTATTTATCAGAGACTTAATTATCCAAAATATTGTTCCTTTTATTTATTTATTCATTTATTTTTTTGTTTTGAAAAAAGGAAAGCAAAGTATAATTTTAGATTTGTTTGCTATTTCTAAAATTTAAACCAACCACAAAGAAGCTCCTTCATTGACTCATCTGAAGAAACTGGTAGTAATGTGTCACACCTGTTTTATGCAGTTGATTCATTCAACCGCATCATGTTAGTAATTGAAATTCCTATAAAATTAACTAACGTATGCAATTAATTGAATTTACATAGTTTGTGATAAGATATGCAATTTCAGTACACAATCAATTGTAAGATATTGTGGCTATATTCCACATGGATAAATTATAGAATAAATCAGCAATAAAGAATGTTTTACTTACAATGCAGTTTGTGTAATTTTTATTTTGAAATTATGAAGAAATATTAGTTTGTAGCTGCAAAAAATAATATTAGTTTCATATATTGGAAAATGGCCATAGATAATTTCAAATTATATATTTAATCGATTTACAACAATTTCATTCAACAAAAGACAAGAAAAAAACAAATAAATTAATTATTGCTTATATTTTCTGGGGGGAATATATTGTTTCATTTGTTGAAGTATTCATGTTTTAATCCATTTCCAATATGAGATTCAGCAAATAAGGAATTAAAATAACAAATTTGTAATTTATACAACTAAACAATATTTTAGTATCACTATGGTATCTGACTGATACATACCATGATCTTGGACTTCGATTTTTAGCTGCTACTGATTGCTATAAGTTTTCAATGGCATAAAACCTGTCAATATTTTCAGTTGTTTGCTTCTAAGAATATTGCTTACTATCAGCATAAAGAGCCTAGTCTTATTCCTTGAAACAAATAGTATCGCAATTTTAACCATTCCCATCATTATCCTGTCTTCAATACCCTTGAAATTGTTCTTCTCTTGTCATAGTAAGAAGAAATACTGCAGCTTCCATTTCTGAAGCAAAGGTCATATCACAGCTGTAAAATTAACTCTCTGGAACAGAACTAGTGAAAGTGGAAGTCTTAAGAATATTCCATGACGTTTTTGATTTGATAAATAATATCCAATAATGTGATTTTCAATTGGTAATTTGCTTTTATTCCTGGAAAATTGTCAATGACAAGAATTTCAAAACTTATCCAATTCTTTTGTTCTATGGTTGTATTCCCAATGTTGTGTTTGTTGGGAGAATCATTAATTTGACTAGTTTAACTTTTGCTATTGCTGGGTGGACAGTGCAGTTGTAAACAAGCATTATGACTTTTCTTTTCCTCTGAATCATCTCCCTGTGGAATTATCCCAGCTATGTAATAAATACCTTCTAAGCCCAAGCATTATTGCTTTTTATAAATCATGGAATAGTTTTCCAATGGAAGCTTCTGAGTTCATTATTCTTCTATATTCCTAATATTTCCCTTTTATCGCATCTAGACATGTTAGGAACCCTCATAATTTTACCTATCTTTGCAATTTTGACATCGGCTTTTCTTTTCAATTTTTAGGGGCAGAGTATCACAAAGAATAAGCTATATAGGAAAGTTCTGCTGTCTGCAGTGTAAATTCTAACAGTGCTGTAGGTTAATAGAATCTCAGATATTACAGTGTGAGCTTAGCAATCACTACTGCGAAAAATGAACTAATTACTGTATGTAAGCTTATTCTAGACAATATTAACTTGGAAATCAAACAACTAAGTAGAACCAGCAGCAACTACTGCAAGTATTTAGTAGAAGATATTGCAGTAGCCTTGATGCCAGAAGCTGATAAGGTTGTTGTTCTAATCCCATTCGCAGTAGCACTCATTTTTTGTTTTATGATGCTTGGAAGGAAAAAGAAGTTGGACAATTATAGAAAACCGTTGCAGAAGAAAGAAGTAATGGAAGAAGAAAGATGAACCTGACCAGAATGCATGTAGGATGCTGAGAGAGGAACTTACTTTCACAGAAGTACTCAACTGGACAATGATCCATGAGAATAACACTGAATTGATTCACTTAATATTTGACTGGGAGGAAAATAAACAAATGCAAATGGAGTAAGGTTGAGCATGAATGTCAGGAGCATTTGTCTGATGGGGAAGATTATTTTAGCAAAGACTATGTTAGCAGTCTAAAATTTTTAAACATTCAGTTACATAGTATACTTAAAATTAGATGGCCCGAACACATAAGCAATATGGAGCTATAGCAAAGAACAAATGAAGTTTTGATTAGGGAGCAAATATTTAAGAAAAATTGGAAGTGGATTGGTAGCACAATTAGAAAAGACATACCAAATGTAGTGAAAAGTGCTTTACAGTGGAATTCTGATGGATATAGAAGGAGAGGTAGGTCTAAGAAATCATGGCAGAGATCAAAACAAAAGGAACTAGAGAAAGGGGAACATTCATGGCAGAGTATATGTACAGAAGCCAAAAATTATGCGACGTGGAATTCAACTATAAGTGGCCTATACTCCACATTGGAGGGTTAAAGGCATAAAGAAGAAGATGTCAGGCCCTTTATTTCTTTTATATCATTATCTATTTAATTTGTGTTTTTAATTCATATCAAATTTTTACCATGTTTAATTATTTATTGCACATTGATGTTTCTAACTCTCCTGTCATTTTCATATAACCATGTTTTGTTCATCCTCTATGCATATATTTTTGTTACTGTGTGTATGAATGTGTCTTTTGTGGCAAACAAAGGAGACAGAATTTTTTTCCGAAGTTTGAAATCATTATTATTTTGCTATTATTGTTATTATTTCTTATTATTTCAAGTTTTGTTGTAACTCCTGGAGTCTTGCATATGTAGTGGGCTTGTTGCCTGCAGCCTATGGTACCATGCTATCGATTCTTTTGAACTATCTAATACTTTCTTGATTATTCTGGCCATGCCAAGGAGACAAACCTTTTGTAACAGTTCTACTGAACAATCTATTTTGATTTCTTTTACATTCCTCTTGATGCCTTCTGATACTGTCCCCCAGGACCAGCAGTAATTGGCACTATCTTTACCTTCTTCATTTTCCATAGCAAGGCTATTTCATACTTAAGAGGGTTGTATCTATCCATTTTTTCACCTTCATTCTTACTATTCATGGGTAAAAGGGGCATGCAACATCAACTATATAGCATATGTGATGCACTGTGTCCACCACCACTAGGTTTAGTCTGTTATGCTCAAGCACCTGATCTATTTGGACTGGGAAATCCCACAGGGTTTTGTAAGTCTCTGATACTGCTACTCTGTTGTTTGTGCTCATGTTATGTTTTGCCTCAGTCTAGCCCCTATTTTTTGCACAGTTTCCAATGTAGCACTTTCACTACCTTATTGTGTTGCCACAACTTGTAGTGGTTTTGGGTAAGTCTAGGGCATTCATTCATGATATGGGCAATGATTTCGTCCACTCTGTTACAAATGCAGCACAGTGGAGACACTTGCTCATTCCTAAGGCTAACCTTCCAGTTCATGGCCAAAGCTTGGTCTTGCCCGTATAGTGCTCTTGGTCTCTTTTTCCAGTGTTCCTTTCTTCAGTCAATCCCACTTATGCTTTCCAGCAGCTTCTGTTGTGGCAGTTACTACTACTACTACTACTGCTGCTGCTGCTGCTGCTGCTGCTGCTGCTGCTACTACTACTACTACTACTACTACTACTACTTCTGCTACTACTACTACTACTACTACTACTACTACTACTACTACTACTACTACTTCTGCTACTACTACCACCACCGCCACCGCCACCGCTGCCACTACTACTACTACTACTACTACTACTACTACTATTATTATTATTATCCTCATCCTCATCATCACCATGATCATGATCATGATCATCCTCATCAACATTATCTTGCAACGAAATGCCGCAAAATAATGATGATGTGGAAATAATGATGATATTTTGCTGCATTTTGTCTGCCTTCTTCTGAGTTCAAATTCAGCTGATGTTGACTTTGCCATTCATCTTTACCAGGTTGATAAAATATGCACAAGTTGAGCACTGGGGTTGATGTAATCCACCTAACACCTCCCCAAAAACTGCTGGCCTTGTACCAAAATTTGAAATCATTATTATTATTGTTATAGTTATTATTATTGTTGTTATGATTATTTATTGTGGTTGTCGTCATTATTAAGCTAGTACATGCTACTTTAATTAGCAAGAATTTTATCTTGAGGCTTAATGGCAAAATTCCTTCTCAAATCTCAAGAACCATTCTTAGGATTCTTACAGTAGATAGGATTGTACTTTTGTACATGTTAACAATGCAAATTTCAGTTCCCATGTCTTTTAGTCTCTTAGGTAGCACTTTAGGAGTTGTGCCAAGTACACTAATTACCACCAAAATAGTTAACTTTGTCTTCCACAGTCTCTTCAGCTCTCTGACTAAATTCTGATATTTCTCATTTTTTTTCCACCCAGTATCTTTAGTTCCAACTCTGCTATCATATAGAACTGCAAAATCTGTGAACTTACTGTTTATTTTGTCCTCTATAATCATATTAGGTTTACTTGCTTCACTTGTACAGCCAATTTTTATGGGGAAGTCCTGCAAGATCCTATAATTCTCATTTTCTGTCACAGCCTCTGGCTTGAGTTCATATCACTTTTCTTTTATTTTGAAGCCTCACACTTAGCTAACATCTTATTTCTGATTTTTGATTCCCTCATTACATTGGATCATGAAGTCCCAAAATATCTTTGCTCTGTCATGTTTTATCACACTCTTTGGCTCATGTGCATACAATTTTCTCACATTTTCCAATCCAATTTGTGACAGCTCTGAAAAGCACGTAGCTATATCAGCAGTTGAGCTGAAGGGGTGATCTGGGGCAACAGAATAGGAAAGAAGACAGTTACTTAGCTGTAAAACCTTCTGAAGAGAGTGAGAGTAGAGGACTCAGTAAAAGGAAGCTGGTATAAGTCCACATCAGAAAAGGAACTGTATGGTGTGACACAAGTAGTATAATGGTAGTTGTCATTCTGGAAGTAAAAAGAGGATGCAGCATGGCTCAAGAAGGACAATCGCAATCAGATTAATATAGCTGAGCTAGATGCTATGCTTAAGGGCAGAAATTTGGTGCTAAAATGGGGATTGCACACTATTGAGATTTGAAGTGATTCAACCATGGTACATGGATGGGTAGGATAGGTGATTACCGACCCAAACAGAATGCAAATGAAAAGGGCCACAAAAATGATAGTCAAGCATTGCCTGTGAATCCAGAGTGCTGGAGTTTGTCCCAGGGGTTCTGGTAGTCGTTTTGCCATTGGAAAAAATAAAGCAGATGTTGTTCCCAGGCTTAAAAAACTTGGTTGGTGATGCCAGAGGATTCACGGAGTGGAATGAATGTGACATATTGGCTTAGGAGCTAGGAGCTGAAGACGCTGCACAGCATGCACCATATGGGAGCAGGTAGGATATTGTTTTGATCTGCAAAGTTGACTCTGATATAATGAGAGAGAGGATCCAGAAGGAGGTCAGAATCTGAGATAGGTTTCCCTCCATTAACCCACATAGTATGCATTATATGGGAAATATTCAAGCAGGAACAGACTAGCAACTGGCAACTGATGTGATCCATTACCAGAAAAGAATATACCTTGATGATTAATCATTGACTAGGGAAGATGGTGATAAGGAGAAAAATCCAGATGGAGACTAGCTGAAATTGCAAGAGTGCTGCATGGGGTCCAGTGGACAAACTATTAATGGACAACAGCACTGTGTTATATTCATGGTTGTTGAAAGACATGTTTGACAGGTGGAAAGTCTGAGCTTCTTCAGAGTTGCTCATAGGCCAAGTAGAAATAGAATTGTGTAAAGACACCATCACACAAAGATCATGACTGAGAGGGGACAAATTTTCCTTGCTGAGGCAGCCTTCTGGTACATATCACCCAAGGCAGAACAAGCTGAGGAGTCAGTCCCACAAATTACAGTTTTCAGGTATGAGCGAAGACATCTAGAACAGTTCTGTAGCATTTCAATGAAGAGAAAGGAGCTGCATTTGTTCAGATCAGTACATGACTTACTTGGGAAGAGGAAGGGTGATAAAAGGGTGTTCCAGAAACAACAAGTCAGTTGACAGAATGTTGCATTATATGTATGTTGGAATGTCACCTCTAAATATTTGTAGCTCTTCCTCAGGTGATGAAGAACAAGAAGAAGGTGAGACCAACGACACAACCTTGTGAAGATTACAATGGGAGTGACATCCACCTCTGTGGATGGATGACTTCAAACCAGAATGTGAGTGCCTGAAGGGATAATTAGATCATGGCATAGCGGGTCATGGGCCAAAGATGTTAAGCATGTGAAGGGAACAGCAAAAGGGATGGACTGGAAGTATAAAGGAAGGTGACATCAAGTGATGAAGAGAGAAATTGGAGAGGCCTGTTTTGGAGTGAGCAGGTCAGCTAGAACTAACATGAGATTGGAGTCTCTGTGTATTCTCACTTTCAGCCAGTGGTTGAGATAGAGGTTAGATGGAATGGGTGGGTTACTGAGTTGCATAACATGTCCAATTTGACAATAGAAGAGCTCTTCTCAGAGACTATGGTAAGAGAAATTTTATCCTGTATACTATACTATTATTATTATAATAAAGGAATAATCTTCACTTACAATAAAAGTAGTTACATACTCTACTTGATTGTATTGATCGCTTTTACTTTATGGTTGTACATTGAAACACCCAAACACATAAAAAAGGGAGGAGTATATTTAGTGAGAGAAATGTAAACGTGTACATATATTTTACTTTGGTATATATATATATATATATATATATATATGTATATATCTATGTATGTTTGTGTATATATACATATATATATATATGTATGTATGTATGTATCTATGTATTTATGTGTATATACACATACACATACATATATATATATATATATAAATACATACACATATATGTGTATGCATGTGTGTGCATATATACATATATATATGAGTGTGTGTGTTGTGTGTGTGCGTGTACATATATACATACATAGGAGTAAATATATTTTATAAATTTTATTGCATAAAAAATACAAACTTACAAGAATACCATTTTTCAATATTGTCTCATTCGAAAATGTACTTGGTTAAGCATTTCTCAATTTTTTCAGAAGTAAATAAATAAAACCGTCTGAAACACTAGCTATGTATACAACAATTTTTTTTCCACTTTTAGATGATCAGGCAAATGTTTACAAACTTTACTCTGACTCTGTGCTAGGTATTTTTTAAAAATATACAAAATATTCCAGTTCATCAGTTTTACTTACCCGTTTTTCAGAAACATGCCGATGGTTGTGCATAGCATTTTTGCAAATGTAATTCATTCCCAGACATTTCAAAAGAACACAATATTCTTCAATACAGTTCAGATTCAGTACACCTCCAACCTACATAAATTATAATGGTTTTCTTTTTAAATGTTCTTATTTGGTGCAACAACACAACTTCAAGTACAAACTTTCAGTGCACAAACTAATAACTGGTTACACATGATTTCTTGGCCAGCAGGGAATAGAAGTCAAATCACTTTCAATATATGTTTCTAATATGGCCTAAGGTAAAATATTCTGACAATATGGCAGGGTTGTGGCTAGAATTTCTTTGATCATTAATCTGCTTGGCTGTTGTAATACAGAGATAAACAAAAGCAATAATGACTTTTAGTGCCTGTCACATGCATTGGGAAGAACTCTGTCGGTTATGACGACGAGGGTTCCGGTTGATCCGATCAACGGAACAGCCTGCTCGTGAAATTAACGTGTAAGTGGCTGAGCACTCCACAGACATGTGTACCCTTAACGTAGTTCTCAGGGATATTCAGTGTGACACAGAGAGTGACAAGGCCGGCCCTTTGAAATACAGGTACAACAGAATCAGGAAGTAAGAGTGAGAGAAAGTTGTGGTGAAAGAGTACAGCAGGGATCACCACCAACCCTGCCGGAGCCTCGTGGAGCTTTAGGTGTTTTCGCTCAATAAACACTCACAACGCCCGGTCTGGGAATTGAAACCGCGATCCTACGACCGTGAGTCCGCTGCCCTAACCACTGGGCCATTGCGCCTCCTGTCACATGCATACACATTTGTAATAAAACATGTTTAAAATCTGTGTTGTAACTAGATGTGTACCACCTGGGCAACCCAAGTTTTCCACCCAATACAGTCTATGCAGGCATATACAGTAAACCCAAAAGGGCCAGCTCCAGCTTCTCTACAAAATCTGTGATGTTATATAAAACTGTAGCTCAGAGATGACTGTAAATGATATTGACTACTGAAACATTTATATAACTATACACAGAGTATATTATTTAAATGTACGGACCTTAGGTCAGCATGAAAGTAGAGTCAGTTACTCAATAACTTCAGGTCACTAGCTATGGCTGTAGTAACCATCAACAAGGCTAGAATTTCCAAGATGCACATGCATGCACACAATTTAACTACTACATGGTATACACATCTTGTGGTTAGCCGCAATCTGGTAGTTGGGAAGCTAGTTTGCTTCATAAAATGCTAGAACCTGAGATATGGTTCAGTGTTCTGAATCCTAGCAGCAACAAAGGTGCCTTAATAAAAGTGTATTGCAGATATTCTGATCAAACAGTCCTCATGTTTGATATTTATCTTCCCAATATTCATCTGGTAATATCTTGAGGAAAACATTGATTTTGAGTTACCTTTATCATATCTTCATCTCTTGTTTCTTCTGTAATCATTGGAGCCATGTGTAGTTGCAGCAAATTAAAGAAATCATCATCATCATCATCATCGTCATCATCATTGTTGTCGTCATTGTCCTTGTTGGCATCATCATCATCATCATTATCATAATTATTATTATTATCTCTTTATCACAGGTTTTATTGAAGGTACTGAAGTCTTGCATGCCTAGTCGGATGACTACCTGCAGCTTATGGTACCATGCTATTTGTTCTTTTCAGCTATATAATACTTTCCTAGTTACTCTGGCCATGCCAAGGAGGAAACCTTTTCTAACAGTTCTACTGGGCACTCTATTCCAATTTCCTTTATGTTCTTCTTGATGCTTTCTAATACTGTACCCAAGGACCCAACAATAACTGAGCCCTTCATCTTCTTTATTTTCCATAGCCAGGCTATTTTGTACTTAAGAGGGTTTGTATCTATCTATCTATCTATCTATCTATCTATCTATCTATCTATCTATCTATCTACCTTTTTGTCTTCGTTCTTGACTATTCGTGGGTCAAAGGGGTATACAACGTTAACTATATAGCATATGTAGTGAACCTTGTCCACCACCACAAGGTCCGGTCTGTTATGCTGTAGTACCTGATCTGTTTGGATTAGGAAATCCCAGAGGATTTTGCTAGTCTCAGACTCTGCCACTCTCTGCGGCCTGTACTCATACCACATCTTGCCTCTTTGACCCCCACTTTTCACACTACAATTACCTGGTCATGTCACCACAACTTGTAGTGGTTTTTGGGTGAGTCTAGGACATTCATTCATGATATGGGCAATGGTTTCGTCCACTCTATTGTAGATGCTACATGGTGGAGACACTTGCTATTATCATTATTATTATTATTATTATTATTCAGTAGTATATTTTTTATATCGTGCTTTCACTTCACTACCGAGCGCAGCTCTGTGTGCCTCGGGTATGTGCTGTGATTTGTTGTGATGCTCTGATGGTTATTGTATGGAAAGTGTTCTGCGTAGGATGTGTGCAGTGCCTAGTAGTGCAATTTTCTGTATGTTATATGTGTTTGTAAGTCCTGGTGTTTTTGCTATGTATTTGTCTGAATATTTTTTTATCATACCTAATACACCTATTATGATAGGAATTGTTTCTGCTTTTAGATTCCACATTCTGATTACCCCTATTTCCAGGTCTTTGTATTTTGAAAGTTTCTCCATTTCTTTTATTATCATTATTATTATTATTAATATTATTATTATTATTATTATTATTGAGTGAGCGAGCAGAGCATGCCATCAAAGTGACACTGGGGTAAAATATACGAAGCCCAGTATACTCATCATGACTACCGGTCTGATAAGGGTACACCAGGCACATCCATCACAACCATATGTGCACGACATGGTGATCTCATATCAAGATAAACAGCACATGATCTTGCAGGTGGAGCCCAGTGAGAATTTTCTTCAGATCGAGTAACCCATCCTGCTCAAAAGGTCCCTGAATAAGGGTTGTTTAAGGACGTTGAACGAAACACCCATGTTTCCAGAGGTGAATTATTCAAAACCCCAAAGAATCCTTCTCAACACATGGCTATGATGCTCCCCCACTACTTCTGCTCGTGATCAGAGATGCACATATCGTCAGCCACTAAGGGACATGCTCAACTGGTTAAGGTCAAACAACTGACAAGCAAATCTGTGGTATTGAGCAGAATATTTGCTGTAGCCCATCTTTTATACCAAGACAAAACAATGTACATGATAACACTTCCAATCAGTTAAGATCAGAAGCCATGAGAGCCACTACCTGGTACTGCATCAGGGCATTTATTATTATTATATTATTATTATTATTATTATTATTATTATTATTATTATTATTTTGTCTCAGGTTCAGTGTTATTCCTGGTAGGGATTATGTGGATAGCAGGTTACTACTTGTAACCTTAGGTATCCAAAAGTTTTCAGCAGTCTTTCAAGTGCTTAGCACCATCCTGATAATCCTTGCTGTCCCTAAGAGACAAACTTTCTGAAAGAGCTCTACTGGGCATTCTATTTCAATTTCCCTCAACCATTTGTTTATATCTTGGCTTACTGATCCCAGTGCACCAATTATTATAGGTACAACCTTTACTGTTTACATGCTCCAAGTTCTTTCTATTTCAAAGTTTAGGGGAATGTATTTTTTTTGTCTTTTATTTTTCCTCTTTCTTTACGATCTAAATGGGCATGATGGATCGATAAGTAAGCAACTTCACAGCATAAAACAGTCTATTAATCTCATGGTCATGGAATAAGTGAAAACTTAAGTTCATGTTTTACAACTTCCACTTAATGTCTGTTCTACACTTCACCTTATTTTAACTTTCAGGGTCATTCTGTTGTAAAACAATCTTTAATTAAAGGACAAAAGTTACTTATGATTACTTTTTTAATCTTTGAAATAGTAAAATTTAATCTAAATAGTACATTATCTTCTACTCACTTATAAAGTAAATATTTTATTTTGGTGAATGTGAAAAGGACATCACTTCTTTGATCTTTAATGTTAGTATTTTCAGGTAAAAGGCAAATAAAAATTGCTTCAAGTCCTAACGACACACATGTGCATGTGTAATTAATTTTAATATATTGGATTAAAATTTAATGCTTTTCTAACACAATTTAAAATTCTTGAGTGCTTTAATTACACAATAAAACAGAAATTGTGTTGGGAAAGAAGCCAACATGCAGAATAAAACATTAGCTTCTTCAAAATAATCAAATGTGACATTCAATACTAAGCGGTTTTCATTGGGCTATAATTAGATTTTCACTATCATTAATCTAATTCATGCAAATCATCTAACAGTAACAAGAAATGTTTTGAAGATCAAGTTACTGTTTTACACATCAGCAAGGGTTTAATCAATAAATGAGTTCATTTTCTTGGTGTCAAAGTGTTAAAAAATTGTATTAAAAATCAGTGAAGGATTTATAACTTTTTTTTAAAAATCCAAATTATCCTTTATTCAGATGACAGAGTTTGTTCTTAGTCAAAGCCCAAACTTATCAATCTAATACTATCAAACATCATAAGGTCTCTTGTATGCAATATAATGAGCTGAAAAACTTGAATCAACTGATAACATCTAAGTAATTAGTAGACATTGCTCCCTCTAGTAGTGTTTAAATCTTGAAAACATCAAGAAAGAATGATAACTCCAATAGGACCAGTAGATCACATTTTTTTGGACAATATAGACAATACAGACTGTAGTACATTTATATCTAATGGCAACAAGTAAAAGCAACAACGTAGATTAGAATTTAGTGATGTATATTCAACTGAATTAGAAAATTATCAATATACACGTAGCTCTATGTAACAGAACCATTGTGTAAAAGAAAATCTTGCCATTATATTGTACTCTGTAAAGTGAAGTCAAATTTTATATTGAGGTCCGTTTATTTTATATATTATGTGAAATAGAAACCAATGGAAAAATAGGATTTGTATTATGGAATTCCATGTGAATGCAACATTTTCAGGATTGCAATTCTTTTGTAACACACAGTATAAAGAAATGTAGTGAAGCTGGTTATGAATATCAATAAGAAAACTGAAGGAAAATACTGCAGGATACTCCACATGAAACTTGTACCTACACTTTTCTATATATTGAGTATGGCTATTTTCCTGATGGTACCTAATGTGGCAACAAATAGTTGTTCCTCCAGAGTAAATGGTAGTTTATGTGACACTTGAATATGAAGATCAATGCTCATTGAGACTAGGGTCTTGAATGCAGAAGCTTCTAGTTAGAAATGAAGCAAGCATACTCTGCTGGTTATTCATGTACATGTATGACAGAGTATAACAATTCTGAGAGAAAAACTGAACATAAAACAAAGCAGATGTAATGAGCAAGACAGAAGACTACATTGTTATGGGCAAGTAAAGTGAGTATAGGAGGACAGTCATTTAAAGAACTTATGGAAGAAGACTTATCCACTTGCACAGTCATGAGGAAACAAACATTAAAATTGCTAGTGATGGAGTCTTGAAGGTATAAAAATATATCTATACATATACAAACTTGTTACCAGTTCAAATTTGCTTGGGGCATATTTGAACCCATAAGAAAGTTATTCACTATATTTTGCCATGGAGACAATTTTACACAATAGACAAATAGGTGTAAGCACACAAAGTCATTTCAAAGTGCCCTTACAGCCAGCCTGAAGACTACATACATTTTGGAGTAGTTATCTCCTCTTCAGCATCGGATGCTAGAAAGGGGAATGCTACAAACTGACAAGGAATGGATATCTCTTATTATAGTTCCATCATCATACTGTTGCTGGTTGAGCTAATCAGTTGCTCACTATAAATAAAATATGAAATAGAAGTACTAAGCAGTGATGTGTGTAAATACAAACTTGTTGCCATTACAAATATGCTTGGGGCATATTCAAACCCACAAGAAAGTCATTTACTGTATTTTGTAATGGAGGAAATTTCTTGTAGACAAGCACCCTCTAACCCGACTGATGGACGCATGCAGTTTGAAGTAGTTGTCCCTCTTCATCATCAGATTTCAGGAAGGGGCTCACTACAAACTGATAATAGGTGGACATTTTTATAATTTATCATTCTATTCTATATTTTATGGCTAGCCACTGATTAGCACAACCAGTGACATTATGATGAGAGAAATTTAAGAGATATTCATCTCTTGTCAGTTTGTAGCATTTTACTGTCTGATATCTGATGCTGAAGAGGAGATAACCACTCCAAAATGTATGCATTCATCAGACTGGCTACAGGGTGCTTTGAACAGATTTCAAGTGTTTACACCTACTTGTCTACAGCAATAAATTTTTTCCATGACAAAATACAGTTACATACATACATACATATAGACTAAAGACTGAAACCTGAAACAGAATGCTTAGTAGGTTTTTTTCTATACTAATCAAAGATGTGTGCAGATGTGTGAATGCTGATATTGCACAATTTTGCTAGTCACTAGTACACATAGAATTATTCAAAATACAAGCAATCAACTCATTTTCTTGTTTATCACTGATACAACTGACCCTGTTTCAGTCTCTGAATTTTGTAACACAGTTATTTTCATTTAAACACACTCGCTGCATTGATCTTTCTCAAAAAAAAAAAAAAAAACTGTATGCATCAGGAACTAGTTTCCTACACATGTATACCTTCAATTACCAAACTTACTTAGCAGTCCTTATCACCTAGTTAAAGAAGGCTTAACATGAATATCTTACTCATAATTAAATAATTTTCAAATATCTATTACTAAAGGCATCATAGGTACCTCTATATGCCTTTTATGGTAATTCATTTCTCTTTTTGCAGTTTCCAAAACCCGAAAGAAAAAAGTTATCCCAACATAACTACATTGTAAGCTTCAAATGAATTAAGAAATTATTAGGGAAAAAATAATAAATAAATATTTTTATTTCTCAGAAAAAAAAATGAGCAAAAATGAATCCAAATGCCCAGTTTTCAGAGATGTGATATAAGTTAATAATTACATTAAAATGATTTCACACTCAAATCGTTTTTTCTACGTGTAAGTCATGACATCTTTACACTAATTCACAAAATATGACTGAAAAAGGAAAAAAAAAACCTCTTTTATACTTGCGAAATGTTCTTTCTACTACTTCTCTCCTTTTCTCTTGCTTCTTCTGGTCTGATATCATTTCTTATTCTCTCCCATCTATAGGCAATGTTGATGCTAAGTCTCATTAAATTAATTGTTTTCAGTCGGTTGGACTAGACTTTTTCTGAATGTGATGTATCTATGAATGCTGATCAGCACATTTTCCCTGGTAAGGATCTTCTATTGTAAGTTATCCTTTGCTTGGGGCTGTGATTTCCTGCCAATATATGTGTTTGCTTGTATCACCTCATTATTCCTTTTTCTTAGGCATTTTTCCCTTCACCAACTTTTTTTTTTACCTTTTCTGTTCATCTTTTCATTTTCTTAAGGGCTTTGACTATTTCTTAAGATATCTATCATTTCCATTTGGAATTTTTTTTTCTTTTACTGCATCTGACTCTCAAAAAGAAAGTCCCTTAATTTATTTTCTTCATTCATAATATACTTTATCTGTTACCAGGACAATGCTGAACTCTCTTGTTTTGAATACATTTCCGTTTTCTGATCTACAGCTTCCAGTCATTTGAATGCACTTCTAGTTTTTACATATATTGGGGAGTTTCCCTCCTTTTGTAACTAGTTCTTTTGTTGGAAGCGACATCTAAACTGAATTTCTATTGGTTAAATAAGATATTTCATCCTGTGTTGGAGACATTCTTTTTTTATTTATTAATCTAACATACACATGCTTTCCAAATTTACTTACTTAGCATTCCACTTCTTTGTCACTGATGCTAACTTTTTTGCCACTTACTCATTACACACCATTATAGTTTTTCATTTGCAATTTACATGTGTCCATATAGTTACCACTGTTTCTCATAACTTATGTCTGGATGGATGGGGTACACCAGAATACTATCTCATGGGTGTTCATCTCAATAGAAAACTTTTGTTGCCTTCACATTCGACAGTTAGCTAAGTAAATATTAGATACCAAAACTAAGTTACTCATGGTAGTTAAATGGCTTTGCTAGGAGGAAATATGCACTTCATCTGCTTAGCAGGATGTAATCTCATATTAAAGACTATCACTATGCTTTCTTACAATTAGATGAAGATTACTATTTCAATTCATAAAGGTGTCACCATAACCAAACCACTTTTTTTTATCTATAGAACTACTTTCATATATATGAGATAGATGTTGTTTAATTCCAAGTCAACCCTGAAACCCTGATCACCCAGACTTATCAAAAAAAGAAGATTCAAGCCATGACTTTCCAGCCTTTTCTTTAGAGGTAATCTGCTTTAGCATACATTATCCAATTTGATGAATTTTAGGAAGGCAGGGCATGGTTTAAGATATATTTGGCTGTTCTTTCTAGGAAATGAAGCAATCACAGAATGCCTCTGGGACTGATTTAATGCCAATGAAGAGTTGAAACCAGTCAAATGACAGGAAGATATTAGCATGAAGTGCAAGGAAAACGTAGTTGTATGCATGTTATTTTAGAATGACCAGTTAGAAAGCTCTTATGATGGTAATTGTCAGAAACAGGGAGTTGGGTGCTTTAAGTTTAAGATATTGCCAGATTTTTTCAGATAAGCAGAAGCTATGATTTCTATTGTATGTATGAAGCTTCAAATTTAAGAAAGGTTATAGTTGATTGTGTAACAAACTAGTCCTCATTTTATTGATCCAGGGAGGGTAAAAACAACATTGGCTTTGGTGGGATTTGAAACCAGATAACTCAGAGCTTTTTGTTCTTTGCTCTACCAATTCTGCCAATCAAGAAAGTATAATATTACAGGTAAAAAACAACAACATAGAAAAACTACTCAGCATACTAGATCAACAGCTTTCTAGATTTAGTGAAATACAAATGTAAGAAAAGTATTTGTCAGCAGATTAAAGTCAGGTCTTTATATAGACATAATTAGATTAAAGAAATCACATTTGATATTATCAAGTACTAATTTGAGCTGGGAAAGGAACCAGCCCACTGACAGGACCTGTCTCTCTTTTATGATTTATCATAATTTTCTTCTTCTTCTTCACCACCACTAAAATTTTTAATGTTAAGTGATATTTGAAATTATAAGAGCCAATGTACTACATGACCAGTTAGTTCTTTCACATATTTGTATTATGTATTAACACTTTTTTCTTCTCTTGTGTTATTCTGCTCCACCAAATAATAATGAAAATTCGGTGGCCATAGTTACAAATGTATGTGATTGGTTCTTTTCTTTTTTATCAGTCAATTAGGCTGCCTTTTTTTTTTTTTTTGATGTAAGTTGCTATGTTAATGGATCACTCCAACTGAAAGAGTTTTAACCGACAAGTGCTCACTGTTTCCAGCGATATTATTTTGGTACTGAAAGTTGCACAGAGAGGAAAAGATGACTACTGAGCCATTTTGAGATCATAAAAACACAGATATTTAAGTTAATGAACTAGAGTTGCCATGTTGTTGGTCTAAGAATGACACTGTTATATTTCCCGTTTACAGGATGGAGGTCATACAGTCTTACTGGTAATTCTACAATCAGATCACAGCAGACTATCATTAACCAGTATAGTTCAGAACTTGTGTTATTTCAATTGCTAGTTGCTGTCTTTGGGTTGGTAAATAACATTGAATATCATAAAAATGAACTGATAATGGCAACAGCCAGCACATATCTAATTATCAACTCCAGTGTAGATAATTGTCACAACTACATCTTCTTGTCATATTCTCTCTACTATAGGCACTAGGCATTAAATTTGGGGGAGGGGGCCAGCCAATGACCACTTCCTCTGCTCAACTGGTACTTATTTTATTGACCTCAAAAGAGATGAATGATAAAGTTAGCTTTGGTAGAATGTGAACTCAGAACTTAAAGCTAAAACGAATGCCACCAAGTGCTTTTGTCCAAAGCAATAATGATTCTGCCAGCTTACAGATTCCTTCACAGATTCCTTTCTTGTGAAATGCAACAAGAAATTCATGAAGTGACTTGACAAAGAATGTGGTGGCCATAGTTACAAATGAATGTGATTGGTTTTTTTCTTTTTTATCAGTCAATTAGTCTGCCTTTTTTTGATGTAAGTTGCTATATAAATGGATCACTCCAACTGAAAGAGTTTTAACCAACTAGTGCTCACAGGTCATTCCAGTTCTTGATATAAAAACATTTCAATTTTTATTCTTTTCACACTAATCTACTTTCATGTTTCTGTGTATAATATTGGAATTAGAATTTTAAAAATAATTTTGCACTTAATTTCTGCTGTACCATCACAACAATTTTGCTTCATCTGATTTTGTCAATTACTTGTTTAGCATAGTTATATTATATAAAAATGTAAGCAAACCATTCAATGAATGACCTTCTCATGGGTTTTATAATGATGTATTTCACACACACTTATTTAAAGTTTTTTAAAAGCAAAAGTTTATTTTGTGTTTTGTTATATTATGCATGGCAATGTAATATTTTCATTTTGTGTTATAATGTGTTATAAACCTTTTAGCTTTATTTGAAATTACCTGATTCTTGTCTGAAGCCTTATTAAGTCTGAAATCTCTCCTATTAAATATTTTTAGCGACTGGAATCTATTGAGACTTGTTATGACTGGTTCATAGAATTTACAGTTCCAGTCAGATGTAATTATTACCATGAATAAAACATATTTCAATTACATTTATGTTTTGGAGATAATATTTGCATTTCTACAATGGAACCAATAATGATTGAGTCAGACTTCTCTAAGCAGGCTTCTTTCACAGCCAACACCATTACTCCCCAGCCATTTAAAATTCCACAAGTATATTTGATTATTTCCAGCTGTTTTGATGTTCGAAAATAGATTTGAATGATACTGTCATTTTATGTTTAGTAAAAATACAAGCATCTAGACATATTCTTTTTAACATAATTTCAACATAATAACTTATTATCAAAGCATCTATACATTTCTGTCATATTTTACATAGTTTAAATCATTACTTACAATCCACTCAATTTTCTTATATTTTTTGAGACAAGCCAAGTAAGCAGAAGATTCAGACGAATGAAGTTAATTGAAACACTTTAGCAGCATTCTTTAATTGGATTTTAGTTTCATACCCCACACCTTTAATTTCTCATCCTCAACTTATCTGATTTTAGTATACACCAGGGTTGGTCAGAGATGCTTAGCTGAAGTCATATATGATTGAAAAATGTATTTTACTTACTTGGCAGCATGTGGACAAATTAATATTTTAATCAGCTTAATTATCTTAAGTGCAAATTGAAAGAAGAGAAAGAAGAAAATTGAAGACACTTTAATGTTGGTTAATTAATTATGAGGCTTTTATTTCAAATAAAAAATATAACAAAATTAATACTGAAAATATGTTGTCCAAAAACTTATATTTCTGACATGAAGTATATTTAAGTAGCTGCTAAATCAAATAATAAATCTTACAATTTTTCTAATCAATCAAAATTATTCAACAATTTCCTCTTCTCATTATATTTGTCTGCCACAATGCATCTTAATATCACGTAGTTATTGAATTTTAAATGTTCTTAGAGGAAATGTTTGTCATTTCAGCAACAGTAATATCTACACTTCCTCAATAAACCATTATACATTAAATGATCAGGTCATGTTCAAACTTCTACTTGGTAAGTTCAATTTTCATTAATCATCTATACTTTCTCACCATCAGTTTTATTATCAGCATAAGCGTAGAAGTAGCTTGCTTATGAACCACATGGTTCTGGGCTCAGTTCCACTGCATGGCATCTTCGGCAAGTGTCTTCTACTATAGCCTCGGGCCAACCAGGTAGACAGAAACTAAAAGAAGCCTGTCGTATATATGTATATATATATATATATGTATAAGGGTGAAAAGGAACACACGAGTTGATATATATGAAAAAACAAGTCAAAAATAGAAAATGCTAAAATAATTTTATAGTGAACATCTCAGTACCGGTTTCGGTCATTTTGAGACCTTTTCAACTGTAACGATTAAATAATTAAATTTAGAAAAATTAGAAGAAAAGTTTTTTTAAAAGAATATTTCTATAGTAGTGTTCAGATTTAAGTGGCATTCTGCCTTTCTCTGACTCCCTTGTTTGCACTTGTGTGTTGGACACACAAGTGCAAACAAGGGAGTCAGAGAAAGGCAGAATGCCACTTAAATCTGAACACTACTATAGAAATATTCTTTTAAAAAAACTTTTCTTCTAATTTTTCTAAATTTAATTATTTAATCGTTACAGTTGAAAAGGTCTCAAAATGACCGAAACCGGTACTGAAATGTTCACTATAAAATTATTTTAGCATTTTCTATTTTTGACTTGTTTTTTCATATATATATATATATATATATATATATATATATGTATAAGGGTGAAAAGGAACACACGAGTTGATATATATGAAAAAACAAGTCAAAAATAGAAAATGCTAAAATAATTTTATAGTGAACATCTCAGTACCGGTTTCGGTCATTTTGAGACCTTTTCAACTGTAACGATTAAATAATTAAATTTAGAAAAATTAGAAGAAAAGTTTTTTTAAAAGAATATTTCTATAGTAGTGTTCAGATTTAAGTGGCATTCTGCCTTTCTCTGACTCCCTTGTTTGCACTTGTGTGTGGACACACAAGTGCAAACAAGGGAGTCAGAGAAAGGCAGAATGTCACTTAAATCTGAACACTACTATAGAAATATTCTTTTAAAAAAACTTTTCTTCTAATTTTTCTAAATTTAATTATTTAATCGTTACAGTTGAAAAGGTCTCAAAATGACCGAAACCGGTACTGAAATGTTCACTATAAAATTATTTTAGCATTTTCTATTTTTGACTTGTTTTTTCATATATATATATATATATATATATATATATATATGTGTATATATATATATATGTATGTGTGTGTGTATATGTTTTCTGTATCTGTGAATGTCCCCCCAACATCGCTTGACAACCGATGCTGGTGTGTTTATGTACCCGTAAGTTAGCGGTTCGGCAGAAGAGACCAATAGAATAAGTACTTGGCTTACAAAGAGTATGTTCCGGGGGTTGATTAGCTTGACTAAAAGGTGATGCTCCAGCATGGCCACAGTCAAATGACTGAAATAAGTAAAAGAATAAAAGAGTAAAAGAGTATAAGTTTTACATTAGATGCTTTATTTTTAGACTAACATATTTAGGGATTCAAGAGCCATTTTGCACCTTTTCAGTTATTATTCTCATGTTAATTATTTTGTGAAACATCTGCATATAGTTTCAAAAGAAAAATTGATATACAAGCAGATGGATAGACAGATAGTTAGAGAGATAGACAGGTAAATAAACATAAAGAATGCCAGACAGACAAAATGCAATGATAAAAAGTCACCACGTTACTCTGTGACTTAAATCTTACCTACAAAATCTGCAGCCATAAGTCTGTAAAAATGTTTGATTAAGTAACTTACAAATTAAGAAGAGGGCAAGACTACAAAATGATACAAAAAAAAACACGATTTTCTGTGACCGTTGCCAGTACCACCTAACTGGCCCTCGTGCCGGTGGCACGTAATAGCACCCACTACACTCTCGGAGTGGTTGGCGTTAGGAAGGGCATCCAGCTGTAGAAACTCTGCCAGATCAAGATTGGAGCCTGGTGCAGCCATCTGGTTTGCCAGTCCTCAGTCAAATCGTCCAACCCATGCTAGCAAGGAAAGCGGACGTTAAACGATGATGATGATGATGAAAGCAAAATGCATGTCATTATATGCATTCATTGTAATGAATTGTAAATAATGATTTGTAAATAAACAACATCTAATTGGTGGTATTGTTTATTAGATAGCTAAGTTGTTGTATGTGTCTGGCAAACTCAAATTTATTAGAAGTTTATCATAACCTAAAATACTGAAAAATATTAACCATTGATTAAATATTTGGCTATAGCCCTAAGAACTTGTGAGCTCAATATGTCATATTTCAGTCTGTATCAGGACTATGTTGTACTTACCATGAATACAGTATTATTGTTGTTGTTTAACCTAGATTAGTTCTGATGTAGAAGACCTATGATCAAGCACATTCTTGTTGTGACCATTCTGTCGGTTTTACAAGCATGGTATGAATAGCAACATTCTATCTAAGTTCTTTTTTTTTTTAAAGATAGTGTGATGCTGGTTGAGGAAGATTTGGCTGCTGTTTCTAGCAGATAAAGGCATATAGTGTATAACTTGATATCCAATGTTTCTTTCAACTCAAAATGATTGAAGACCTTTGTAACAGCCACTGCAGAAACTACATGAACTTGCTCACTAAATGAGAAACTTATTCCTTCAAGAATTCAAAGAAATGATTGGTATCCCTGAAGAAATTTTAAACCCCATAAGGCTATTGATATTGCTGTTATTTTTATCATAATGTGTTTTTTGTTTATTCAAATAGTTAACAAACTGCCAGCATCAGTTGTTAGTTGTCGGAGCACTGCATCCTTCAAAACTTCCATGCTTCCTGAGATTCGCCAACACTATACCTGATTTTCTCCCTTCCATACACACGCAAGCATATATCTGATACACTGTTAACTTTCCAGGCATTTGTACATTACTGCATATACTCTATATGCACTTTTGACAAGTTGTGGTGCACCTGAGCACTGTATACAATCATTTCATTATTATTATTATTATTGTTATTATTTTAAGTAAGGATTTATTACTATTCTATAACTGCAGTAATATATAAAATCTAATAATTACAATTTCAAAGGAAAAATTTCTATGTTCCAATAATTTCATTTATTATATTTCAATCAGCTAAATCTCACCAAAAGAATTTAGAATATAGACATAGGACATGAAATTGCTTCATTTGAAAATATATCCAATATTTTCACAATGAATATGGGAACTGATTCATTTATTAAATAGGTTTTGTTGTAAATGCAAATAACAAATTAACTTTATTATTTTCTTGCACAGGATATTAATCATCTGGAAACCGTTCAGCAACATGCAACCAAGAGAATACCCTCCATCAGGCATTTGTCATATTCTGAGTGCCTTACTTCCCTGGGCATGGATACATTGAAACTTCGATGTCTGGCAGCTGACTTGGCAGACACCCATAAAATTATTAATCATCTTACTAACAATAACTCTGAGCACCTTTTCAAACTCCACCTGTCTAACACCTGTGGACATGTTTACAAAGTCAGAAAACAGCACAGCTCCCATGACTTTTGGAAACATTTTTTCATGCTAAGAGTTGCTGAAGTATGGAACAAACTGCTGGCATAAGTTGTTAGTTGTTGGAGCACTGCATTCTTCAAAACTTCCATGCTTCCTGGGATTCACCAACACTATACCTGATTTTCTCCCCTCCATACACACACAAGCATGTATCTGACTCATACACTGTTCACTTTCCAGACATTTGTACATTACTGCATATGCTTTATACGCACTTTTGACAAGTTGTAGTGCACCTGAGTACTGTATACAATAATTTCATTATCATTATTATAAGATAACTTTATATATGAAGGCATTAAAGTATTAATTTAGTGCAAGCAAGTGAGAAATTTACCTGCAAATTGTAATCAGAGCAACTGATATATATCTATCTTAGAGATATTGCAATCACATTAATAAACACTGCCAACTGAGGTTACTCATAGACATATCAGAATTAATTTTACTCAGAAGGGGTGCTTTTGCCCATAGAATGCTAATATGTTCTATAGTAAGAAAGATTTCTTAACTAATGGATAAAACACTTAAGAAAATTTGCATCCAAAACAAGTCGCTCATAAAAAAAGATGAAACATTTTAGATATTCTTTGCTAATACTTTATTATTGATCTTAACAGGAACTTTCATTTCGTCAAAATTATTTTGAACTGAAAATTATCCTCAAGTTGTTAACGCTATTTATGCTAGACATAAAATTAAAATGGTTAAATTAAAAGCTATCAAAGAAAAACTGAAGATATTTCTGAAAGATTAAAAACATTGACAACAAACTTCACAAAGGAGTAAGGTTTAAAGTGACTGATCAAAACCTTACCCAACCCCTCACCACTCACAAAGAAAAAAGGCAGATATATTTCGCTTAATTGATGAGAAGAAATACCTAATATTTTAGACAAGACATTTATTGATAGTTATGCTTTAGTAAAGAGGCTTTATAAAAAGTTGTTGAAGATATCTTAGACTAGGCATAGGAGTGGTTGTGTGGTAAGTAGCTTGCTTACTAATCACATGGTTCTGGGTTCAGTCCCACTGCGTGGTACCTTGGGCAAGTGTCTTCTATTATATATTTCTTTACTACCCATAAGGGGCTAAACACAGAGGGGACAAACAAGGACAGACAAAGCGATTAAGTCGATTCCATTGGCCCCAGTGTGTAACTGGTACTTAATTTATCAACCCCAAAAGGATGAAAGGCAAAGTCAACCTCGACAGAATTTGAACTCAGAACATAATGCCAGACGACATACGGCTATGCATTTCGCCCAGTGTGCTACCGTTTCTGCCAGCTCACCGCCTTCTATTATAGCCTCGGGCTAACCAAAGACTTGTGAGTAGATTTTGTAGACGGCAACAGAAAGGAGCCCGTCATATATATGTATGTATATATGTGTGTGTGTGTGTGTGTGTGCATGTCTGTGTGTGTGTGCGTGTCTGCGTGTGTGTGTTTGTGTGTCTGTTTTGTCCCCCCAACATCGCTTGACAACCAATGCTAGTGTGTCTACATCCCCGTAACTTAGTGGTTCGGCAAAAGAGACCGATAGAATAAGTGCTAGGCTTACAAAGAATAAGTCTTAGGGTCGATTTGCTCAGCTAAAGGCGGTGCTCCAGCATAGCTACAGTCAAATGACTGAAACAAGTAAAAGAGTAATATCTTAGACTAGAGTCATCACTCAGCTGCCATAATCAGACTCACACTTCTTTTCTTGAGTGATAAGCTCAACCGTTGCTCAGTATAACACTAGCGATTGGCCCTTATGCTTTTACTAGACCCCACTCTGCTGCAGGCTTTTGCATTCAGGTTTGTTTCATCTCATGAATTTTGGAAGCCCTTATCGGAGTTATAGGCATTGCTCTTTTCCCTCTAAGTCGTTAAAAACACATTGCTTACATTCTGCTTTTAATTAATTTTATTTAATTAAAATTTAGGTGTTGCCTCTCTTTGCCTTTCTTATAACAAAGTGATCATTAAATTAATTTTGATTAGCTAAAAATTCTTGCTGTAATGATATAATTTTAATTTGTTATAATCCTTTTGCTGTAAAATGTTGCTTTAACTGGTTAAATTTCTTGGATGTAATATAATTCTAATTTGTTAAAATTCTTTAGCTAATGACATTAACTATGTTAATACTGCTCTAACCAAATGTTGCATAGTTTAGCATGTAAGAAAAGATACCTCACTGTTTGCTACTGTTTGATAAAAATAATTCTTGCCAAGCACACATTAACTTACAATACTTAAAGATGTGGTAGCTTTGTCCAGTTATTAATAGATAAATTTGACATTGATGTTTACTGTTAATGAGTTGTTTGTTTATTGTTTTATATCATAACTAGTCATTGGTTCTGAGTCTACAATGGTGATATTCAGTGTTTCATTGTTTGACAATAGTAATAATGGAGGGTATGTTTTTTCATGTTTGTGCATGTAATAGTCTTCATCCTCATCATCATCATCATCATCGTAATTCAACATCCATTTTCCATGCTAGCATGGTTTGGATGGTTTGACCATAGCTGGTAAGGCCATGAGGCCATACCAATCACCAGCATATGTTCTGGCATGGTTTCCAAAGTTGGAATGCCCTTCTTAATGCCAACTTCTCCACAGAGTATACTGGGTGCTTTTTTATGTGGCACTAACACCAGTGCTTTTAATGTGGCTCCAGCACAATTGCATTTTATATGGAACCAACATCAAAATCCAGTTCCCCCCCCCCCCAGTTCCAGTTACAATGTATTGGTCAACCAGAAGCTGTTGTAAAAAGCATTTGCCCAAGGTGCTAAACCTAGAATCAATTCATGCAAAATGAACTTCTTAAGTGCACAACTATGCATTTACTAAACAGTTATATTTAGCTTCATGCTAGCTCTAATAATGTGAACCTATAATTAAAGGCATCCGATTTGGGACCACCCCATCAAACTTTTGCATGCATAATAAATTGTAAAATTATAACTGCTTTATGCTTCCTCTTTGTGAGAGTAGTATATGATAAGAGAAAGATTTGGTTGCTATTTCTAGCTTACTATATAATCATGAAGTTTTCTCGTTGGCTTGTTGATCACTGAGTATTAGGCGGTGGTAAATATGTACGATTATGGCAGGCATAGCTGTGTGGTAAAGAAGCTTGCTGCCAAACCATGTGATCGCAGGTTCAGTCTCACTGTACAGCACCTTGGGCAATAGCCTTCTACTATAGGTCCTGGTCGACCAAAGCCTGGGAGTGGATCTGGAAAACAGCAAAAGAAAGAGGTCCGTATATATGTGTAACTGTAAAAGCTCAGACCCTTTTCAGATGTAAGACCCTAACTAACTACTGAACTGTAGCAATTGTAAACATGAAGAATTAAAAAATTCCGCCTACACCTGATTAACTTGTTGATATCTTTCTAGCCTTATAATTTAAGGTCTAAAGGAGATAACTCTTTTACATTTTTTTTGCTTTTTACTTTTTCAGTTTCCATTTTTTGTTTTTTGTTTTTTAACCTTCCATGTTTTCTGTATACTTCCATCTCAACATTTTGTGCTTCTTCTCTTATTCATTTTTTAGTTTGCTATGATATGTAGTTTGTGCCTGATGAATATGTTTGAGGTACTTCTCAGCATATGAAACTATTAGTAGCACATAAAAAGATGTGTCTATTAAATAGTATATGTATGTATGTATGTATGTATGTATGTATGTATGTATGTATGTATGTATGTATGTATGCCAATGCTAAGACGCTTAAAATATCTGGTAGAGTAGGGCACTGTCTAGTTAATCAGGTTATTCAGGAAGGCATGATCTTCAGGGATTGGTGTAGCAGCATCATAGCCAGCTGCTACAAAGGCAAGGAAGATAACTCAGATAGAAATAATCATAGATACAACAAATTGCTGGATTAGGCGATGAAAGTTAGGGAAAGTGCCATAGCCCAATTAATTAAGAACACATTTAGGCTAGATGAAAAGCAGTTTGATGTTGGGGAGAAGCACTAGTGATACTATTTCCATATCCAGGCAACTATAAGAGAAGTGTTTAGCAAAGAATAAGCCATTGTACTTGGCATTTGTTCATCAGGAGAGAGAGAACCTTTGACAAAGTGCCTTGCTCTGTGTTATGGTGGTCTCTGAGCAAGCAAGGGATAGATGAATGGCTTGTGAAAGCAGTACAGGACAAGTACAGGTGTGTAGGAGTTCACCAAGGTTTGGTACTCAGTCCTGTTCTATTCATCATCATACCTTAGGCCAGGTAATAACAGAGAAATCTAGGACCAGCTGCCCATAGAGTATATTATGTGCTGATGAGCTTGCTCTAACAGCATAATCTATAATGGAACTAGAGAAGAAATTTCAGGTGTGGAAGCAAAACCTAGAATTGAAGGGCCTTAAAGTTAACTTAGCAAAGGCCAAGGACCTAGTAAGCAAGAAAGCAGACATGACTCTAACCCCTTCAGTTCAATGGCTCTGCTCGATATGAAGGAAAGGTGTAGGCAGAAATTCCATTTAGTGTACCCAGTACAAGCTATGGACACACAAGATATGCAGTGGAATAATAGGAAGGTTAACAAAAAATAATGTTTGTATGCGGAAGAAGCACAGGAACTGTAAAGTCTAGATAGATGGGAAATTGATTTCCCAAATGCCCCAGAGGTTCTCTAAAGGTAGTGGAAAACCTTGCTATCTAGATGACCTAATTAGCAAAGGAGAAGGATGTACCAAAAGCTAGGATAAGAATAGGATAGAGAAAGTTCTGAGAGCTTTCACTACTATTGGCAACCAAAGGTCTTCCTCTCTCTGATGCATGTATATGAAGTGCAATGATAAATGGTAATGTGACATGGACCATGAATTTGCTGTAGTCATCTTTTTCCTACTCACTCATCTAGTCAAAACCTTTGCATCACTTCACCTGTTGTCACTCCACCCCAAAATCTCATAAGGCCATGTCCCAACACATCTTCACCATCATCTTTCTTTCTATCATTCTACTTATATTACTTTCTAACTCACATTTCTTTCCATTCAGCTGGGTAATCCATGTATCTACAACAAGACACCTTTCTCTGTCCCTCTTATACATTTAATCTCCCAACTGGCACAAAGCCCCACCACCACCACCACAATACTTTTCCCCACTCCCAGTTGAGGAAAGTCTTTGCCACTTTTTTTTGCCTTGCAAGGTACTTGGTGACCCTATCAGTGATGGTGCCATATAAAAATCATTGGTGCTCTGTAAGAAGCATCTAGTACACTCTGTATAGTTACTTGTCATTAGAAAGGGCATCCAGCTGTAGAAACTATGCTAAGACAGACAAAAAAGCCTGCTATGGCTCCCAAGCTTGCTAGATCCTGTCAGACTCTCCAACCCATGCCACAATGGAAAATGGACGTTATATGATGTGTGTGTGTATGTGTGTATTTGTGTGTACCCTTGTCTTGGCATCATGTCATAGTTATAAATGAACATCAAGCAATATTATTTTTAGCCTTCCATAAAAACATGTCTGGCCACAGAAAAATATTATCTTGTTTGAAAACAGATGGGGGTTGGTGATAGATAGGGGTCAAACCATAGAAAGACTGCATCAACAAATTCCCTCTGAACCATGCAGGCATGGAAATGTGGAAGTTAAATGACGATAATGATGGTGCGGAGTCAAGGCTCAGATATTTCTTAGATACTAAGTCTTAACATATCCCATCTTACTAAACAACACCTGACTATACACTCGGAAGTTAAAATCTGACATTAATACCATCATCATCATCATCATCATCATCATCATCATTATCACCATCATCTCCATATTTATCATCAAAATCATTTTACCATACCTTTTAATTCTATATAAGAAGATTAACAGATATAAATTCTGTTTCACTTCCATACATGTTTCTGAGACAGTAGGCATTTAAACAGATGTGGCAGATTAAGAAAGGAAATAAGTCTCATTCCGGCATAAAATTATAAAAACTCTCACCGATAATAAATATTCCAAAAACACACTAGAAAATATACATCAATATTTTTAATCCTGTAAACAAATCTGAGAGAAAAGAAAGAAAGAAAGAAAGAAAGAAAAAAAGAAAGAAAGAAAGAAGCAAAGTATTTCCTCGCTGGATTAATAATTAAGTTCATTAGAAATGTATCAGAAGATAAATAAAGTGCAAATGAAATATATGAAATATCTAGATTTTTGACTTTGAGGATCTCAATCACATTGAAAAGTATGAAGATCATTGCAAATAAGTTGGCTCCTAAGGTATTAATTTTGATTTAATTCTTGAGATTCCAGATTTAAGTACAAGGAGATTGAATATAAGGAGTTTGTAATGAATGGATAGTCTCAGAAATATCTATCAGCATAATTTGTTTAAAGCCCTATTGCTTCTTTTAGAGTTCTTAAAATTTTTATTGATTTTATTAATGCCATCTCCTTCTTCACTTCTCTTCTTCAAATTGCACCAGCTTTATTATATTGCTGAATTGTATAAGGTAGGTTTCTTCTAACGGAAGCCACAGATGGTCAAATGGGCAAAGTGTATGCATACCTACAAATCAAAGAGATTATTTTTGTACTTCTACTAGTTTTCAGTTATTGGACTGCAGTCGTGCATATGAGCTTCTTTTGAATATGAAAAAATGTCACCCAATGCATCTTTTAACACACAAACACACACACACACACACACACACATTCAGGCATATATATACTCTTTTACTCTTTTATTTGTTTCAGTTATTTGACTGTGGCCATGCTGGAGCACCACCTTTAGTCGAGCAAATCGACCCCAGTCTAGTACTTATTCTATCAATCTCTTTTGCCAAACCGCTAAGTTACGGAGATGTAAACACACCAGCATCGGTTGTCAAGCGATGTTGGGGAGGGGGGACAAACACAGACACACAAACACATACACACACACATATATATATATATACATATATACGATGGGCTTCTTTCAGTTTCCAACTACCAAATCCACTCCCGAGGCTTTGGTCGGCCCAAGGCTAAAGTAGAAGACACTTGCCCAAGGTGCCACGCAGTGGGACTGAACCCGGAACCAGGTGGTTGGTAAGCAAACTACTTACCACACAGCCACTCCTGCGCCTATGATAGGTGTCTACACAATTTCTATCTACCAAATTTCCCTAACAAGATATTGACCAAGTTAAGATAACACTTGGCACTTGCTCCTTGCACTGTGTGATCAAACCTGGGAACAGATTGTTGTAAAGTAAATTTCTTAATGACACTGGTTATGTCTTTACCAAGACTTCTATCTAACTACTTAGGCTAAGTTGTGTATGTGGCAAACACACTCCAGATGACAAATAGAGAATATGTTGATTTGAAACAGACATGATTTGATTCTTGCCAAAAAGTTACAAGGAGATTCATGTGGAAGGAATCTGCGGAAGAGGAGGACTAAGTAAGACACAGGCGAAAGTGTTGAAAGAAGATCTCAGGATGCTGAAGCTTGCGAAAGAGATGATAAACAAACCAACGAGTGGTGGGATGCTGTATTGGGTAAGACCTGCGTAAGCCAATTTTACATCCGGCTTACCATGCTTGGAAGAACAGACATATAAATGGCGATGAGAAATATGATGAGGAAGATGATGATGATGGTGATGATGATAGTTATGATGATGATATATTTATGTACTTATGCAAATATGTATATATACATATACATGCATCAATATAAACACACACACACATCTATATATATGTGTAAATATATATATATATATATATATATATATATATATATATACACACATATATATACATATATACATACATGCATACATATGTACATACATATATATATATATATATATATGGATATTTATAAATACATATATGTGTGTGCATGTGAATGTATTCATATATATATACATATGTGTGTATGTGTTTGTGTGTATGTGTGTGTAGTGTGAGCATATCTCTATGTGTATATTCAAGTATGTGCATTCAAGTCGGAAAAGAAAACAATAAAATAATATATATACATTTGTTTCTTCTATTTGGAAATGAACATGCAAACTTTTATTTTGGTTGAGTAAATCATCCACAAATTCTTATCATGTTTCTGTTCATATTTTTCTCTTAAATAATGAAACCAATTTTCTTTTGTATTACCAAAAAAAAAATAAAAAAATAAAAAAAGGAGAAAAAGAAAAGGAAAAATATAAATAACAAACATAACTCTGCACAGAAATGATAGGGTATGTTCTACATTATTCCATGTTAGCATTCTCATGGTTTATGAATATCTCAAAAGTAGTGAATACTGATTTGGTTGAGTAAATAAACAGTACTTCTTCATATAGAGTTTTGGTTAAGATACTGGTTGTAACTATAATATGAATTGTGACTGTAGTGGAAAGCTTAATTGGATTTAGTTCCAAAATGGAAAGCATTTCCTCTGTAATTTTGACCATCTGGTCAAAATGATAGCTCAATAGATTGCAATCATGTTGAAGTGAAAGGAAATTTACTTTTGCCCCAACTTGCTGTAAAGGCCTGCTGAAATTATCAAAAAATCAGCAGGTGATCGCTCCATTTAGAGGCTACAAACACGAATTGGATAATTGTTTAAAGTTAGCAAGATAACCCATACGTCAGATGGTATTGATTATATAATGGAATGTTTCAGTAGCACATGCTCTCACATATGTATGTATATATGTATGTATGTATGTATGTATGTATGTATGTATGTATGTATGTATGCATGTTTGTGTGCATGTGTGTATGTATGTATATATCCACATACACACACATATATATTTAGCTATTCATCTATGTAAATATGAACATGTATGAATACACACAGGCATATACTGATGTGTGTAAGTGTCATTTTTTGCCACTTATAAAATGCATAAGCACATATATCATTAATACATACATACACACATACATTCATATCATCATCATCATCATCCTTTAATGTCTATTTTCGACGCACTCTCATACACATTTGTGAATATATGTACATGGATAAATGTATATCTAGATGTATGCGCATATATATATATATATATATATACAGAGGCGCAATGGCCTAGTGGTTAGGGCAGCGGACTCGCGGTCGCAGGATCGCGGTTTCGATTCTCAGACTGGGCGTTGTGTGTGTTTATTGAGCGAAAACACCTAAAAAAGCTCTACGAGGCTCCGGCAGGGGGTGGTGATCCCTGCTGTACTCATTCACCACAATGGCGGTGCCCCAGCATGGCCACAGCTCAAGAGCTGAAACTGGAAAAACAAAAACAAACAAACAAACAACAATTTGAGAGAGAGAGAGAAATGTACATGTATGTACATGTATATAGATAGATACACACATATATATAGATATGTATGTATATATGTATATATGTACATGTGTATGTGTATATATACATATGTAATGTGTGTGTATGTATATATATATATATATATATGCACATACATATGCATACACATGTACATATATATGTATACACTAGTAGAGACCCCCAGCATTGCTCAGGAGTAAAATAGCATAGTTTGTGTATATATATATATATATATATATATATATATTAGAGTCATGTTGAAATGTGTGAAACGGGAAAGTGCAGCATTGATGACAAAACATTTGTGGAGTAAATGATGGGCTGATTTGACTAAGCAATGTGTCATGTATCTGGAGGATTCCAGGCCCTAACCTGTCATGGAAAATTGGGAGTGGGGTTATGTGATTTTTGAATTCATTGGAAAGCTGTCAATGGATATACTCTCCTTTGTGGCAGTCAGCTCTGTGACTAAAACGATTCATTGTATGGTTGACAGTCGAATGAATGTAGGTGTAATGGAGATATTGTATGTAAATGGGTACATTTCGGAAAGGGGC
>NC_042997.1:20378921-20676421 GCF_006345805.1 Octopus sinensis | reverse complement strand
CTGAAGCATTTTTAAGGATTTAAGGATTTTATATGTATAAAGTCCCAGATGAACTTACCTCTCGGCAGGAGACACAGATGCGGGCAGTGGCATCGAACTCCCTTGTTGACCAAGTGCCACGTATCAGAGGTGGATTCACATACTAGTGTAGCTCATTCAACGGTGGATATATGTATATATATATATAATATATATATATATATATATATATACATCCGTATATATTTATATATGTGGTTGAGTTCCTTTTGAGTGTTGGCTCTCACAGTAGCAAAGATCTTTGGCATTATGTCATGCTTAAGATAAAGACCCATCAAGCCAAGCAGAATCACAGTCGTGGCAGATACTGGTGTCATGTAAATTGACTCCTGTGCTGATGGCATGTAAACGCACCCCAGTGCCACACAAATGGCAGCTATGCTGGCAACACGTAAAAGCACCCATTACACTCTCAGAGTGGTTGTTGTCGGAGTGGGCATCCAGCCATAGAAAACCATGCCAAATCAGATTAGAGTCTGGTACAGCCGTTCAGTGTGCCAGCCCAGTCAAACCATCCAGCATGGACAACAGACGTTAAATGATAATGATGTATATATATGCATATATATATATATATGAATATATGTATAGATATATATGTATATATATGTAGGTATGTATATTTATGTATATATATATATATATATATATATATAATAATAATTATATAAAAGGGCTTAGTAAAATAAATACTTTGCCGCATACTGAACTCATTAGAAATAGCAGCTAAAAAACTTTTTAAAGGCTATTTCTATACTTAAAGAAAATCTCTCTCATAGATAGTGTTTGCATTAATTTACTCACAAAAGTTTGGGGGTAATGACATTGAAAAATCAAATGCTAAGGTTATTCGAGAACGTACGTTTCAAGATTAGTCAAACAAAAAAAACATTTCTATCATCGGCTCGGAAATTCTTGTTTGGATTTGGAAACACTGAAAATAAGAACATACCCTCTCGAGATCTGCTCCCAACTAACAGTGTCAACAAATTCCAAATAAGCAAGCGAGAATCTCTCTGTTCTCCCCTTTCCCCAGAGGTGGGTTAAAATCATCAAACTCTATGCTTATTTCGGTAAAGTCCGAAGCATTATCAGAGGGGAGATATTATAATTTCAACAAGAGGGCAAAATTAATTAATTATTAATCAATTTCACCAAGTGTCAGTAGCAAAGGGACCATTCAAGGCGAATTCAAATTATTACATTATATAAAAGGGCTTAGTAAAATAAATTACTTTGCCGCATACGAACTCATTAGAAATAGCAGCTCTAAAAACTTTTTTAAGGCTATTTCTAATACTTAAGAAACTCTCTCATATATAGTGTTTGCATAATTTAACTCACAAAAGTTTGGGGTAATGACATCGAAAAATCAAAGCTAAGGTATTCGAGAACGTACGTTTCAAGATTAGTCAAAAAAACATTCTCTATCATCGGCTCGGAAATTCCTGGTTGGATTTGGAAACACTGAAAATAAGAACATACCCTCTCGAAGATCTGCTCCCAACTAACAGTGTCAACAAATTCAAAATAAGCAAGCGAAGAATCTCTGTTCTCCCCTTTCACCAGCGTGGGTTAAAATCATCAAACTCTATGCTTATTCGGTAAAGTCCGAAGCATTAATCAGAGGGAGATTAATTATAATTTCAACATTGAGGGCAAAATTAATTAATTATTAATCAATTTCACCAAGTGTTCAGTATGCAAAGGGACCATTCAGGCGAATTCAAATATTACATTATATAAAAGGGCTTAGTAAAATAAATTACTTTGCCGCATACTGAAATCATTAGAAATAGCAGCTAAAAAACTTTTTTAAGGCTATTTCTAATACTTAAGAAAATCTCTCTCATATATAGTGTTTGCATAATTTAACTCACAAAAGTTTGGGGGAATGACATCGAAAAATCAAATGCTAAGGTTATTCGAGAACGTACGTTCAAGATTAGTCAAAACAACATTTCTATCATCGGCTCGGAAATTCCTTGGTTTGGATTTGGAAACACTGAAAATAAGAACATACCCTCTCGAAGATCTGCTCCCAATAACAGTGTCAACAAATTCAAAATAAGCAAGCGAAGAATCTCTGTTCTCCCCTTTCCACCAGCGTGGGTTAAAATCATCAAACTCTATGCTTATTTCGGTAAAGTCCGAAGCATTAATAGAGGGAGATTAATTATAATTTCAACAATTAGGGCAAAATTAATTAATTATTAATCAATTTCACCAAGTGTTCAGTATGCAAAGGACCATTCAAGGCGAATTCAAATTATTACATTATATAAAAGGGCTTAGTAAAATAAATTACTTTGCCGCGGCAAAGTATGCGGCAAAGTAATTTATTTTACTAAGCCCTTTATATAATGTAATAATTTGAATTCGCCTTGAATGGTCCCTTTGCATACTGAACACTTGGTGAAATTGATTAATAATTAATTAATTTTGCCCTCAATTGTTGAAATTATATATATATATATATATATATGTATGTATGTGTATATATTTATGTATATATATATATATATACATGTATATACATGTTTATATATTTGTTTGCATATATGCATATACGAGTATGTCTCGTATGAATGTATTTATCGAGTAGATATATATGTATATATATATATATATCATGATCATGATCATCATTATCATTTAACATCCAAGTTCTATACTGGCACAGCTTGGATGGTTTCATACAATCCAGTTTATCCAAAGGCTACATTGAGCTCCAGTATCTTTTTTGACTTGGATTTTATAGCTGGATGCCCTTCCTGATGCCAACCACTTTACAGCTAGGACTGGATATATATATGGCTTTTGACCCTGTTCCACAAATGTAAGTTTTCATTTGTCTACTATTTATATTTGAATGTTGAGGACATGTATTGCATATTTGCCAGCACCTATATTTATATCTATGTCAGGAGTTATAATGTGTTTGTGAAACAGGAGTATATTACAGGTGGATCAAGAGAAGTTTTGCTGTTGCCAGTGCCGCTGGACTGGCTCCTGCGCAGGTGGCACATAAAAAGCACCATTTGAGTGTGGCCATTGTCAGTACTGCCTGACTGGCCCTTGTGCTGGTGGCATGTAAAAGCACCCACTACTCTCAGAGTGGTTGGCGTTAGGAAGGGCACCCAGCTGTAGAAATTCTGCCAGATCAGATTGGAGCCTGGTGCAGCCATCTGGTTCGCCAGACCTCAGTCAAATCGTCCAACCCATGCTAACATGGAAAGCGGACGTTAAACGATGATGAGGATGATGATGATACGTCAACTCTATGCATATGGTAAAGAACCTCTTTGGTCAAGAATGAACATGGGATTGCACTTAGAAAGTTCTCCTCCAATGCACAAGCCTGGGTAAGGTTGTTTATGGAAGAGCAGCAGTCGCCCATTCATACCAGACCCACTTCTCCATGCCACTGGCATTATCCAAGAGAAAGGCAAAGGTTGGTACAGCTTGGCACCAGTGACATTGCAACTCATTTCTGCAGCTGAGGGAATGGGAGCAATGTCAAATAAAGTGTTTTGCTCAAGAACAGGAAACACAACCCAGTCCAGGAATCGAACTCACCACTTCATGATTGTGAGCCCAATGCTCTCACCACTGAGCCATGCACCTTTATGCATAACATTATAACTTACATATATATATTTTTGCATACCAACAGACAGACAAATCGATTCTCTTTTACCAGTTTCAGTCATTAGACTGGTCATGCTGGATCACTGCCTTTAGTCGAGCAAATCGACCCCAGGACTTATTCTTTGTAAACCTAGTACTTATTCTGTCGGTCTCTTTTGCCAAACTGCTAAGTAATGGGGACGTAAACATACCACCATCGGTTTTCAAGCGATGTTGGGGAGACAAACACAAACACATAAACACACACACACACACACACACACACACACACATATATATATATATATATATATATATATATATATATATATGATGGGGTTCTTTCAGTTTCCGTCTACCAAATCCACTCTCAAGACTTTGGTTGTCCCGAGGCTATAGTAGAAGACACTTGCCCAAGGTGCCACACAGTGAGAATGAACCCAGAACCATGAGGTTGGTAAGCAAGCTACTTACCACACAGCCACTCCTGCACCCATGTTAGTTAAGTTGACTGTATTTTCAATTTTGACTGTGGATTTCTTCAGTTACACTGGATGAACAATCCAATTACTTGATCTTCATTATAAATTTGACTCAACTCACAGAATAGAATCACACCACCAGTAAATGTCTTATTAATTTTACACTTGCATTAAAATAACAACCTTATTTGAACATTTATGTGTATGTGTTAACACACATACATATATATATATATATTTATAAATTTATAGATATACTTAAGTAAATTAATATGAATTGGTTTTGACAATAAGTATTTCAGCTTTTCTCTCAACTGAAATGCTTGCTTATTAAATTATCATGTAGGTAACTGAATATCACACAGTCTGCATATCAAATAGTAGGTTCCAGTGACAAGTATTCTTTTCTGCTCTAGGCACAAGGCCTGAAATTTTGAGGGCGGGGGCCAGTCGATTAGATTGACCCCAGGACGCAACTTGTATTTAATTTACTGAGCCTAAAAGGATGAGAGGCAAAGTCGACCTTGGCAAAATTTGAACTCAGAACATAAAGTCAGACAGTGACAACTATTGCAAGATGACTGGCACTGTTTTGACAGCAATATTATGTCAGAGTATCTTTCTCATTTCTTTATTGCCCACAAGGGGCTAAACATAGAAGGGACAAACAAGGACAGACAAAGGGATTAAGTCAATTACATCGGCCCCAGTGCATAGCTGGTCCATAATTTATCAACCCCGAAAGGATGAAAGGCAAAGTCAACCTCAGCAGAATTTGAACTCAGAACATAGTGGCAGATGAAATACTGCTAAGCATTTTGTCCGGCATGCTAACGTTTCTGCCAGCTCGCAGCCTTATGTCAGAGTATCTTTCTCTTAGAAGAGCTGTCTTTCTCAAGACGTCTAACAGGTATTACCATTTGGGGTCCAAACAGACTTGGAGTAATGGTAATTAAGGAATGAATCCATGCAGCCCATGTTTCCAGAACTTCCAAATTGGATACTGTTTCCTTTCATACTTGGGATATACATACATGCATACATGCATGTATGCATGTATTCATACATCCATGCATACATGCATTCATACATGCATACATGTATCCATACATGCATGCATGCATACATACACACATACACACTCATACATACATACATACATACATACATACATACATACATACATACATACATACGTACATGCGTACATACATACATAAGAACAGTAATCCAGTGCAAATGCAATGGACTTGATATCTTACTGTGGGATGGGGAAAACAAAAGTCCTACACTTTTGTAGAGGACAGCTGCTCAGCAGATGTGAATCTACTATCAAAATCCAGGAAAAACTTAACATTAATGGTGAACTAATGCACAACTTACTGCTCTTGTCTCCTGATTATAAAGTTTCTTCTGTACCTATAATTATAGTTTATTAAGGTATGTATCAACAGATTTACACAAAAGCCTAGAAATATTAGTATTTCTGGGTTTTTCAAAGAAAATTCAAAAGAAATTTATGTGAATTCTCAAAAATCAATCAGTTAGTGGCACAGTGAATATTTGCAAGGAACAGATGCACACACTTGGTTTTTTGCATTGGCAGCTCAACCATTGCACCAACTCAACCACATATTTACTCAAAATGTTTTGTCACTTTGTTAGTGACTGTCTTGAACCCTCTTAAGGAGAGCTTATAATCTCAAAGAAAAACATGCATACATCTTGAGAAATTAGGGTTCTGAAAACCCGAAAGGAGAAAGCTAATTAGAAAACTACAGATACAAATCATCTGTGGAATTATCAAATTATGTAAAAGTTTCCAAAAGTTTAGAGGAGGCACAATGGTCCAGTGGTTAGGGCAGCGGACCACTATTCAGAGGATCATGGTTTCAATCCCCACACTGGGTGTTGTGTGTGTTTATTGAGCGAAAACACCTAAAAGTTCCACGAGGCTCCGACAGGGGTGGTGACTCCTGTTGTACTCTTTCACCACAACTTTCTCTCACTCTCTCTTCCTGCTTCTTGAGTAATGCTGCAATGGACTGGTGTCCCGTCTAGCTGGGGGGGCACATACGCCACAGAAACTGGGAAACCGGGCCCATGAGCCTAGCTAGGCTTGATAAGGGTGACGTTTATCGTTTTTTTCCCCAAAAGTTTAGCTTATAAGTATGTATTGAGACACGCAACAATATATAGAAATATACATACATAAAGACATACTTGCACATATAGACACATATATGTGCAACTATACTGTTGATGCTGTTGAAATTTCAATGAAAGAGCTTTAGATCTAGGTTAGAAACCAGCTCTTTCTACAAGAAATCTAGAAATAAATTTAAATAAGTTATATGTTAATATATATAGAAGCATGCATGTATATGCACAACAACACACACTTATACATCCGAATCAAATGCATATGCCATGAACTTCATATTGATTAATTCAGAGAAGTGTTTAAAAATTTTGTTACACCAATTAAATGTGTTAATAGATTATCTTTGAATGTATAATCTGAGCAAATGGAATCTAATTTCATTTATCACTAGATGAAATTACTGATTTGTTCCAAAATGTAGTTATACTGACGTACTTACATGAAGTACACTTGTACTGATTAGTACACTGATATATATATATATATATATTATATATATATATACACATATACATATACACACACACACACACATATATATATATATATATATATATATATATATATATATGTATATATATATATATATATATATATATATATATATATACAATGAAATATATGAGCCTATGCACACAAGTAAGTGTTTATGCATCAATATAAATATGTATATATATGTATGTATATTTGTACGTATATATGTGTGTATATATACATATATAGCATGTATTCTTTTATTCTTTTACTTGTTTCAGTGAAGACATGTGGCTTAGTGGTTAGGGTACTTGGTTCATGATCGTAAGATCATGAGTTCAACTTCAGGTGATGCACTGTGTCCTTGAGCAAGACACTTTATTTCACATTGCTCCAGTTCGCTTACCTGACAAAATGAGTTGTATATGTATTTCAAAAGATCCAGCTTTGTCACATTCTGTGTCATGCCGAATCTCACTGAGAAGTATGTTAAGGATATATGTGTTTGTGGAGTGCTCAGCCACTTGCATATAAATTTCATAAGCAGTTTTTTCCATTGATCAGATCACTGGAATCCTCGTGGTCATAGTTCGATGAAGTGCCAGTTGTGTTTCGGTCATTATACTGCATCCAAGGGTGGCGAGCTGGCGGAATCATTAGCACGCTGGGCAAAATGCGTAGCTGTATTTCGTCTGCCATTACGTTCTGAGTTCAAATTCCACCGAGGTTGACTTTGCCTTTCATCCTTTCAGGGTCGATAAATTATGTACCAGTTACGCACTGGAGTCGATGAAATCAACTTAATCCGTTTGTCTGTCCTTGTTTGTCCCCTCTGTGTTTAGCCCCTTGTGGGTAGTAAAGAAATATATACTGCATCCATGCTGGGCACCATCTTGTACAATTTTTGTCAAATGGATCAGCTCCAGTACTAATATACATATAATACTTATCAGCTCCAATATTTATAAACCTGGTATTTTTTCTATCAGGCTCTTTTGCTAAACCACTAGGTTGCCAGATGTATGCACACCAACACTAGTTGTCAGGCAGTAGAGAGGGACATACACAGACAAAAAGACATAGATGCATTCACACACACACACACACACACACATACACACACAAATATAATACACACATACACACACATACACTAACATCATCATCATCATTATCGTTTAACATCTGCTTTCCATGCTAGCATGGGTTGGACGATTTGACTGAGGTCTGGCGAACCAGATGGCTGCACCAGACTCCAATCTGATCTGGCAGAGTTTCTACAGCTGGATGCCCTTCCTAACGCCAACCACTCCTAAAGTGTGGTGGTCGCTTTTATGTGCCACCGGCATGAGGGCCAGTCCAGCAGCACTGGCAAGGACCATGCTCAAATGGTGCTTTTTATGTGCCACCTGCACACGAGCCAGTCCAGCGGCACTGGTAATGACCTCACTCGAATGTTTTTTCACATACCACCACAAAAGCCAGTAAGGTGATGCAGGTAATGATCACGCTTGAATGGTGCTTTTTACATGACACCAGCTAACATATACGCATATTTATAGCTGCCAAATAAGAATAGGCTAGGCAAAGTTCAGTGAGATCCTACTTCTGTTGGTGACTAAGGTCTTCTTCGTCAGAGTGAAAAGCAGATTGTGTGATGCCTGTGTGTGAGCAGCCATGCTACACAACAGTGAAATATGGGCTGTAACTACCAAGGGCATGCATAGGCTTGAAAGAAATGAAGCTGCTATATTTCACAAGATGTGCAATGTTAGTGTGCATGTATGACAGAGAGTAAGCATCTAGAGAGAAAAGTTGGGTATAAGAGGCATCAAGTGTGGCATGCAAGAGAGACAACAGTGTTGATATGGCCATGTGACACATATAGAGGAGGACAGCTGTGTAAAGAAGTGCTGATCTTTAACTGCGGAGGGAGCCTGTGGAAGAGGTAGACCCAATGAGACATGGGACAAGGTGGTGAAGCACGATCTTTGAATGTTGGGCCTCACAGAGGTAACAACAAGTGACCAAGTTACCAAAGCTTTGTGAGTGGATGAAACCCATTGCATACACACACACACACACACACACACACACATACACACACACACACACATACATACATACATATATATATATATAATATATATATATATATATATATATATATATACATACATGTATGTATATATCTATGTGTATATCTTTGTGTTTGTGTTTGTCCTCCCCGTCACTGATTGACAAATGGTGTTGGTGTGTTTACATTCCCTGCAACTTAGCAGTGCAGCAAAAAAGACCAATAGAATAAGTACTAGGCTTCGAAAATAGTTCTTGGGTCAATTTAATCAACTAAAAATCCTTCAAGGCAGTGCTCCAGCATGGCCACAGTCAAATGACTGAAACATGTAAAAGAATAAAGGAAAAAAACGTGTGTGTGTGTGTGTGTGCACGCATGTGTGCATGTATGTCTGTGAGTGTGGGTGCATGTGTGCATGTATGTCTCTGTGTGTGTGCATGTATGTCTGTTTGTGTGTATAATATATACAGGCAGCGAGCTGGCAGAAACATTAGCATGCCGGGCGAAATGCTTTGCAGTATTTCGTCTGCCGTTACGTTCTGAGTTCAAATTCAGCTGAGGTCGACTTTGCTTTTCATCCTCTTGGGGTCGATAAATAAAGTACCAGTTTCGCATTGGGTCGATGTAATCGACTTAATCTCTTTGTCTGTCCTTGTTTGTCCCCTCTATGTTTAGCCCCTTGTGGGTAGTAAAGAAATATATATACATGCATGTATGTGTGCATGTATACATATATACTAACTACACGTGCTGTTGATAATATATTTCCATCTCTGGATTTTTCCATTTACCTTTCTGGTGAAGAGCTATGCTCAAAAGGTCAAAATCCTTCCCTTTTCTCTGTGTGTGTATATATATACATATACATACATATATACCTATGCATATGCATGTACATATATATATATATATATATATATATATATTTATATTTTATACACACACACACACACACACATACATGCACAAGTTAAATTTATACCAGAATGGAAAATAGATGTTGAACAATGATGATGATGATGATTAGGTTGACGACGGCAATCACACAGATATATATATATATATATACAGTTGCATGAAGTAGTGCCAACTGTAATGTGTTTGGAGCAAGATTAAGAAGTAAAGAGAAGACATGCAAATACCAAGTGTAATCCAGCAAGCAAATGCACATGCCTGAAAAGTGTAGAAATATAAAGCAAAAGTCTATCCAGCAATCAAAGCAGTGTACAATGAAGATAAATAAGACAGATAAAGAAACAGAAGAGGATATGACGCCTTGGGTGGTACTTTTTATCATAGAAAAAATTCAGAAAAGCAAAGGAAAGAGAAAAAGATGTATGATATTAAATTTAAGAAGTTATTTTAAATGACATTTCTTACTTTTGATTTCTCCTTTTCCTAATTTACCTGATTCTTTTCTTGGTGATGCTTTTTGCTCCCTCTTTTCTTCAAATTGTTCTAGGCCTGACTCTAGCCCTTTATAGCTTTATCTAACATTGATTTCCTCCACAGTGTCACATTCTGTTTGTGTAGAATTTTATGCTGGTTACAGATCAGGTGATGTAGTCTGTTGTTTTCAGAAAAAGGAGGCAAGCTGGCAGAAACGTTAGCACACTGGGCGAAATGCTTAGCAGTATTTCGTCTGCCATTATATTTTGAGTTCAAATTCCGCCGAAGTCGACTTTGCCTCTCATCCTTTCGGGGTTGATAAATTAAGTACCAGTTACGCACTGGGGTCGATGTAATCGACTTAATCAATTTGTCTGTCCTTGTTTGTCCCCTCTATGTTTAGCCCCTTGTGGGCAATAAAGAAATACGAAACATCCAGTTGTCTTCTGTGTTATAATTTATCATCATCTCTTTTCTCTCTTCATATACAGCAACCTAGAGCTGGTTGAAGAAGTCTTTCAACTTGCATATTTTGCTTCTCAATATTTTCTTAAAAGCTCTCTAGCTCTTTATCTAAGCTGAAGGATCCCTAGTTTTTGTTGAGTGGTACTTTCTTCACTTGGAAAGGTTTTATTGTTTGAAACCATGTTTGTCCAATTTTCTGATGAGTATGTGTTACAAATCGAAACACCTTTTGATTTCTAAGGCTTTATTCAACTCAGAAGATAAAAGAAAATGCTGCACATACTGATAGCTTAAGAAACAACAATAAGTAGGAAATAATATAACATTCTCCTCCACAAAAGAAAACTGAACATTGTGTTCTTCTTTGATAAAGCAAAACATTCAATAACAACTAAAGGCACACACGTACGCACACATACATACATACATACATACATACACACACACTATAAAGTCATTCATATAATACACCAGCTAATCATCAATACCATATCATTTGTGCCAAGGAACATAGTGACAAATACTTTAGCTGAGATTGATGTTGCTGATAAGCAGAACATTTAGCTGGTTTCATCTTTGAGTTGAACAGATAATCATGTTCTCGGCAGAAAACGGTATGTTCTTTGCTTGAACAAACTGAAGCATTCTCACAGAATCCAGATGGCACAGTCCTTCGTGGAAAGTCATTAACAAAAAAATACCACTACAGAATGTTTGAGTATCCAGTCCATCGTTCTTAACACCTGATCAATAATCAATGAAATAATTGAAACATGCAACTGCCTACTGTTATCCTCATATTTTGTAATTTTTTCTATTTTGTTCTCCTGTGCTTGTCTAGCATAAATACAACAGGTTGCTGGTCAGTAATAATTGTATAGTGTTAAATCAGCAGTAAATAAACCTGGTTTTTTCATTGTTTCAGTTATTGTAGTTTCTTCCTTTTCATCAGGTCAATAAAGAATCTCATTACCAGTAAACATCTTTGACCTGAAAGTTACTGGCTGACCAGCTTTGTTTTAAAACAGCAAACATAACCACATCAGATGCATCCACCTGACAACAAGATGACTGAATGGTCAATACTGTATAGCTATGAAATGGGGACAAATAGAAGCTGGTTGAATTTGAAGCAGCCACCAAATAAAAATACAGTCTTAAGAACTGATCTTTTTTCAACAACACTGGTGATATTTATTCATACGAGAGATTAATACAATATTATAATGTAAAACATACTAAAAGTGTGGAATTATTTCTCACTGTATATTTACAATATTGAAATGGTGGATACAGGAATAGAAAAATTTGATTTCATTCAAATGATTAACATCCTTTGAGAACAATGAATCATAATTTACATAAGATTTGAAATCGGTTGCATAAACTAAAATGCTTTATTTATCTGGCTTTGTCCTTTAATGGATTCCTTCATGACCTTTCAGTTATAAATATAAATTTGATGAGGATTGTCAGAAATGTTAGAGTATCATACCTTGTACAATTTGGAGAAAGACATTTATGGTATGAGTATCCTTCCTGAAGTAATAAAGTACCACTCAAAAACTAGATTTGATTTCGTTTAGAGCCACTAATTTGTTGCTCTGTACTCACGTTATTTTATATAAGCATAAAATAATCCTTTGTTACTAAGTTGTAATTTTGAATATGGTGAGATATTAATTTCATTTAAGTAATGCTTCTTGTCTAATTTTAAGAATAGAAATGAAATGATCAAATGATATATAATTCTAATCACTCATGGATTGTGAGATCAAATCTATTGTAGTAAAGTGTTGTACATTTGGACAGTATAGTTAATATGTGTGTTTACAATCTTTTAGGGATATGTAACATATCTTTTGCAAATGATTCTGAAATTTATCTCTCATTCACATAATAGCATTAAATCAGTGATAATCATTGGATTTATAAATCCCTACTGGCTCACAGAGATCTCTGAATTACATTTAAACTTACATTCGAGAAACATGTGAAATGATATATTTTATCTGGAGATGCAACATGGTGTAAATGAGAATTTGAATTTAAGACAATTAAGTCAGTTTTGTGGCTTCTATATTTTATTTCTTCCTCAATCCCAGCAGTTGAATGATTATGGAGTTTGTTAATCAGTGAAACACCAATGTAATCCTATTTCCATCAGGAGATAAAGGCAGAAAAAAAAACTTTCTCACTGAGACTGGAATTCAATTTGATGCCCTAGTTTGGATCCTATAATTCATCAAATTCCTTAAGTGATTGCATTAGTGTATACTTGTAATATAGGATCTATGATTCCAGTTTGGTCTGTATAAATGAGTCATATACCATGTGAACAAGTATTAAAAGCAAAACAAATTAAATAAACAAATGTCTTTGTAAAACATAAAAATGGGATTATTGCAATTTCATTTTGTTTCAGGGAAACATCGATACAAAAACCTATTTATTGGGTCATATATGCCGCAAAGTATTAATGTAGCTGTATGCAAAGCCATATATATCCTCAGTATTGTAAATAGAAATTTCTTTTTTAACTACTTTGACCTTTTTGTATTTCTGTACTTGAGCCCTTTTTCAAACTTTTTGTTCACTGTTTTTTTCCTGAAGATTACTTATTGCTATTTTTCTTTTTTACTCTGAATGATTCTTATTTTGTTGAATATTTTTAAGGATTCAAAGTAATGCAAAGAATTCTCAAATCCTGTTATATAGTCTACTACCCTACCAACATGCAGACAGAGACAATTCTTTTAGCTTTTAAGAAGATTTAACAAAAACAAAAGAAAATAAATAATTAAAGAAAAAGAAAATAATAATAATATTCTTCAATCAGATAAAACCTTGCAGACATACAAATAATCTGACATAGTTCGTATTCTTACTTTTTTGTAAATAACTAAGGAATATAAAAATTGGCACAGAATTCTGTAGGAAATGGTTAAGTTGTGAGTAATCAAAATATCCAGGTTTTATGTTGCTTTTCTCCACTCTATGACTTGTATTAGTTATATTATATATTATATGGCTGCATTCATACGTCTATGCACGTTCAGGTGTATCATTGGGTATCACGTTTTATTTTTGTGAATACATGTATGTATGTATGTATGTATGTATGTATGTATGTATGCATGTATGTATGCATGCATGTATGTATGTGTATATATATATATATATATATATATATATATATATATATATATACACATACATATATATAGTATATGCATATCTATCTATATAGATAGTATATGTATATATATATATATATATACGTATAATAAGGGATGACCACAAAGTGGACATCCAATATGCTAGAAGAAGCTCATCTACGATCTAACCACACAGAAAAGAATGTTCTCTAGAAGAATTCAGCAAACACTAGAATTTAAGTGGGTAAGACATCTGTCTGCATGTATTACAATTATTCTGAATTTTCAGACTTTTCTATATGCTAGGCTACTGGTTTTAAATTGATGTTAATTAAACTAATATTCAATTTATCACCCTTATTATATATATATATATATATATATATATATATATATATATATTCAGCAAGAATAATATATTAGTATTGACAGTTACTTCAGCTGGCTAAGCCATCATCAGACAGTCTGCTGATGACTTAACCAGCTAAAGCTTCACAGTTATTGTCGATAATGTTCTTGTTAAGGAATAATAAATCTGTACTCTACCAAAAGTATTGAGTAATCCTTTATTTAGTTTAGTGTAAAATTATTTTTAGTGTAGTATAAAATCAAATAATACACACACACACACACACAACACACACACACACACACACATACACACATACACGTGTGTGCATTGTAAAGCAAGGCATTCAATCAAAAGTTATATAAAAAGAAAAGAAAGGAATTTGAGAAGGCTGCAAGGACAGATTAGAGAATTGGATAAATTCCCTTTAGAAGATGGGAAAAAGTGGGCAGTAAGCCTCCACAGGGATCTGAACTTGACACCACTCAAATTCTAGCTGAGTACTCTGAGAGACTCCTGACAACAAATTCTGTCTAATCCTTATGCTAAATAATAGCTTTTGGAATGTGGGACTATTCTGTAAGTAAACTTTTAAGCATCACATGTGTTGGTAATCTATAGATTAACCGTAATCTTTAGCTTACCCCAATTCTCTAAACTGTCCACACTGTCTTTCTGCATTCACTAACTCCTTTATTTTTATAGATTACAGACGCAAATTGAAAAAAACCAACCCTATCCATATATGTATACACACACACATACACACACTCACACACACACTAATGTTCATATGTACCCCATACACAACGATGTGCATAAGAAGAACCGAAAGAATGCTTGATAGTTTCCTGGTGGTATACTCCACTCTTTCCCTCCCTCTCCACTCTCTCCATCCCTCTCCACTCTCTCCACACACTCTCTCACTCTTTTCTGTCCAACTTCTAAGTCACCAGAGTAAATGTACAATTCCTACCTCCAGTACCTTCAACGATTACACTCTTATTCCCACCAAGTAACTTCCAGTCTCTGGCCCTTCTGATGTCATTGTTTCTTCTCATATTCCAACTTCATTCTATGCACTATAGATTACTGAATATTGTCCAGATTTACTCACTGGAATGCACCCCATCACTCATGCCAATGCAATGATGGAGCTTGCTGTACACTCTCTACTAGTGAATGGTAAGTGGAATTGCTTCCCAAGGGTGGGTACCATGAAAAACATCTAGCACATGACAGATAAGTTGATAACATTTAAAATTTAAAGCTCCTTTTAATCCTGTCTTGCCAAGGTTTATTCAACTCTTCTAGCGTTGGTTTCAGGGGATAAAAAAAATGCACCCACTACACTCAGTAAAGTGGTTGGCAATAAGAAAGGTATTCTGTTGTAGAGGCCAAACAAAAAGACACATTATAGGCATCTTTACAATCTTTAGGAGCAGTGGCTCATAATAAGCAATGGCTCAGATTGTGAAGAACCATCCAGCTCATGCTACTATTGAAAGTATATATAAAGTTTAAATGATCACACACACACACACGCACACACACACACACACACATGTACATACTCACTGACAGTCTTATATATAGATATATTGTTTGTGGAAGGCAGATTCAGTCAAGGGTTTGACCAAATAGCTTGCACAATTTACATACATTTAATAAGGTCAAATATTGTTAAAGATATTTTCATGTTATTATTCTGAATGATTAAAAATACTACAAGTAATACCTTGAGAGTTAATTTTACACCTTTCCTATAAATTTCTGGTTTAATACAATGTGGAAATAATTAGCTAATTAAAATAGTATATACCTGTACATGTTTTCTCTCTACCAAATTAACTATCAATACATACACATATATATATATATATATATATATATATATATATATGTGTGTGTGTGTGTGCTACATACCTGCATACATAAACACCTTATGTGTAACTGTGAGCATGATTATGCCTGTCTGTGTGTATTTTATCACCATTAGTTAAATTCAGATTCTCAAGAGTTGACACAAAATTTGAGATATTATATAGCACCATGTCCAACTTCTTTTTTTTTTCTCAAACTTGATAATTACCACATAAAAACTTTAATTTCATTATTTGAAAAAGTTGTTACAAAAATAATTATCTAATTTAATGTTGACAAAATAGTTTGATCATTTTTCCCTGTTTTTTTTTTTGTTTTTTTGTGATGTGTGTTTTCTAGAATAGTTTATAGAAATGAATTATCATCCAAGAAATGTTATTAATAATGACATTCATTAATCATTTGTCAAAAAAAATTTATTAAAATTTTCAGCATATTTGTTAATGTTTTTTTTACAATAAAATGCATTGCTTGACAGTGTTTTATAATTATTTCTGTACTTTGGTTTCCATTGTTCTCACTCTTGAGTATGTTCAACTAATCATGCAGATTATACTATACTGACGAAGCCTAGTAGACTGGAAGTCTAGTTGACTGAAATATGTTCAGAGTTGTCTCATATCTGTGAGATCAGTCTTACTTTTCCCCATTTAGAAAATTAATTTTGGAAGATTAATTCTTAATTTCTTGAAATATCTTTCTTTTCTTTGGGGAGTAGCAAATACTTGTGTTTAAATCTACTGAAACGTATGAACAATGAATATATAAATCATTGTTTCAGATCTCACTCTACATAGTGCACAAAATATTTTTATTGGTTGTATTAATGTCAAACATGGCTTAACTCTCAAATGTCTCAGGTCACAAAGAAAAAAGTGTGACCATCCTATGTATAACTCATCTCTGTAAGAGGCTGCAACATTGTTAATTAGACCAGTGGTTCCCTAAGTGGGTGGTACTGCCCCCCTCCACTCCCTGTGGATGGCAGAAAGATTAAGGTGGTGAGCTGGCAGTAACGTTAGCACACTGGGTGAAATACTTAGCGAAATTTCGTCTGCCGCTACGTTCTTAGTTCAACTTTGCCTTTCATCCTTTCGGGGATCGATTAAATAAGTACCAGCTACGCACTGGGGTCGATGTAATCTACTTAATCCGTTTGTCTGTTCCTGTTTGTCCCCTCTATGTTTAGCCCCTTGTGGGCAATAAAGAAATAAGAAAGATCAAGAGAGGTGTTAAAGAAAAGTGGGGCAATAATAGGGTGGCCAAAAGGGAGCAATGGATGTAACAACCCACACACCCACCTAAAAAATGGGTTAATTAGGTTAAGTTTTATTTGTGAAATACTGCTGATTTGAATTTGCTGCAGAAAGTGGTCTACGTTTGTGGCACTGAGTGGAGAGTGGGGCACGAGGAACGTGGATCAAGTATCAAGGGTGCAGCAGCCCAATATAGTTTGGGAACCACTGAATTAGATAAGTGCCTTGTTGGCCATGAGTGCTAAAATGTTATCCTTTAAACCTTTAATGTTATGAGCAAGTCTGTAAAGCTCCTCTCATAGTACAAGAAACATGCAGTAGAAAACTTAATGAGTGTTCCTGCTCAAATTAATTTCAATCAAAAACTTCTCAGTATTCCACACTACCAATAAATCGTAATGACGTCAATAAAAGCTTGCTACAACTGTAACTTGGGTGTAAATCTCACGATTTTTGGAGTGAGTGGGAGATTACAGTAAAGAAATTAATTTTAGATTGAGAATTCTTTGTCATAATTCGTAGTGCTTTTGTTAAGGAAGATTGAAAAATTCTTTCTTATGATTCATAGCTTTTTCTAATAATGAACTTAAAAATGTTAAATGAACAAAACGTTGTGAATCAGTAATAAACTATGTTATACAGTAGACTCCTTTTTTGCTTAGCATATATGTAGTGAGTGTATGAAAAAAAATGAAGAAGAGGTAAAATTCAGAAAAAAATACCTTATGAAACAGAGCTCGAGTTGATCTCCCACAAATCCTCATTATGCGATTGCAAAAAAAAAAGACTATAAGGAACATTGGATAATGTTGTTCTGGATATACCTAAAAAAAGGTTGGATGGTTTTTGCTAGTGTGCTTGAGCAGGGTTGACTGTGGATCACACAACAAAAATTATAAACTTCCAGTATTCAAAATATGTCTTGATTTAATCATATTTTCAGCATATTTGTTAATGAATAAATGAATAATGAATAAGTAATACTGTGCATGGAAGCAGTCAGTCCTAGTGTTACCTTCATCAAGACTCATGCAATTTACTCTTCTCTTCTGCTCTCACCTCACTTCATCTTTAGGCTTCTATCAATTATCATGCATAATCCATACTACTCAGAACAACCAAGTCTCTTCTTTAGAATTTCCTCTCTGTTAATAATTTTCTTACAATTGTCAGCCTTCAAATGTTCAAGATCATTACCATGCTGGTCTCGGTGGTCTTAGAGAGCAGGCTGAGGTCATGTGCATTAAACCATTAAGAAACGGAATTTAAAATGGAAAACAATGTTTTTATGTGAGATACAAAGATTTCGTTAGTTTATATTGGATGTGAAACTTGTATATGACACATCATTTCCTTGTGATACAGAATATTTCTCTATGTGATATAAGATATCAAAATATGTATAGTTTATTTAATAGTCATATACATACCTGCAGGGAACGTTATTATCAAATATACTTTTACAGAATTATCCGAAACATTAAGGGAACAATATTCTTTGAACAAATTTACATCAGTACACGATATGTAGCAACCATTAACTCAATATTATGACGATACTCTACAATATATTATTATATATCGAAGACTAGCACTTACATGTGACACTTTAAGACAGTTTAGTACCCCAATTTACTCAATCAAAAGTACTTGTTTTCTATCATGATAATGATAGAAGATAGAAGTTACTGTCCTCTCTAAGTTCCCTGTCTTTAGCAATGCTTGTAATAGGTTAAAAGTTTCCCTAAGATAGATGATAGAATGTCAAAGACACTGGCAGTTATAAATGTATGGTGTCAGTTGGCAAAATTGAATTCACTCAAAAATGGTAATTTTCCATCAGTGAATCTTCTGATATTATACATACATACATACATACATACATACATACATACATACATATATATATATATATATCATATATAAAATATAATATATATATATATATATATACACACACAAATACATTCATACACATACATGCATATCATGTATATATATGCATGTGTGTGTGCGTAAGTATATGCACAGAGAGAAGTGAAGGAAGAGACATATATATCCTATGTAACAAGTGCGTGTAGATACATGCATATATTTATGTATACGTGTGCATTTATTGGCATGAGTGGATGTACATGTATACAGGATTTTCTTTCCTTTACAGCATTTGACTATGATAAATGTCATATGAATCTAATCACACAGTTTCCTCGCATATTCTGTCTAATGCTATAGCAGTAAAGATATCCCAAAATGTTAGGCTTATGTTCCTTAGTGATAAATGTAATATGTTCCAACAGTAAAGAAAAGAGCTGCAATTTAAGCCTTATACAAGGAAATATGAACAAACTAGTGTGCTCACGATAAGGATACATTTATTTATCAAAATATATTCTTCACACATATTTTCACTTTCATTTTCAGCATTAAAGTGCAGCTTAAAATTTGGTTGACTTCAATATATTAAGTGTATTAGTAGTGTTGTACAGATTTCACTCTTTCACAATACCAAATTGATTGTAGTACATGATATATACACATTATATACACATTATACCAAAGTAACAACAAGTGTGGATTATAAAAGAACAATAACTAAATGCAAGCATATCTGCGCAGTTAAGAAGTTTGCTTCTCAACCGCAGGTTTTGAGTTCAATCTCACTGTAAGTTAGCTTGGACCAAAAATCTCTTTTACTATTGCTCCAGGCTGTGAGTGGGTTTGGTAAGTGTCGACTGTATGTGTGTGTGTGTGTGTGTGTGTGTTGTGTGTGTGTGTGTGTGCGTATTTATGTCTCCTTGTGTTGATAGATTTAACTGAGTATTACTATCATACATTTCCAGTCCTTCTTGAAAACATGTCTGGCCTTGTGGAAATATCAGGCTGTGTAAAAAGTAAGTAAGGTTTTGAAACATGAAATTCATCACAATATATTTCAACAATGCAGAAATTGTATTCATCAAAGTAAGTACCACTACAACCAATACATTTATATAATAAAATGAATGGTTTACATAAGAAATCTATGCTAGATGTGTCGGAAACAATTGTCGTGATTAATAATAAATCCTCGTATATTCCATCTTCTATCTTTCGTTTGCCATATATATAAATACACACACACACACACATGAAGGACTTCTACACTGTTGACTGAAGTACAGAAACATTTGGTTGTGAAAGAAGATTATTAGCCATGTAACCATATCTACATGAATCGCGAATTCTTCGTTAGATATGTAGATTTCTTATTTTAGTGCTCCACAGTTCAACATTTATATATATGGAAGTATAGTTATACTAGCTGATCTAATTGGGAAAGCAGGAGGAAAATTTCAAAAGTAAGGATAGAAATATACAACTCAGATAATAATTGTAAAAGTAAAAGTTATGTAACATTTTCATTTATCGTTACTTTGTTGAAATTGATGTTGAATGAAGTCTGTTAGCTGTGCAGAAGCTGAGCAAGATATGGAAGAAATCAGTCAATTGCTTAGAGCAACCCACATTACAGGTGAACTGAATATACCATTCTTCAGTTTATTCTGGGATCACATTCAATATTTTTTTTGATGAATTTTTTGGCTTATATAATAATTATCAGGACTTGGGGCAACTACTTTCCATTAAATCTTATTATATAACTACCGTTGTTGTTGTTCTGGTTTAACTTAAGTCCTCTTTGACATAGGGGAAAAAAATTGATCAAAATCGTCATTGGAGCCTCAGCCACTCTCTGTTTGTATATGAAGGAATACATTGTTCAGTGTGTCCTTGATTTTGAGATGGTATAGTTTTGTTTTGAAGATGATTTAGTTGGTATTTCTAATATGTCAGGTGGCTACATAGAGGCTCTATCATTGGTTCAGTGTAAATGAACCAGTACAAGAATGAACCAGCTATGGAGCTTCTACTTTTACCAACCAAAATTTATCTAAATATGGTATTTCAGCGCTCCAGTATTGGAGAGAAAATCGAGTCTTGAACTGTGATCTTTATATGTTAAGTATTTTAGAAATTTTTCTTTCAGTGTGAACATACTTTATTGTGCTGTGGCCAACCCATTACTATGTGACAATATTTAACATTTAGTGTAAGGATGAAATGGTAACAAGTTTCAAAGATAATATTTTTGGCTATCCAAATATAAAAGCATAAAAAAGAAACTTCAAAATATTAGAACTTTAAAAATTCGATTTTGATAAAGGTTTATTGAAAACATTGCTTTGATGCAAATTGGTATTTTTTTTCATCTCTTCATTCTTCCTATTTCAATTTTCAAGATCTTAGAAGTAATTTTTTTACATTTTTTTTTTCGTTTTGTTTTCCATTCTATTCCTTTATTTCTCATCAATTTTTATATAGTTTTCTGAAGAATTTGGGAAAGGAAAGAAATCATTGTTGTAAATCTCTTGTGATAATACTTTTTAAATATTTTTTTGCTTTGAATCAAGAGGCTAGCTAACATGTAAAGAGAACCTAGAATATTACTTTAAATTGGTATTATGTGACTATATTTTTTAAATTAATATCCTCTTTACTGTTTATTGGAAAAGGTTTAAAGGAGAATCTGATAAGATTGTTTTTATAAATTTCTGCTTTTGTTTATATTACTTTTTCAGAAGGATAGGTCTGTTGCCAGTCGATAAAGATTCTCTGAGAGTAAACCAATGGGAGTAAGTATAGTGTTTACAGCAAGTTATGTTTCTCTGCTTCATTCCTTTTATGGCATTTGAATACAGTGGAAAAGTCAGCAAATTTCTGTGAATTACTGGTTATGACCAAAGTATTTCTTAATACAAATAGTTAGTTCACAGGCATGGTCATGTGGTTAAAAAGCTTAAATCAAAATGCATGATTCCAAGTTCAATTCTATTGAATGTCACCCTAGTTACATGAAATCTTCTACACTCAAGCTGACCAATGTGTGAAATTTGGTAAATGGAAACTGTACAGAATCTCATTGTATGTATGAATTCCTGGCCTTGGATGAAATTGATGTTCATTGTAAGATATTGAACTTTTCTGCTTCCACAATAAAGCTTTACTTCACAAATACTGAATTAACTCTTTCTCAGTGTCACAGTTTCTGGTATGACCTAATTAGTTTTCTGTGTATGTGTGTGCTTATATGTGTGTATGTCAGCGAGGGTGTGAGTGTGTGTGCATATGTGTGTAGTGGTGTTGGATGTTAAAGTTACTGTGTTCATGAACAATGCTGTGTTCTAGTTCTTTCTTTTATCTCAGTTAATTTTACCCATTGTCTTTCATAAGAGCAATAAAATATGTACAAAGTACTGGGATCAATATCTACTATAAGGCCTAGTCCGTTTTGTGATGTGATGACCTGTATGCCCCAGTCAGCCTGATGGATGGAAGCACTCCGTTGGTTACGACGATGAGGGTTCCGCTTGATCCAAATCAACGGATCAGCCTGCTCGTGAAATTAACATGTAAGTGGCTGAGCACTCCACAGACACGTGTACCCTTAACGTAGTTCTCGGGGATATTCAGCGTGACACAGAGAGTGACAAGGCCGGCCCCTTGAAATACAGGTACAACAGAAACAGGAAGTAAGAGTGAGAGAAAGTTGTGGTGAAAGAGTACAGCAGGGATCACCACCATCCCCTGCCGGAGCCTCATGGAGCTTTTAGATGTTTTCGCTCAATAAACACTCATAACGCCTGTTCTGGGAATCGAAACCGCGATCCTATGACCGCGAGTCCGCTGCCCTAACCACTGGGCCATTGCACCTCCACTTAGTCAGCCTGATAGTTATGCCAGCAAAGCACAAACTCCTGCCAGTGCCTCTCATGCTGACCAGATCAAAGGATAGCGGCCAGAGCAATATCTTCTCAGAGATTAAAAATGAGTCTGTGTAGGGCCAACGCCCCAACCTAGTAAAAGGGTAAAATCATAGAAGCATTGATAACAATTCAAAACTGAGACCTGAGTGAGACAGAAAAGAAAATCCAGAGTCAGGAACAGTGAATTGCTTATGCTTCATAAGGTGTGAAGGGCTTAAGTAAGTAACTGGGGTCAATCTTGTGCTTTTCTTGGACTATATTTTTCTTCTCTCCAGACTTTTCGCCTTTCCTCTTTCTGATGAAGAGCCATGCTTAAAATGTTACATACCCCATCTTTTTTCCATCCCATTAAATTCTCTGTGTACATCCTACTGACTTTTGTTGTTTTACTATTTACATTATTTACAATTGACAGATATTTGTCCTCATCTTTTTTGTTGTTAACACAATGTTTCAGCTGATACACCCTCCAGCCTTCGAATGACCATGTTGAAGCCTTCTTTTGATTTGTTTACAGTGAGGGCATAGAAGTGGCTGTGTGGTAAGTAGCTTGCATACAAACCGCATGGTTCCAGGTTCAGTCCCACTGCATGGTAATTTCGAAACTGGCTTCTCATTCCTAAGGTATTTTTCGATGTTATTATTATAATTATTATTATTATAATTATTATTATTATTATTATTATTATTATTATTATTCAGGTCACTGCCTGGAATCGAACTCAGAATCTTGGAGTTTGTAGCCCATTCTCTTAACCACTAAACCATATGTCCATGGGCTGGAGGGTATACCAGCCAAAACATTGTGTTAACAACAAACAAGATGAGGACAAATATCCGTCAGTTGTAAATAATGTAACTAATATACATAATTCCTCATCTCTTAAATATAGAACTGCAATTTGTTGTTTTGTTTTTATATTTATTTTCAATTTGGGATTAATATATGTTACTTGAAGGAAGTACCACATCCTGATTACATTTCAATGATTGACACCAATAAAAGGACAAAGTGAGTATAAGCAATGAAACCAGGCTTCAGCAAAATCTTACAGAGTTCTAAAGTAAATAAGATTCTAAATTACTGGAAAGCAATCATGACCTTAAGCATTTGTCTTGTACTCTAATCTTATTGCTTGGACTTCATATTTTTGCAGTCGTTATTCAACAAGTAATTGACAAAGAGTAAAAGTGTACCATGACAAGGGCTGAAGTTAAAGATATGGAAGCACAAAGTTAAATCTTGCTCAATTTAGACCTAAGTAAATATAGTGGTTTCAAATTTTGACACAAGGCCAGCAATTTTGGGGGAGGGAGAAAGTCACTTACACCAACCTCAGTGGTCAACTGGTATTTATTTTATTGCCTGGATAGAAAGTAACTAATTTGATAGGGCAGTGGATGGTTGACTGAAGTGTTGGTAGTTTCTCTTCTCTTATAAGAATTGCACTTGATTCCTGTCAGATGTACCGCTTTACTCTTTACTCTTTTACTTGTTTCAGTCATTTGAGTGTGGCCATGCTTGAGCACCACCTTTAGTCGAGCAAATCGACCCCAGGACTTATTCTTTGTAAGCCTAGTACTTATTCTATTGGTCTCTTTTGCTGAACCGCTAAGTTACGGGGACGTAAACACACCAGCATCGGTTGTCAAGCGATGTTGGGGGACAAACACAGACACACAAACACACACACACATACATATACATACGATGGTCTTCTTTCAGTTTCCGTCTACCAAATCCACTCACAAGGCTTTGGTCGGCCCGAGGCTATAGTAGAAGACACTTGCCCAAAGCACCATGCAGTGGGACTGAACCTGGAACCATGTGGTTTGTATGCAAGCTACTTACCACACAGCCACTTCTATGCCCTCACTGTAAACAAATCAAAAGAAGGCTTCAACATGGTCGTTTTACCTACTATTACACCCTAAGATTCTGAAAAGTGATGAGCACATTAGATAATGCTGTCCTAGATAAGCAATGTTCAGCAGATGAAAAAGTGGACACTTTGATAATAAATCCGTTCATTCTAGAACTAAAAAACCAACAAAAACAATATATTCATGAAAAATTTAGCCAATACAGAAGACAACAAAATGTACAATCACAAATATAAAACCTTCAACTATTAAATACCAATTTAAGCACTTTCAGTGTTAGATATGTTCTTTCAATAGAAATGTATACAGTGATGGTTCATTATAATAATTACATTTTTTTGCATTAATTTTGAAAGCATTTATCTTTTTCATTTTACAATAGTAGTATCTATGTATTAGTTTTATTGATTATTTATTCATTTAATCTTCACATTAAGTAATTCAAGTAGTATTCTTGAGAGTGAAAGTATTACATTTTCTAACCTTATGTAAATATGTGTATATAGGTCTAGGCATGGCTGTCTGGTAAGAAGCTTGCTTCCCAACCACATGGTCCTGGTTTCAGTTCCACAATGTGACACCTTGGTCACGTGTCTTCTACAATAGCCTCAGAGCCTCAGACTGACCAATGCCTTGTGAGTGAATTTGTTAGATGGAAATTGAAAGAGGCTCGTCGTATATATATATATATATATATATATATATATTTATAAAAAAGAAGTTTGAAAACGCCACTATATAAGATAAATTTTAATTTCCTTAGAAATTTTACATGTTTTGGTTCTTCTTGAAATAAACGAACCTTATCAAAAATATTTAAAAAAGTTAAGTGTAATAAAAAAGTTCATAATTGTTTCTTACTGGTCTCAACAGAATCCATGTGGTGGTGTTTTGTCGGTAGTGAGTATAATAGCTGTAACTTTCAACTTGAGTGTAATAAAAAAGTTCATAATTGTTCAGACCAGTAAGAAACAATTATGAACTTTTTAATTACACTTAACTTTTTAAAATATTTTTGATAAGGTTCGTTTTTTCAAGAAGAACTGAAACGTGTAAAATTTCAAAGAAAATTAAAATTTATCTTATATAGTGGCGTTTTGAAACTTCTTTTTTATAAATATATACCCACTCATATACGATCTACACTTATTATATATATATATATATATATATATATATATATATATATGTATACATATATGTGTGTGCATATATTTATGTGTGTCTGTTTGTCCTCCCACCATTGCTTGACAACCGATGCTGGTGTGTTTATGTCCCTGTAACTTAGCAGTTCAGCGATAAGAGACTAATAGAATAAGTACTAGGCTTACAAAGAATGAGCCCTGGGGTCGATTTCTTCAACTAAAACCCTTTAAGGTAGTGCTCCAGCATGGCTGCAGTCAAATGACTGAAACAGGTAAAAGAATAATATATATATATATTTATACATATATATATAAGTATTTGTTTATGACCACTTTAATGTGGCTTTCCTCTAAGAGACATCAATACTGCTATTTTAACCTTAGGAAGACATCTCCAGCTGGTTAATTCAGTGCACTTCTTGCACTCAATATTTATTGCAATGAGAGATAACTCCTACCACCCTAGCTCTAAGACCACCAGACAACATGGTTTTTATCTGTACTGGATCTCTTCACTGGTGGAGTTCCAAGCATGGCAACAGCTTAATGTCACTTGTAATATATACAAAGCACAGTGATGCAATTACTACTTTTGTAACTAAGAAACAAGTTAGAAAATCCCTGTTCAAGATAGAAGTAGTATACGAACCAAAAAGTATTGTTTATCACCACTTTAATCTTAATATATAAAACAGAGATGGTGCATGTGTGTGTGTGTGTGTACATACGTTCCTTATGGCTTTGAAAACTGAATTGCCAATTTTGGTGTATGAGGCATCAAAAGGTTCAGTAAAAATTTCAGCTATCAAATAAAGTATGATTGTTTGCACAACTCTTTTTTACTACAAAAATAATATCGAAAATGAGGTCAGGTCACATAATTTTGAGGTCTTTAGCTAAAGAAGGTAACTCTGCCTGATCAATAATTTCTTAAGAAATCTGGATGCCTTTCTTACTGCTAACCATTCAACTTCAAATTACAATTGTTAATTTTTGAAAGTCAAGTAGACCAAGATGTACAGATTGTATTACCATATCAAGTGGAAGTTCAATACAAAGTTTTGAATTCATTATCTTGAAGCCATGAAGTCTTTAAGTATTATTTTACTGGGTTTAGTCTTTTGACATGATGGGGTATCACCTTCAAAAATTTAATTGACCATTCTGACCTCAGTACATATTTCAATCAGACATTTATTTTATAGATCTCTGCTTAATGAACTGCTAACTTTGAGATTGTGGGACACAATACTTGATTCAACAACGAATTTACACACACATATTAGGTGCAAGAATGACTGTGTGGTTGAGAAGTTTACTTCCCAACTAAGTGGTTCACGTTCAGTACCTCTGCATGATACCTTGGGCAAGTGTTTTCTGCTATAGCCCTAGGCCAACCACAGACTTTACATGCCAATCGAGGAAGGCAAGCTAACAGAATGTGTACTCATGACTCTTGCTTCTGCTTTTTTCCATGGGAGCTTGTTTATTTCATTTATTTCTTATCGTAATCTCTGCTGAAGAGGGAAAAATCCGTGGGATTAATCCCGAAATTGATTCAATATAGAGATAACGAATTAAAAAACAATTCTGTTAGCTTGCCTTCCTCGATTTCAGCACAACGTGTATTCATGGTGAATGTATATTGAAAAGTGGTGATTGACGATTTAAAGTCTATTCTCAGCATATTGGCATGGAAATCTTTTTTCTTTTGCCCTTGTTTTATAATTGTTTATAATTTTCACCTTTAAAGGTATTTTAATATGCTGCCAATTGGACGAATTTTTTTTTAGAAAAAAATTTTATCCTATATTAGAATTAAATTTATTACCATTCACTTCGGGACTGGTAACCACTAAAAGTTGAGGTTTGTGACCAGTCACACGTGTGCTGAGGCTTGCTAAAGGATTTTGCATTTAGACATAATTGGGGTACTTATGTGTACTCATGTCTCTTGCTTCTGCTTTTTTCCATTGGTGCTTGTAAGTATTTCCTTTATTTAATATCGTATACTCTACTGAAGAGGGGAAAAATCCGTGGGATTAATCCCAAAATTGATTCAATATAGAGATAACGAATTAAAAATAATTCTGTTAGCTTGCCTTCCTCGATTTCAGCACAACGTGTATTCATGGTGAATATATATTGAAATGTGATGATTGATGATATAATTGTGTGTGTGTATATATATATATATATATATATATATATATATATATATATATATTTATATATGAGAAAGGTTGAGTTCAATTGCATCCTTTTACTTTTGGTAGGGAGTCCAAAGTCAGATTTCTAATTAAGATTCTTCATATTAAATTGGTAGCTTACTATTGTAAGTATTTTTATTTTAAATATGAAAATGTTACAAGTATAAGGTGTGTTATGAGCATTTATAGAACATGTATCCTATAGAAACTCAACAAGCAATTAAAGCTGGAGAAGAGAAGGTGTTAGAAGTTTTATAAAATTTTAATCCATGCATCCATGTAACACCAACATGTAAGAAACATGGAAAATATTAAATTAATTAGAATTACATATTACCATTCTCCTCAGTGCAAAAAGAAGAATACATCAGAGAGAAAATATCAGAAGAATATTATGTTGTTACAAAAGACTATATGGAGTCCGTGTCACATAACTCATTCAGATATTCATAATTTGATTATGAAAGATGAAATATCGTAACATGCTTAGTAGTGTTGAGTCTAGTTGTGCAAGAACATATATATATATATATATATATTTATATATATATATATATGTGTGTGTGTGTGTGTGTATGTATATATATATGTGTGTGTGTGTGTGTGTGTGTATGTATGTATATATGTGTGCATTTATGTATGCACTGGGACATAGAAATACTTGGGTTGGTGTCCCTGGGAATGAGGAAGCCCTGGTCTTTGATAAGGCATCCCTCAAAGAGAAGGCTAACTTGAATATAAAACCCACTGCCCTACTGAGCCAGATATTTTGCAATTTGCTTGTCTCTGGGCTGCTTAGTATTACTAGTGAGAGTCATTGTGATGTTGTGCAAGCCACACTTAGCTTAAAGCTCTTGTATGGGTATTTGTTGTGTGGATACCCCCAGACGATGAAGTAGGTTAGCCCAATACGTAGACATATAGGGAGAAGTCTAGACGTCGTCAGAGCAGAGTAGTGGTGAGAGCAGAGAGTAGTGGTGAGAGCAGAGTAGAGTAGAGTTGAGTCAAGTAGAGGCATCCAAACGTGCGACATAACAGTGGTGACAAGGATTTCGTAACTCACACAGCCACTGTGTAGTATTGCGACATAACAGCATTGCTGTCACTGAACACTTATCAGCTTCTGTTCTTCTGCCAACGATGGTCATGCTCATCTAACAAGTTGACAGTCATCATCTATGTATGACAGCCTTCTGCACAATTCCACTTATGAAGCTACAGGAGAAAACACTTTTCCAAGTGGGATTGAACCCAGAAATTTTTGTGAAGTGAACTTTCGAACTACAAGGAAATTGTATTTATTCAACAATTTGAAAGAGATTATATCAAGTATACAGAATACTGAAATACATATTTTATGGCTTCAAGTTTAAACCATTCAATAAGCATTTTGTCATGGTTCTATTCAAGACTCCTCTGTAAACTATTTCTATTAGTCTAAATGAAATAAGTGCTATACTCTCTTAACATTTCAATAGATCCAAATAAAGTATCCTGTTGTAAAAGAAAAAGAGACATATGTCTTCCTGTAACAATTCATTAGATATTATGCAAATATTCTGAAGTATTCCACCAATTGAAAATGGAATATTACAGACCAATACAGAAACAAAAGTCATTAAGATTACCAAAAATACAGTTATTAGGAACTGGTACTTTATAAATAAACTCATAAATTAGAAAGTGAGATCTTTTAGAGGATTTAAAGTTAGACTTTGTACATCTCTCCATCTCCTTTTCTCTCTCACTCTCTCTTTAAATATTTATCTATCTATCAATCTATCTCTTTCTCTCTCTCTCTCTCTCTCTCTCTCTATCTATAAATCTATCTATCTATCTAACTATCTATCTATCCTGTCTCTTAAAGTAATTTACTTTATCACTCCCTTTTTACAACACATTATTGATACATGCATAAAATGTCATAGATTTTAATTCATTGTAAAGGAAATTTCATTACGTAACAATGGAATAATTAACAGCAAAGCATGAATCTTTTATTGGTGTGCACTAATTACAGTCAGTAGTGCTAATTGCATTCAGTACCTTTTGTTTCTTTCTTTTGCTTCTGTATAGCTTTGAAACGCAATCTAAAGTTAGTAGTGACAATTCTATCAAATGATCTTACATCACATCATCTACTACTTAAACCATCACAATAACTACAAGCACTGCAAACACCACCATCACCACCACCACGCTCATCATCATCGTCATCATCATCATCATCATTGTCACCGTCAGCAGTATCAGCATCAGCAACAATCATTAACAAAAAAAAAATGATTTTCCTATAATTTGATCACCTATGATGTTTGCTGTTTAATTTACAACCTTGCTTTTTGCATTATTTTTATTAGTACTTTTATTATTATCATTATTATTATTATTATTATTATTATTATTATTATTATTATTATTGGTTGCTTCCACATGGTGTTACTTATTGAAAAAAAAAATGAAATTTAGCATTTGGATATAAGTAATGAGGCCTATTGAATATTAGATAATGGTGCAACCCACACGTGAGCTAATGACTAGTCTAAGGGAAGACAAAATGGCAGATAAAAAATCTAATGGACAAAATGACATATGCATGTGTGTATGTGCACTTGTGTGTATTTATGTGTATGCATGCATATATATCTAACAGCATATATGCACATATACACATATTCATACACACACAGATGTATGTATATATATATAAATATATATATATACACACACACACACATATATATACATACATATATATATATATAATATATATATATATATTATAGAGAGAGAGAGAGGAGAGAGAGAGAGAGAAATTTTGATCGAAATGAAAGTTGTTGACTATGAATTGGACATAATAAGGTTATGAGGCTAAAATTGTATGTTTATTAAAAAAAAAGTATGCTTTAGATTTCGAATCACCCATTAAATGTGATGTAGGATACTATGAATGAATTAATTAATCCATGCTGGCGGTGCATGCACTATTATGCAATTGACTGAGTCCTAGTTTCTATACTCCATAAATGGTAACATTCTATAAGCACTCTGTAAGCAGTAGATATTCTTTCTCTGATGAAGGTCAGAGACGACTAGAAACTAGTCTGATCAAATTCGTCTTTTCCAGCATGTTATAACATAAAACCTTTTGAGTCACCAATGATGGAAATGGAAATGTATACAGGAGATTGTGTTTGTGGTTTAGTGGTTAGGGTATTCAGCTCATGATCATAAGGTCCTGAGTTCAATTCCTGCCAATGCGTTGTGTCCTTGAGCAAGAAACTTTATTTCACATTGCTCCAGTTCACTCAGCTTGCAAAAATGAGAAGTACATGTATTTCAAAGGGCCAGCCTTGTCACATTTTGTATCATGCTAAACTTAGAGCTAGCCTTGTCACATTTTGTGTCATGCTAAACTTCTCTGAGAACTACTTTAAGGGTACACGTGTCTGTGGAGCACTCAGCTACTTGTATGTTAATTTCATGAGCTGGCTGTTCTGTTGATTGGACCAAACTGGAACCCTCATCGTCATAACCGACGGAGTGCCAGTATACTCTTCAGTTCATTGTTGTGTTGGATTATGTCTAGCCCCTCCCTCTTTTCCGATGTAATCCTCAGACACCATAGCATACCTACAGACCCTAAAGCAAATTTTCATTACTGAGGTATAATCATTTTGTTTATTTTTCAAAACGAGGCGAAAATTGCATGTTTATGTTTATCAAAATGCTATACCTTACATTATAAAGAATCCTAAAATGCTATGTAGTCTATTATGAATAAAATATCTCATCTGTCTCTACTACAACTACTTTCCCAGTCTCTTCCTATTAATACAACATCATATATATTTTCTACTATTACTGCTCCCTCTGTTCTCTATACTAATAGTATTTTCCATATCTTGTCTGCTAATACCATTTCCCCTGCCTCTCCTATTTCCTCTGTCTCTTCCACTATTACCTCTTCTTCTGACTCTACTCCTAATACTTTTTTTCTCTATCTCTTTTATTATTACTTTTTTTCAAACACTTTTATTGATACATATATCCTTTGTCTTTTCTATTATCGCTACTTCTTTATGTCACCTATTGATAATATTTGCTCTGTATATTCTGCTGTTACTACCTCCTATATCTCTTCTACAAATATTTCTTTATCTGTCTACATATTTCTTCTCTATTGTTTGTACTTCCTTTATTTATCTTTACTATTCCTTCTCTCAACTGATACTAGTTCCTCTCTTTCTCTCTCTCTCTCTCTCTCTCTCTCTGCTCTTACTAATTCTTTCTCAGTTATTCTAATATCACTGTGAAATCCCATTGCAAGATTGAAACTCATCCAACTGGTTTCTCTACTTCTATTCACAAGGATACTTATATACAAGCAAAACATTTACAACTATAACAATGAATTTATATGCGATGTTGTCATGAACATTTGGCGTGGGTACTTGCTCACTAATGAATTTCTAAAACAGAATTGAATTTAGTCCAGTTGATCCTCTTTTTCTATTCACATAGACATTCTTTTCTATTCTAGGCACAAGGTTCAAAATTTGGCGGGAGGAGACCAGTCGATTAGATCGACTCCAGTATGCAACTGGTACGTAATTTATCGATCCTGAAAGGATGAAAGGCAAAGTCGATCTTGGCAGAATTTGAACTCAGAATGTAAAGACAGATGAAATACTGCTCCTGGCATGCTAACATTTCTTATTTCTTTACTGCTCACAAGGGGCTAAACATAGAGGGGACAAACAAGGACATACAAATGGATTAAGTCGATTGTATCGACCCCAGTGCATAACCAGTACTTATTTAATTGACCCTGAAAGGATGAAAGGCAAAGTCGACCTCGGCGAAATTTGAACTCAGAAAAAATACCTATTTCTTTATTGCCCCCAAGGGGCTAAACATAGAGGGGACTAACAAAGACAGACAAAGGGATTAAGTCGATTACATTGACCCCAGTGCGTAACTGGTACTTATTTAAGGATGAAAGGATGAAAGGCAAAGTTGACCTCGGCAGAATTTGAACTCAGAACGTAGCGGCAGACAAAATAACGCTAAGCATTTCACCCAGCATGCTAACATATCTGCCAGGTCTGCTAATGTGCAATAGATGCATGCTATAATACAGATAGTATCATTTCCTTAATCTCTCTGTTAGTACTTCTGTTTCTACTGATACTTTCTATGTATTCCTTTTTATTTGATGACTTCACTTAAAACTGCATTGCTACACAGAGAAGTTTCATATTAGAACTTGATAATTGCAAGACTTAACATCCCTGTCTTCTATAAGGTGTAGTTTCCTGAAGCTATACCTAAATGACACAATTGAGTATAAATAGCTGTTACAAATGTGTGTATCACTGCATCATACATACAGCATAAGGCTGACCACCAACAGTTGTTTTAGTGATTTTTTCTTTATTGAAATGTTGGCTCTTGGTGATTGCCAAACAAAGCTAAATAGCTCATCCCCTACTTAAGTGGCATAAAGATATAGATCTTTTATGATAAACATAAAACAACACAACATATGACAATAGTGAAAGTAATAGGCTGGTGTAAGATAAAACAAATAAACATCTAGTCTTTGAGCAAGAGAAACAGGGTTTCTTCATTTAATGACTGTAAATAAGAAAGAAAGCTAACAATCCTAAATGGAAACGGTAAGAAGTTGCAAACTGGAAATGGAGAAAGGCAAAATAGAAAAAATAGAAAAGGGAACCAAGAAGGAGAGTAAAAGATAGAGAAAATATGAAACAACGATTTAAACATAGGAATATGTAAGAAAATGAGGTTGTGCGCATCACTAAAACTTAACTCTCTATTATTCTTGCTTCTTGTATCTTGTTTCCAAAGTATTAACCCTTTAGAACCATATTCTATGGCTGTTGATAATATGCAGTATGTGGTACTATCTAAGGCATCAAAACCATGGAAATCCTTAAAGAAACAGCAGATGAGAAATACTTCTTGTTTGTTCAAGTTGTGACATGTTCTCTTTGTTTGAGACTAATTTCTTAAATTAACGGTAACAATATATACAATTTCATTTCTTTACATACTGCTATTTTATTTAAATTCTTATCACCTTACTCTCCCTCACTTCCCTCTCTTTTTCTCTCTTCCTCTCTCTGTCTCTTTCTTGCTACTCTCTCACTAATCTCTTCTTGCTTTGTGCCTCTTCATTCCTAATTTACAACTACTTGCTCTTACTCTAGCCCTCTTTCTCATTTCAGTTAGCTAAATGAACACACTAATTTCTCTCCACTCAGTTATTTTCTCAAAGGAAAATGTCCATCCACCTAAGTGTTTATTTGCTTTTTGTTTTGAAGTCATATTTGTTTGTACTGCAGTTTTGTTTTGTTTTCTTTTGTTTTTATCATAAAAGACACATTTTCCTCTCCTCATTGCCAGGTCTTATTTTTTCATGCTCTTTTTCCCTCTCCGACCCAATCCATAGAGCATCATCAAATATTTGTTAATTTTTCAATGTTTGTAGCAGTTCCAAAATACCACACATAATGGCCGTTGACAGCCTGTTGCTGTGTTACTGTCTAAGACATTAAAAGGATAGAAGTTCTTTGAGTGAGAGTTGATGAAGAATATTTTCTTTGTTTGTTCTGTCTGTTATATGTTCCCATGAGGTGTGCAGTTAAGATTAAATTTGTGATACTGTCTAAAGCATAGTAACCATGAAAATCCCTAGCTAGATGGCTGGTGAAGATATTTCCATCTATTATGTATTCTCTTCCTTCAGATTTGATACAACTTCATGGCTAGTAACTTGATTAATTAATTTGGCAGATGAAAATTGAAGAAGTGTATTGGTTATGTATATGAAGTGGTATCAAAAGGTTCCCATACTAGTTATATTTAATAAAAAAAAAAAATTATTTGCTTAAGTTTCAACATCATCTTCGAGATAATCACCTTGCACAGCAATACACCCGTTCCAGCATTTCTGCCACTTTTGGAATCTAGCCTGGAAGTCATTTTCCATAAGAGAGTTGATGACCTTCTTTGAATCATTCTTGATCTCAACAATGGTGTTAAAATGGAGACATTTGAGCTGTATTTTTATCTTGGGGAAGGGTGGAAGTTCACAGGTGCTAAATCTGGAGAATATAGCAGGTACAGAAGCGATACCATGCAGTTTTTTGGTGAGAAACTCTCAAGTAAGGAAAACTTTACTCTTTTACTTGTTTCAGTTATTTGACTCTGGCCATGCTGGAGCGCCTCCTTTAGTCAAGAAAATCGACCCCAGGACTTATTCTTTGTAAGCCTAGTATTTATTCTATCGATCTCTTTTGCCGAACCACTAAGTTACGGGGATGTAAACACACCAGTATCGGTTATCAAGCAATGTTGGGGGTCAAATACAGACACATGAACATACAAACACACACACACACACACACATATATATATATATATATGGTGGGCTTCTTTCCGTTCCGTATACCAAATCCACTCACAAGGCTTTGGTCGGCTCGAGGCTAAAGTAGAAGACACTTGCCCAAGGTGCCATACAGTGGAAGTGAACCCGGAACCATGTGGTTGGTAAGCAAGCTACTTACCACACAGCCACTCCTATACCTTTGTGAAGTATCCAATTCATGTTCCACAGATCCGGTTGCTTTTACCAAATGTTCTCCCTCAGATGCTTCAAAACATCATGGTAGAGTTCTTGATTGATGGTCTAGCCCTGGTGGACGTATCCTCAATGCACAATACCACATTTTCGGGGGTGATGCTTGTGGCAGATCTTCCAGATTGCTCATCATCTTCTAAGGATGTCCTTCCAATTTTGAAGTACCCATGCTACTTGAAACATTGTGTACAACCCATTATCTCATCGCTGTAAGGTTGTTGAAGCATGCTCAATGTCTCAGTAGTAAACTTCCCAAGTTTTGCACAAAATTTTACGTTGGCTCTTTGTTCCTGTCCAGGACAAAAATCACGGGCTACAGCATACATGTGATCGCAAAAACACAAATTTCACAACTTACGAAGTAAACACAGCAACGTCACTCAGCACACTACCTCATGAAGGTCACTGCTAGCTCTCATTGCACACACAACCATGTGCTTTCATCTGTTGGTGCACTACAGAACGAGTCTGGAAACTTTTTGCTATCACCTCGTTTATATGTGCATGATTTTGTGTGTGCATGTCTGTGTGGATGGAGAGGTGTATGTGTTGGAATTCATATTTCCCTTCGTGTTCACATATGTGTTACTGATTGTGAACAAAATCTCACATCATTCATATATGATGCCATTTATTTCTAGTTATACATGAAAGCATAGACTGGTAGGATTTATTACCTTCCTCAAAATCAGGTGAAGGTTCAAATCAAAGAAAGTATCCATCTGTAGAAAATACTGCATCAGAAAAGTACTGTGATACTGATGAAATGATTATATATATACAGGGTTATTCAAAAAGAATGAACTGATTTCATTACACAACATTTTAGTAAATCTCCAGCTAAGTCACAAGTATTTACTCACAATCAACTTTTATTTCCTGTCTTACAAGTGTTCAATATGACCACCACCTGCAGATTAGGCAACATCAATGTGATGAGAGAATTCTTTCCAGATGCATATCAGCATATCAAAAGCAAGTTCATTATGGAACTAAAGAGTAAATTTGCTTTGCTTCAGGTAATTCCAGAAGATATTGACATAGAAGGGAAATAGAAAACCATTGATAAAGCATTCAACCAGACAGCCAAAGAAGTACTCAGTGGATCGTGATATGCTGATATGTGTCTGGAAGGAATTCTCTTATCGCATTGATATTGCCCATGCTGTAGATGGTGGCCACATTGAACACTAATAAGACAGGAAATAATACTTGTGACTTAGCTGGAGTTTTCTATTGGTTTTCCTTATTAAAATATTGCATAATGAAATTGGTTCATTCTTTGTCAATAACCCTCTATATAAGATAAAGAAGAAAATGGAGAAATTGATATGCAGACATCAATTTGTTGAAACAAATTAATTTTAAAAAATATCAAACTCATAGAATCTACAATTGTTTCCATGTCCAATCAATTAATTCAAATTAGAAAAATTCAGTTAAAGATTCATATTGAATTATAGCTAATTGAACATTTTGTCAGGGTCAGAAGTTGATAGAAAAAGGAACTACATCCCAATGTGTTGATACCAGGGAACTTGGATGCTGACATCCCTTTAAGGGGTATTTATACATACAAATATATGTATAAATACCTCTTATACATATATATATATATATATATATGTCTATCTATATAATTTCGTACTTCTGTGCTGTCTCTCTCAATCCATACATGCACACACTACCACATACACACACACACACACATACACACACACACGCCAACCATCTTCACACTCTCCTATCCTATTTTCTCTTCCTCCTTCTACATCCGAGCACTTCAGAAATGTAACCGCACATGGACTGTTTGCGATTTTACATCATTCTTCCTTCTTTTTCTCTGGACTTTACTGTTTTTCCTGTTTTTGACAAAGAGCTATGCTCGAAATATAAAACATATTTCTCTTCTTTCACCAAGCGTCATATTAATATATTGCTTGTGCTAAGTCCTCATGTTTGTTTGCTTTTCTTTTTCTCCTTTTTTCTGTTTTTTAATTGACTATATATATATATATATATATATATATATATATATATACATATATATTAAGGTATGTAGAAAAATACAACATGGACAAGAACGTATAACTCATAGAAGACGATACAATAAACATGGACAGGACATTCGAACCCCTCAGTCTTCAGTCAAGAACCGGATCATCGTAGTAATTTCGGCTGATTAATCTTGAGATTACTAGATCACGGCCAGCCCTCCAAGAAAAACTAAGCAACGAGCATTAGAAAAACTAAGCCGGAAGCGTAGATTTCCTGGAAGAAGGATCGAATGCATACGAACACCAGGACAGCAAAAGGGACAGATATAAAAAAAAAAAAAAAAAAAAAAAAAAACAATAATGGAATACAGAAACAGGAAATACAGAAGCATTAACGGTGAAAACAACAAGTGTCTTACGACTGATAACAAGCAAACAAATTTTTTCTCTGGCGCATTGGAAAAAGCCTTTATAGCGGCGGACGAAAAACAACGATGTTAACACGACGAGGGTCAGGAGCTGAAAGGCAGATTTCGGCCAACAGTCACGTGACAGAGAAGAGGGAAAAGAAAAGAAAGAGAAGCAAAGGAAGAGAGAGAGAGAAAAGGGGGACAAAACGCAACAAAGAGAGAGAAGAGAGAGAAAGAAGGAATCAGAGAGGAGAAGGGATGGGTGTCGAAGAATGACCTGTGAGTGCAGAGCGAGACAAAGAAATAGGAGGGTAGTGGAAGACTAGACCAAAGGATCAGAGGAAAGAGAAGATGAATACATATATATATATATAGTGAGAGTGAGAGAGAGAGAGAGAGAGAGCAGAGAGATAGATACACATACATACAGAGTGTAACAGCTATTTGAGAACAAGAATTTTAAGAACTGTAAGTAGCTCTAACTTTAAATAGCCTTTCTTTACTTCAGTCCCAAACATGGAGGCTCTGAATCTAATACAGACCATGAAAAGTCATGTTGTTCTTGTCACCTTAGCAACCAGTCACAGTGATTATGAGAGTGCATCCTTCTTAAGTGTAGCAAGGTCCTCTGTGTTTGAGATAAGAAAAGAGCTCTTGGCCATTGGTGGGAAAGTATCTTTTGTGGCCCAAAAGAGAAAAAAAGTCATTCTTGACGGTCAAACACAGCCAGTAAAGTTGAGCTTGTCTAGCAAGTCCAGGGCATTATCATCAACAAGAATCCTGGCAAGTCAATGAGGTGCATTGCAAATCATATCCATGTGGTGTACGAGGACATCAGATAAAAATTCTGTTATGAGAAGAGGTCACTTCATGTCTTTTAAGACACAAGAGAACCATGTGATCTGGTTGAAATGTTTGCTGAATGAACTGAAGCACTTCAAGGAACTCAACATGCTCTGGTTCTTCTCAGATGATAATTTCATCCAGGCTCCAAAAGGGAACAAGAGCAGTGATAGATGGATCTGCACTAGCCCCAATGAAGTCCTTACTGTTATGCACACCAAGTTTCTATCTTCTGTGATGGCCTTAGGGGTCAGAAGCAATGTAGTCCATGCTATGCCATACCTCTTCCCTTTTTTCCCTATAAAGATTTACAATCAATATAGTGGATGGAAGCACTCTGTTGGTTATGACGACGAGGGTTCTGGTTGATCCGAATCAACGGAACAGCCTGCTCGTGAAATTAACGTGTAAGAGGCTGAGCACTCCGCAGACACGTGTACCCTTAACATAGTTCTCGGGGATATTCAGCATGACACAGAGAGTGACAAGGCCGGCCCTTTGAAATATAGGTACAACAGAAACAGGAAGTAAGAGTGAGAGAAAGTTGTGGTGAAAGAGTACAGCAGGGATCACCACCATCCCCTGCCGGAGCCTCGTGGAGCTTTAGGTGTTTTCGCTCAATAAACACTCACAATCAATATAGTAGTCAATATTGAGACAATGAAGACGTTTGTGAAGCCCTGGATCAAGAGAGTTACTTGGGGGAAGCTGTACATTGTTTCAGCGAGACTCCTCCCTCTCATACAACCTCCACAACTCAGAAATGGATGATTAAAAAATTTTGTAATCATGTTACCTCTAACACATAAACTCTTAGTTCTCCTGATTTAAACCCCACTCAAGTACTACATTGGAACACCATTGAGAAGAAGCCCAACAAGCATGCCTGCAATATCTAGAACTCATTAATGTCTGCTGACGAGGACTTTATGATCAACTTGAATAAAGATAACCTAATCAATGCTGTTAGTCATTTCAGAAGCTGTATCCAACTAATTATCAAGGCTGATAGCAGTTTTATTGAATGTTCTTATTGTATATGTATGTAAGAATACGAGTGCCAAATTCTACTAAACATTATTTTATATAATGAATATTTATGTTTTCTTTAAATTAAAATTTTATTCTTGAATAGCTGGTGCAACCTGTGTGTGTGTGTGCTCATGTATGTGTGTATGTGTGTGTGTGTGTGTGTGTGTATAAAATATAATGCAAGAAGATTGAATGAACAGGCTGTAATCCAAATCACAACTGTTTCTGTGCACTAGCATCAGCTGATAATTTCTGAGTGTTGCATATATTATACATATTATTACGGTTACGACGACGAGGGTTCCGGTTGACCCAATCAACGGAACAGCCTGCTCGTGAAATTAACGTGCAAGTGGCTGAGAACTCCACAGACACGTGTACCCTTAACGTAGTTCTCAGGGATATTCAGCGTGACACAGAGAGTGACAAGGCCGGCCCTTTGAAATACAGGTACAACAGAAACAGGAAGTAAGAGTGAGAGAAAGTTGTGGTGAAAGAGTACAGCAGGGATCACCACCATCCCTGCCGGAGCCTCGTGGAGCTTTAGGTGTTTTTGCTCAATAAACACTCACAATGCCCGGTCTGGGAATCGAAACCGCGATCCTCCGACCGCGAGTCTGCTGCCCTAACCACTGGGCCATTGCGCCTCCCCTGATCCAGTGATAGCTGTGTACTTGCACATCATCAGGTGAGTTGCTTTGAGATTTCCACATGTATATCCAGTAAAAGGAGTATTCTAGCTATTTGATAGCACATGATTGCTGATAACTGCAAAGAAGCTTTGGAATGCATGTTATAATGTTATTACCAGGATGATATTAAGTTATACATAAATCATTGTTTAATATCTGTCTTTCCTGTTGCCATGGTTTGGATGATTTGATGAAATCTAATGAGCTGGATGACTGTGTCAAGCTCCAGTGTCATTGTTGGAAGGGTGAAGGTGATAAATGTTAATAAGATGAGAAGTGAGCAAAACTTTATGGGGATAAATTGGGTTCAGTGTGTGAATAGACATAAACCTAATGCTGTTAGAAACTTTCTTTTGTTCTAATAGATGGATTTTGTTGAGTACAACAAAATGCCAAATGTCTCTATTCCTTTTTCATCTCCACCAAGACATGTAGCAATTTCAGATCAGCTTTTGTAGCATGACTTTTTGGGTGTCCCTCTTCTAAAAGTTACATCATCTTTAAGTGGTTGGCACTTCTTTAAACAGCTGTCATCATCTAAGTACACCACACCACATGATTGTACCAATACAATCTTCTCTCTTTCACACGTCATCTGATTCCTATACACCAAATTTTTCACTCAGCACATGCACTTTGTCATACATTCAGACTTGTGTGATTCTATCAGAGCATACTAGTTTCAATCTTTTGTAGCTTTTACATGTCCCTTATGTTCAGGGTCCACGTCTCCCTACCTTATCGTACTGCTGGCTATACACAAGCATCATACAATTTACCTTTCACTTCGAGGGAGAGAAATTTTTTTACCATCAGAGGTAATAACTGTTTAATTCTTATTCTGGCAACTACATATTCAGAACATCCTTTTTTACTGCAGAAGCTATCCACCTCCTAAAAGGAACCTCCTGGGCTTTCGAGAGAGTCAAATGCATAGTGCTTATTGCTCCAGCACATCTACCACAAACAGATTCTAATTTCTCTGCTCGCCTTACTGAGATTCTACTGGGCAACTTGTATGTCAATAGCTTGCATTGTGCACACTATAAGAAATTTCTATATACTTGGTTTATACCAAGCAGGGCCATTTTCCTGAACGGAGTAAAGTTTACCTGCTAATTAGAACTTCAGTTTTTGATAAGTTATAACATCTGTTTATTCCAAGTTACCTTCCATACTGGGATTTCTTTTATAATTCTATAAGAGATTCTATTACAAGAACAAAATCATCAGTCTACAGTATTTCTCTAGGGTGACTAGTCTTGAGTTCATCTGCTATAGCCTAGATGACTATGATGGTTAGAAGGAGCTGAGGACTGAGGCCTAGTGAACTCATTCCTGTACTCTAAATTCATTGTTGTACTTGTAGCTAACAACCACTTTACTAACAGTGTCCTTGTACATGGATTTTATGGTTCTTTAAAGATTATCCTGTCAGAATGCGGTATCCTGTCAATAAAAGCCAAATTCAATGGCTTACTTTTCGCTAAATACTTCCCTTGCAGTTGTGTCACTAGAAGGAGTAATCCTACTTGGCACAAAACCAACCTGGTCCAGCTATTTGATACCACTATTATTACTTCTGTTTAAGATATCTCCTTTACTCTTGCAGCAGTTTACAGTAATGATGCTACAACAGTTGCTGAGTATGGCACCTTCCTGTACAGTCTGACTAATTATACAGGTGACTAATCCATAAACTTTTCTCTCCTACGATATACCAAAGATTTCTACAAAGATCTAGGGACTTTTTTAAATTACATACAAGAAAACTGAGAAGGATATTTTATGATTGCTTCATTTTGTGGAACAAAAGCATAAAGGAACTTATAGAATTAATATCATTGCTCAATGGAATTAACAAAATATACAATTCCCCAAGAATATCATTTATTTTTGAGAGCTGTCTTTGTTTAAATCAGAATTGGGGAATTGTATATTTTGTTAATTTCATTGAGCAATGGATACTTTTAGGCATCCTAATACAGAAAGTTAACAACCAAATAGAGATAGACATACTATAAATCTATGGATCCCAAATAATATCTACCTTTCAGTTCATGAAACAGAACAGATCTACCCTGTTGTATCTAATGGAAACACCTGTGACATACAAATTCAAGAGCTTAGAGATACATTCCTTGAAAGAAATTATTCACCATCTTTAATCAACAATGGAATATGACAAGCCAAGAAAATTAATATCCAGGTATTAAGATGAACAATGCAAAGAAATATATTGGAATTTAAAATCTCGCCTTATATTTTCACCCACAATCCTAAAACAACAAAGCCTACAATATTACATTTCAAAACTTATGAACATTGAATTGAACTCCAGGATGAATCAAATTGTTTAGACACATATCATAAAAAACAAAAACAATGCAAATCAGTGAAAAAATATCAACGAAGATCAAACTTCCCCCAATAAGAACAAAGCCCAATAGCAAAGAAATGCAGAAGATATATAACTGTGAGATAGACATAAATCAGTCAGAAGGAATGTGAAATCTGATTTAAACAAAGACAGCTCTCAAAAATAAATGATATTTTCATCTGTGCATCTGAAAACCCAATTTATGCAATAATAGGATATAGAGAAAAGTATATAGAGCAAATCAGAGTGTCCTTCAGACAATTCATGACTCTGCATTGAATACAAATTCGAATCTAGTTGTGCCCTGATAAGAAACAACCAAGTTCTATGATCTTCCCTTATATCAATTTATTAACGTCACATTGCAGCAGGATAGCTTCAGCAAAGGAACAACATTCAAAAGGAAATACTGATCACTTCTTAACAATTACAGGAGAAAAGTTACTACTACTAAAACTACAGCTGCTGACACTACCATTACAGATACTACTACTTCTTTGCTGCTGTTGCTGCTGCAACCACTACTGCTGCTATGGCTACTAGTTTCACTTCTGCTACAGCATTCTCATTACATCTCTGGCTTCTATCATTTCAGCTACCATTACTACACCTAATAATATAAAAATATATAAATCTTCCTTCTCGAACCATGCCAGGCTCATAAGGCCGGTTTCCCAGTTTCAGTGGCATAGAAATTCCCCACCTGGATGGGACGCCAGTCTGTCGCAGGATTACTCATTTTTGCCAGCCGAGTGGACTGGAGCAACGTGAAATGAAGTGTTTTGCTCAAGAACACAACGCATCGCCCGGTCCAGGAATCAAAACCACAACCTTACAATCATGATGCTGACACCCTAACCACTAAGCCACACGCCCCCACTACCACACCTAATGCATAAGCTGCTACAGCTGCAATTACTTCTTCTACCAGTGAGGCTGATACAACTGCTGATTCTGCTATCACTAGATGTTGCTGGTATTACTACTGCCACCACTACCACTGTACAACAACCCTCACCATTAGGAACCACTCATTAATATCAACATTGCTAATAAAGAACAACAAAACCACCACTTCTAAAACTGATACTATTTCAATTATGATCAAGTGCTCATTGGTAAGAGACCAACAACTACTAACATGTGAATTTTGTAATAAGCAGTCACGTGCTCTTTTAAAGCTGCTATCTTCAAAAATTAAATTAATTTATTCAATTTATTTTTCCTTTTCTTATTTTCTTATTTTTCCTTTTCTTATTGACTTCAGTAATGGAAACAGGCTGCCTATTTTGAAAATATTTTAAATTCTTTCCTCTTTTTATCCACTATAAAGTTTTCAGAGCATTAACTCTTTTTAAATTGACTTGTGTGAAACATCTTAACCTTTTCGATATATGTATATACATGTGTGTATATGGAGGTGCAATGGCCCAGTGGTTAGGGCAGTGGACTCGCAGTTGGACAATCGCAGTTTTGATTCCCAGAATGGGTGTTGTGTTTATTGAGCAAAAACACCTAAAAGCTCCACGAGGCTCTGGCAGTGGGTGGTGGCGACCTCTGTTGTACTCTTTCGCCCCAACTTTCTCTCACTCTTTCTTCCTGTTTCTTGAGTAACACTGCGATGGACTGGCATTCCATCCAGCTGGGGGGAAAACATACACCACAGAAACTGAGGAAACTGGGCCCATGAGCCTGGCTAGGCTTGAAAAGGGTGAAAAAAAAATGTGTGTACATGTGTGTGTGTGCATGTTTGTGTACACATGTGTATATATATATGTGTGTGTGTGCGAGTGTAAGCTTATGATATATATCATCATCATTGTCATTATCATAATCATATCATCATTATCATTGCTTTGCATCCACTCTCTATTTGTATTCTGGCATTTGCTGGACAGGTCATTCACATTCTCCTAGATGTGTCTGACGATCACAACTTGCTGGCAAATTTCAAGTTTCAATTTTTTTCATTTATATACATGTTATATGGATTGTAACTCTAATTGAAATGTACAGCCGTATCTCACATCATATCATACTGATTCTACCTGTGAATAATGGGTAAATGGGTACATGCATCCATGACATAGCTTCAAGAGCTGGTCCTTCAGCTGATCAAACAACTAAAATCTATATCATTGGACAGCAGAGCTCCAACCAGCCACACACACACAGACATGTATGCATATATGTATATATATATATATATATATATATTATATAAAAGGGCTTAGTAAAATAAATTACTTTGCCGCATACTGAACTCGTTAGAAATAGCAGCTAAAAAAACTATTTCTAACACTTAAAGAAAACCTCTCTCATATAGTGTTTGCTCAATTCAACTCAAGAAGTATGAGGGTAGAGACATTAAAAAATCAAATGCAAAATCAAATGCATTTGATTTTTTAATGTCTCTACCCTCATACTTTCTTGAGTTGAATTGAGCAAACACTATATGAGAGAGGTTTTCTTTAAGTGTTAGAAATAGTTTTTTTAGCTGCTATTTCTAACGAGTTCAGTATGCGGCAAAGTAATTTATTTTACTAAGCCCTTTTATATAATGTAATAATTTGAATTTGCCTTAAATGGTCCCTTTGCATACTGAATACTTGGTGAAATTGATTAATTAATTAATTAATTTTACCCTCAATTGTTGAAATTATATTATATATATATATATATATATATATATATATCCATGTATGTATATCTATATTTATGTGTGTGTGAGGATGCATGTATGTATATATGATATATATGTACATATATTGGGTTGGCAACTAAGTTCCTGCCATTTTTAAAAAATTTTTAATTTTTAAAAGGTTTAATAAAAAATAAACAACTAATTAATCAATAATGTATTCATCCTTGTTGTTTTACAACTTCTTCCCAACGTTAAACAAGATTTTCAATACCTTGTTGGTAGAAATCACCTGATTTCGACTCGAAAAATTGATTCAACCAAGCTCTCAATTCTGCATCAGTATTAAATGAAACTCCAAGCACAGCATTTCAAAGAGAGCAAAAGAGGTAGAAATCCATTGGTGCCAAATCAAGAGAGTACAGCGGGTGTGGCAGCACTTCACAGCTATGTGTTTGAATGGCCTCCTTGGTCATATTGGTGACATGAGGGCGGGCACTGTCGTGCAACAGAAGAACTCCATGCTGCCAATTAGGTCTTTTCTCTTGAATAGCCATGTTGAGTTGTTCCATCTGTTGAACATAGAGTTCCACGTTGACCATTTGCTTCCGTTCAAACAATTCATAATGGATAATACCTTCCCAGTCCCACCATACACACAACATCGTTTTATGTGGGTGAGGATTTTGTTTCACGTGCAGTGTCGCTTGTTTACCGGTGCTAAGCCATTCCTTACACTGCTTCATATTGATGTACAGGCACTATCTTTCGTCGCCAGTAACGATTCAGTAAAGAAATCATTGCTTTTGTCCATGAGTTGAGTGGTGATGAGCAAGCAAACCAGTGGGTTGATTTTTGTTGTTGTCACTTAAAGCATATCTATCTATCTATCTATCCACTCAGTCGAAGTCGACTCTCGGTTACTCGTTGGATCAGTGTCCTCCAGTCAGTTCTATCCTGGGCCGCTTTTTTCAGATTGGCTATGTCCATTCCGGTATCACTCTTGATGGTGTCAAGCCAGCGGGTTCTTGGTCAGCCTCTTCCTCTCTTGCCACTGATCATTCCAGAAGGATTTGTTCCATCCACGTCATCAATACCGCTACTATTTACTCTTTTACTCTTTTACTTGTTTCAGTCATTTGACTGCGGCCATGCTGGAGCACCGCCTTTAGTCGAACAAATCGACCCCGGGACTTATTCTTTGTAAGCCCAGTACTTATTCTATCGGTCTCTTTTGCCGAACCGCTAAGTGACAGGGACGTAAACACACCAGCATCGGTTGTCAAGCAATGCTAGGGGGACAAACACAGACACACAAACACACACATACATATATATATATATATATATATACGACAGGCTTCTTTCAGTTTCCGTCTACCAAATCCACTCACAAGGCATTGGTCGGCCCGGGGCTATAGCAGAAGACACTTGCCCAAGGTGCCACGCAGTGGGACTGAACCCAGAACCATGAGGTTGGTTAGCAAGCTACTTACCACACAGCTACTCCTATGATTATCCTTGTGCTCTTCCCCAGTAGCCAATGTGGTATCTCGCAGCCCGGGGGTCGCACCGTTTGGTACCATCATATTAGAATTCTTATACTTTTGATCCATAGAGTATATTGGCCAGGATACTGGGGTAGGTGGCCAGGTCTTTCCCCAGGCCAGAGCCGTTTAGCTAGCATACTTACCATATGCCGTTGCCACCCCCAGCACCATGGTGAGGAGAACGGTTGGGCTTTGGAGGGGGACTTAAAGCATGCAGAACCCATACTCCATGCTTTTGAACCTTTCCCATCGAGTGAAGATGCTTCTCTATAGCAGTGTGGGAGCATTCAATTTTCTCTGCCTGCTCCCTTGTTGTTTGACGAAAATTTTTGTACAAAAGCTGGTTTAATCGCTCTTCATTGAACTCAACTGGATGGCCAGAATGTGGTGTGTCTTTGAAGTTAAAATTTCCATTTTGAACTTGGCACACCAATCACGAGCAATTCTTTCAGGTATGGTACCCTCTCCATACACAGCACAAATGTCGTGAGCAGCTTTTGCGGCCTTAGAACCTTGATTAAAAGCAAAAAGGAGGTGTCGAAAATGCTCGCTTTTCTTAACTTGACATTCCATTTTAAAGATCTGAAAATAAACAAAAATTAACTAAAATTAACTAGAAAAAAAAAACAAAATAGATTCTAAAATGATTCAAAAATAGAATTCTCAAAAAAAAAATAGATTCCAAAATTTAAAAAACGCAATAAATTCCAAAATTTAAAAAAACAGCAGGAACTTACTTGCCAACCCAATATATATATATATATGTGTGTGTGTGTATGTATATGCATACATATATACATAAACTCTCACACACGTATGTATATACTTGAAGTCCATCTTCATCATTAATATTATATACTGTATGTGCCGGTGGCACATAAAATACACCAATCTGACCGTGGCCGTTGCCAGCCCCGCCTGGCACCTGTGCAGGTGGCACGTAAAAAGCACCCACTACACTCACGGAGTGGTTGGCGTTAGGAAGGGCATCCAGCTGTAGAAACATTGCCAAATTAGACTGGAGCCTGGTGCAGCCTTCTGGCTTCCCAGAACCCCGGACGAACCGTCCAACCCATGCTAGCATGGAGAACGGACGTTAAACGACGATGATGATGATGATGTATCACAATGGGTTGAATTAAGTGATATAGATATTTAGTATTTTTTGAATAACTGATATGAACATCATCATTATTATTATTATTGTTATTATTATTATTATTATCATTATAATTATTATTATCATTATCATTATTATCATTATCATTATTATCATTATTATTGTTGTTGTTGTTGTTGTTGTTGTGTTGTTGTTGTTGTTGTTGTTGTTATTATCATCATTATTATTATTATTATTCTCTCATCTTACTTTTATAGTTTCTTATTTCTTTTTTGGAGAAATTAATTTTATATATTTTTTCATCTCAGTTTGTCTTGTAGCAAGTTTGCAATGATATTGATATGTCAGCCACTGAATATAACACTTTGCTGTACTAGCTGGTTAACTAGCATAAGTAAATAAAATATTCCGCATGTAACAACCTTTCATAATAACATTTCCATGCTTCCTTATTTTCATTTTTACCTCAGGCAAGTGCATCACTATTTTCTCACTTCTCTCCTATGACATTTTGATTCAGACAAACACACTGCTTTGTGATTCAGAACAGTTCATGCTTCTCATCATCACAGACTGGAACATTTGCACACATCCTACTCTCAGCTTCTCTTCTGGCTGGATAACCTAATATTTTGCTCCCCACTAAGTTTCTTCATATCAATTCTTTCTATTCGCTTTTTTATTTATTTTATATAACTCCTTGCAGGCCTAATGCTTAGCTATTATTGATCTGTCTACTTTACAGATAGAAATAAAATGTTCAATTGGTGAAACAGAAAATTCTATTGGCAGTTGAGGGAAACAGTAATTCTGGGATTGTTTAATGCATATTTAGACTATAATAAACCAGTAGAGATAAAGCCATATTAACCAAGGTAATGTTTCAATGTCTTGAGGAGTGAAGTAATGGCTTTAGTTAACATGTTATTTTAGTTAGATTAGCAGTTTGTGTTTTTCGTTTATGTGCCACAGCATGGATGGAGCAATGATTGCTAGAATAAACTAAAGCCTAAAGTTCTTTCAAAACTGACCTAAAGTATCATGACCTAATTGACAGTCTCAGTTTGAATGTGAAGAACTGAATAATAATCAACCACTTCACAATCATTTTACAGAATGTTTTGGCTAAATTGGTGAAAAGAAAATAAGAAAAATACATTGAAATTAAATCTGAATAATCAGTCGAAAGCATATTAATTGGAGATGTTGATGAAAATTGTAAGCAGTTGTTTTAGTAAGAAATAGATTTCAAATGCTATTTTAAAATATTGCCGGAGAAAAAATTACATCAATTTTGTCTGAAAACAATTTAATTAATCTTGTCTTATTTTTTTATTAGGAAAAATAAATAAATAAATAAATAAATAAACAAATGTTTCTTTACCATTTGTTTTAGTAAAATGGTAAAATTAATTTGAAATTAATTTCTAAGAAGTGGAAAATACTTCATAAACCATTACAATGAGTTAAAATTTGTAAGAGTACATGTCAGAAATATATTTAATATATTTAACAAAAGTTTTCTTATTATAATCACTTAGCTTGACTTGATGTGTATAAATAGTTTAATTATACTATAACTTTAAGGATGATTCTGTTAATAATGATTGCGGTTATGATGATTGTGACAATTATAAGCAAACAAATGAAAAGGACTGTAGATTTAAAAGAACAGTATTATATAAACACAAAAAGAATTTTTTTTTCTTTGTCTCTATTACAAAGGACAGTTTGTCAATGAAAATAAATTTGAGCAAATTCAAATGTACTGAATAACTTCCAAGAAAACAAATATTTCAGACAAGATCATTTAGTTTTATTCTATTATATTTTCTCAGATAGAATTAGTAGAAAACAAACACTTTACCTATCATTGTTTTAAATACTTACTTACATACATACATACATACATACATACATACATACATACAAACAGCACGCCATTAAACATGAATGGTTCTGAAATTTGTCCCCTAACCATATAGTCACACAAACACACACACCACACAAAAATGAGATATCATCACACTGTGGTTACCGAAATAAATTCATCTTTCAAAACAAAAATGATCCAAACTACACACAGCTTAAGACAAGTACTAAGTTTAACTCACACAAACATGAAAAAAAAAAGTTACGTCCATATGTATGGAACCACAAATAGATGACCTATTGCAAACATGCGATACAAAAGACTTATGCAGACATAAATGGAAAAAGTTTTCAGAATATTCACATATATGGAACCACATATAGGATAAGAAAGAAGTCTTGGTCACAACATACAAACACACAGTCATGCACATACTTACAGATACATCCATACACACACATGCATACACACACACATTTAGAGACCTAAACCCTTCATAATAACCCAACTGATATTCCAAATATTTTTATCAAAACCACTTAAATATTGCAGGCACACACATAAACAAGAATATGAAACATATACAAAATAAAGTAGAAAGTGAGCCCTGATCTCTCATACATACAGGTTCTTAAGCAAACATGTCCAAAGCCTAATGATTAAAAAAACTTATGCCCCAATGAAATTAACAAACAAATAATTTTAATTAGTTAACAGGCACATTCTACAACCTATGCCCAAATCAATCAACTAGGAGACACCATTTTCAATATTAGAAATTTCTCCCTAGATAAATATGTCAGATACAAACAAGTTGTTAAAATTACTCAGTCCTTATCAAAACACAATATTTACACACGGTTTACAAACACAGTATGACACAAACTCCATCAAAAAAAGACATACAGAAAACTTGATAAAAACAGCCTTCAGGAGATTAACAGATAAATTCAAAACTAAAGTACATCTATTTAATCAACAAATAAAAGAAATATTAAAAAACCATGCAACAAAAAATAACAAGTGATAATGCAGTGAAATAATAGCCAATCAGCAAACACAAAATACAAACCAATGAATAGATTATGGACATATTGAAAATATGTATACCACCAAAACCAAGTTTTGACAGGTCTGACTTGAAGCTCATAGTGGAATGAAACTCATCTCATGAGATGAACAGTCAGCTCTTTACTAGCTCAAGAGAAGATAACTCTATATAAATCCTGCACCCTGATAACTATTAGATTTGTGGTTTTGTTTTATTAAACCAATACAAGTTTGAAGGATAAGAGAATGGGTTTGGCCCAGCACAAACCATGCTCACTGTAAAAATATTCATCATGCAAGTTGTACAGCAAACTGTGACACCATCAGACATATATATATGCACATATATATATGCATGTAAACACACTTCAGGAAAGGAAAAGTCTATATAAATATTTAACTTGTACAAGTACCTCTATAAATATAGATACCACTTTTGATGTTTTATCAAATTGCAATAAATAAATTTCAATAACACTGAAGAAAAATATACTCTGTGTATATATATATATATTAGAAGAAATAAGGTACTCAGAAAATCGGATGGTTTATATTTACAGATATTTATTTGTATATTACATTTTTTATATATATATCATATCACTTAGATCATTAGCACTTTCTCCCATTCTAGTGGGGTTTTTAAATCAAACTAAGTTCCTGGGTGAGGAGTTTTGACCATTTTATAGAGTTTGTAGTGGTGGGAAGGAATATAAGACAGTACAAGAGGGTGATGGATGAGGAGAAAGTGAGAGAGAGAACATGTGTGTATGTGTGTGTGTTTTTGTATCTGGGATGAGTGCTAAAGAAAAAGAGGGGAAGGGAGAGGGAAAAAAGAAAGAATTTCAGTTTTGATCACTTCACAGTGTCACTGACTGTGTGGTGGCGGGGAGGCAGGCCATAAATTATATTTCCTTTATCATTGTGAGAGAGTGTATGTGTGTTTAATGGTCAAATGCTTTTTTGGGTTTAAGAATTCTTTCCACTTTTTATGATCGTTTTGTGGAGGTGTGTGTGTGTGTGTGTGTGTGTGTGTGCACACGTGTGTGTGGGTGTCTGTGAGTTTGGAGAAGGGAAGAGAGAAAAAAGGGAGGAAGGGGAAAAATTGTGTTGATATTTATACCACTATATATATATATATATATATATATATATATATATATACATGACAATAATAAATCTCTGAGCGAGATATAGACAGTAACTGCTCTATAACATAAGGAGGATCAGCCATCTGAATGTGGCTAGGGACAGGGCGGGGTGGTGGGTGTGTTACTGATGCATTTAGCCCCAGGCGATCATCAACGTCACCAGAAGGGCTGACACCATCTCGGTGTCCTTGCCAGCCTACAAAGGGAGATCAGCCTCCCCGAAGATACGGATACTACATACGGACCGGTTTCGAGGTTATTGCCTCTTGTCAACGCATGGCAAGTACCGTTCTTCGTTGAGGGACTTCCTCTACAGGCTGGATATATAGGGATTTTCACAGTAACCACAGTCACTGGGGTAGAAAATCCGTTCGAAAACAATAATAAATCTCTGAGCGAGATATAGACAGTAACTGCTCTATAACATAAGGGGGATCAGCCATCTGAATGTGGCTAGGGACAGGGCGGGGTGGTGGGTGTGTTACTGATGCATTTAGCCCCAGGCGATCATCAACGTCACCAGAAGGGCTGACACCATCTCGGTGTCCTTGCCAGCCTGCAAAGGGAGATCAGCCTCCCCGAAGATATGGATACTACATACCCCTTATGTTATAGAGCAGTTACTGTCTATATCTCGCTCAGAGATTTATTATTGTTTTCGAACGGATTTTCTACGCCAGTGACTGTGGTTACTGTGAAAATCCCTATATATCCAGCCTGTAGAGGAAGTCCCTCAACGAAGAACGGTACTTGCCATGCGTTGACAAGAGGCAATAACCTCGAAACCGGTCCGTATGTAGTATCCGTATCTTCGGGGAGGCTGATCTCCCTTTGCAGGCTGGCAAGGACACCGAGATGGTGTCAGCCCTTCTGGTGACGTTGATGATCGCCTGGGGCTAAATGCATCAGTAACACACCCACCACCCCGCCCTGTCCCTAGCCACATTCAGATGGCTGATCCCCCTTATGTTATATATACATGCTTATACATGAAATATTAGAAAAAAAACACCTTTCATCGATTTAAAATGAACAATTAAATTACACCATCTTGAAAATTGCATATCATAGGAAAGTTAAAATTAAAATGACAATTAAAAAGTAAAGATTAAGTAAATTACAAAAATAATGTAATGTATATAACAGGCAATATATATATATACACACATATATATATATATATACACGGCCGTTCGCCAGCCTCATCTGGCACCTGTGTCGGTGGCACATAAAAACACCAACCGAAGACCCGGCAAGACTAGTCAGGCCATAACCCGTGGCCCCTACCTGGGACGTAGTCAGTCCACCTGTGCATACCTTCCTTCTTGTGACACTTGTGAAGACCTGTTGAGGCAAGTGAAAATCAAATCAAAACAAATCAAAATAGATGAACATCAATGGAATTTGTATCTTTCTGGTACCAGTGCCGGTGGCACACAAGAAAATCATCCGAACGTGGCCGTAGCCAGTACCGCATAGACTGGCCTCCGTGCTTTGGGGACGTAACAAACACCATCCGATCGTGGCCGTCCGCCAGCCTCATCTGGCACCTGTGTCGGTGGCACATAAAAACACCATCCGAGCGTGGCCGTCTGCCAGCCTCGTCTGGCACCTGTGTCGGTGGCACATAAAATCACCCACTACACTCTCGGAGTGGTTGGCGTTAGGAAGGGCATCCAGCTGTAGAAACACTGCCAGATCTGACTGGCCTGGTGCAGCCTTCGGGCTCCCCAGACCCCAGTTGAACCGTCCAACCCATGCTAGCATGGAAAACGGACGCTAAATGATGATGATGATGATGATGATGATATACTAAATGTTCTACTATATTAAATTGTAAATCGAAAGATGTGTCCTTCAATGTCACTATATATATATATATGTATATATATATATATATATATATATATATATACATGCTTATACATGAAATATTAGAAAAAAACACCTTTTATCGATTCAAAATGAACAATCAAATTACACCATCTTGAAAATTGCATATCATAGGAAAGTTAAAATTAAAATGACAATTAAAAAGTAAAGATTAAGTAATTTACAAAAATAATATAATGTATATAACAGGTAATATATATATACACACACACATATATATATATTTATATACACACATATACTAAATGTTCTAGTATATTAAATTGTAAATCGAAAGATTTGTCCTTCAATGTATGATGAGTAAAATTTCAGCTATTTAATTTGGGGGAGAACTTAGCTATGAAATATTTTTCCATATTCCTCCTGAAAGAGGTATCGTTCTTCGGACATTTGTAGAAGGGAAAGATCTTAAACTTTCCTTCTCCACACATAGCTAGGTGTGTACTTCCTGCCTAGGTGTAGTTCTTCCTGCCGAACATGTCGGTGAATCCTGGCTCGCTGGCACAAAGAATTACCAGTTTCACCTATGTAATCCTCCTTGCATGTGGGATGTGTATGTGTATGTGTGTGACCCCTTTTGTTATGAATGACCATGGAATTGCTCTTAGAAAGTTCCCCTCTCAGTTACAAATCCAGGCAACGTTGTTTATGAAAGATCAGCAGTTGCCTATGCTTTACTCAAACAATGCTTACCAGCTTCCCCTCTTCATACCACTAATGTTATCCAAGGGAAAAGCAAAGGCTGATGCAGCTTGGTACCAGTGACACACAACTCATTACTACAGCTGAGTGAACTGGAGTAATATAAAATAAAGTGTCTTGCTCAAGAATGCAATGCACAACACAACCCAGTCTGGGAATTGAACTCACTACCTTATGATTTTGAGCCCGACACTCTAACCAATGAGCCATGTGCTTTCACACACAAACACACACACAAATATATATATATATATATATGTATATATATATATTATATATATATTCAATAGACACCACAGATACTCAGATAACAGATTCCATCACACTCCAGGGGGAGAAACTAGAAGTAGTTGATAATTTCCACTACCTAGGTGACCAAGTTAGTAGTAAGGGTGGATGCTCAGAGAGTGTTACCACTAGAATAAGAATAGCCTGGGCAATGTTTAGAAAGCTTCTTCCCCTACTGGTGACAAAGGGTCTCTCGCTCAGAGTGAAAGGTAGATTGTACAATGCATGTGCGTGAACTGCCATGCCTAACGGTAGTGAAACATGGGCTGTGACTGCAGAGGATATGGGTAGGCTTGAAAGAAATGAAGCTAGCATGATCCGCTGGAAGTGTAATGTCAGTGTGCACGCACAACAGAGTGTAAGCACCCTGAGAGAAAAGCTGGACATAAGAAGCATCGGATGTGGTGTGCAAGGGAGACGTTTGTGCTGGTATGGTCATGTACTACGGATGGATAATGAGAGATGTGTGAAGAAGTGCCACTCCCAAACAGTTGAAGGAATCCGGGGGGAGAGGTAGACCCAGGAAGACATGGGATGAGGTGGTCAAGCATGACCTTCGAACGCTGGGAGACAATGACGAAAGCCTGAGATCTCTGGAGATATGTTGTGACTGTGAAGACCTGACAAATAATGTGAGTTCATGGCTGTTTCCTGTACCAGTTTCGCATAGCAGCCCCAGCCCATCCAAAGTACCTTGGATTGCAGCACGATCTGCTGTGCTTACCTTGGATCGTAGGGTGACCTGCTGTGCTTGAGGAAACCTATTGAGTCTAGTACATTAACATCAAAATAAATATCAAGTTGAAATTGTAGTTGTGATATCTGTGCCGGTGGCACGTAAAAAGCACCCACTACACTCACAGAGTGGTTGGTGTTAGCAAGGGCATCCAGCTGTAGAAACACTGCCAGATCAGACTGGAGCCTGGTGTTGCCTCCTGGCTTCCCAGACCCCAGTCAAACCATCTAACCTGTGCTAGCATGGAAAACATACGTTAAACGATGATGATGATGATGATGATGATATATATATATAATATGTCATACAATATTGTTCAGGTATATGTGTGTGTAAAAAAAAAGAAGATAGGGTTGAAAATGCATTAAATTTTTTACATAAATATAGTTGTTTGACTAAAACAAGTTTCATTTTTTAACATAGGAGGTAAACATTTTAATCTTATATTTATATATATGAAATTAGAAATACAAATTTTTTTTACATAACAATTGTTTTTATATAGCATTTTTACTGTAGTAGTATTAGTGTATGTTTTCACAAGGTGAGTTTTATACTCATGGCAAAAAAACAAAAAACAGAATAGGTCACATATTACTGTAATGTTCTTATATAAAAACAGTTTTTGTCTATAAGAGCTTTACTGAGTAAATTTTAGTGCATGGTGTAGCCCAGGGAGGTTCAGCTGTAGAAGAATATTCATATTTTACTGACTGTAATCAGTTTTTATGGCCATTTATTTCTTAAAGTGTGTGTTTTCAATATATTTGTCCATTAAAATTGACGAGTTTTTTTTGAGAAATAAACATAATACAAACTGAGTTTAGTAAGCAACAGGGTGTGGATATGTTCATGAATGCTATGTAGGCATTTCATAGAGGTTGTTATAATTATTTAACTGCAAGGAGACCTGAAAGGGCAAACTTATGATGAAGGCTGTTTTAGCCACGATGACCCAGTGTTAGGGATTATACATTAGCCAATATAACTTATAAATATACTAGCAGTATCGCCCGGCGTTGTTTGGGCTTGTTTCAACCCTTTAGAATTGGAATTTTTAAAAGTAAAAATTTTCATTATGTAGCTTGTTATTCTCTTTAAGTGAACATTTTTCTGGTTTAAATACACTGAAAAATGGCAACACAGCAGCAGTCAAAAAATCGTAAAAAATAGGGATTTTCATAGAAAATAAAGCACCCTTTTGATGTAAATAATTTTTGTTGTTAACATGGTTCGATTTGAATTTTATCTTCTATGGAATGAAGAGTAAGCCTTCTTCTATCATACTCTCAATTTTGGTCAACTTGCAACACAGGGTCTCGGAGGAGATAGTGTTAGTTGATGGCTACCAAACCTGCCATACGCAGACAACTTCAGCTTTATATATATAGAGATTATATTCTTGCTACAATAGCTACAAGGCCTGAAATTTTGAGGGGTAGACTTGTCAAATACATCAACCCAGTGCTGAATGGGTACTTATTTTATTGATTCCAAAAGAATGAAAGGCAAAATCAACTTTAGCAGAATGTGAACTCAGAATGTGAGGGGGAAAGAAATTCCTCTGAGCACTTTTGATTGGTATTCTTTTATTCGTTTACTTGTTTCAGTTATTTGACTGCAGCCATGCTGGAGCACCACCTTTAGTCGAACAAATTGACCTCAGGACTTATTCTTTGTTAGCCTAGTACTTATTCTATCAGTTCCTTTTGCCGAACCGCTGAGTTATGGGACATAAAACACTGACATCGGTTGTCAAGTGATGGTGGAGGTACAAACACAGACATACATATACATACATACACACATACATACATGCATACAACAGGCTTCTTTCAGTTTCCATCTACCAAATCCATTCAAAGGCTTTAATGATTCTTCTAACTCACCACATTTTTGTTTTTGTTGCTATCAAATTCTAGCACACAGGCAATAAATTAGAGGAAGGAGTAAATGGATCCTGTCAACCCCAATATTTTACTAGTACTTATTTTGTCAACCCTTAATGGATGAAAGGCAAAATTCAACCCTGCATAATTTGATCTCTTAACATAATGTGTCAAAAAAAATGTCGTTAAACATTTTGTCCTATGAGACAATGTTTCTGCCTGCATGCCACCTAACTTGTTATATGTTATACAATCATGTATGATTTGAGTGAGGATGATTTGGCTGCTATTTGTAGCAAGTTCACAGTCCATGCAGTGACTCACTAATTTGCTCAAATGGGAAAATGTTATAAATTGATGGTACATAGTGTAAGATAAGGTGATATAAATTACTAGAAGAGTTTTATATCAGCAACAGTCTTAAGAAGACTTAAGAAGCAATTAGGACTGACTTAATAATATTCTTCTGCAATTTAGAAATGACACTAATAACACTGATAGATAAACTGACACTAATAAGTTAGATAAATAAGTGACATTATTTAGACATTAATAGATTGGGATCATGTAAATCCAACCAACTCATGACTTCAATAGGTAGATGAACACGAAAGCAATGAGATTTATTACTATTATTATTCCTCTTATTATGATGATGTGGAAGAAGAGGATTTAGGCAGATAAGTAAGTTTAAATTCTCAGTGAAGGAATTTCTGAACAATAGCCAAAGATAATACGCTATTGTAAGATGAAATTACTTGACATACACTGCAGTATTAAAATCAAATATTTCAGTATATGTAGGCATGACTGGACTGGCACTCCATTGCTTACAACGACAAGGGTTCCAGTTGATCTAATCAACTGAACAGCTTGCTCATGAGATTAACATGCAAGTGGCAGAGCACTCCACAGTGCTCTTTGCATACTTCTCAGGGAGATTCAGTGTGACACAGAGTGTGACAAAGCTGGCACCTTGAAATACAGGTACAGCTCATTTTTGCCATCTGAATGGACTGGAGCACCATGAAATAAAGTGTCTTGCTCAAGAACACAATGTGCTGCCAGGAATTGAACTCACAACCTTGATCACAAGCTGAATACCCCAACCACTAAGCCATGTGCCTTCACGATGTGTAAGCATAGCTAATACTCTTTTACTCTTTTACTTGTTTCAGTCATTTGACTGTGGCCATGCTGGAGCACCACTTTTAGTCGAGCAAATCAACCCCGGGACTTATTCTTTGTAAGTCTAGTACTTATTCTATCGGTCACTTTTGCCAAACTGCTAAGTTACAGGGACGTAAACACACCAGCATCGTTTGTCAAGCGATGTTGGAGGGACAAACACAGACAAACAAACACACACACACACATATGTATATATATATATATATACGATGGGCTTCCTTCAGTTTCCGTCTACCAAATCCACACACAAGGCTTTGGTCGGCCTGAGGCTATACTAGAAGACACCTGCCCAAGGTGCCACGCAGTGGGACTGAACCCGGAACTATGTATAATTTTTGTACATGTACTGTATATTTTTTCATTATTATTTTTACAATTTGTGTATATTTATTTTATTACAGATGCAAAGCAACACCACACACATGCCTCCCAAGTTTCGTTTTCCGTACAATATGTGTGATGCTTTGTTTACTCATCTATGGTACACTCTTTTACTCTTTTACTTGTTTCAGTCATTTGACTGTGGCCATGCTGGAGCACTGCCTCTAGTCAAGCAAATCGACCCCATGACTTATTCTTTGTAAACCTAGTACTTATTCTATCGGTCTCTTTTACCAAATTGCTATGTTACAGGGACGTAAACACACTAGCATCAGTTATCAAGCAATGTTGGGGGTTGGGACAAACACAGACACACAGACGTATACACACACACATATATATATATATATATATATGGCTTACGGCCATATTACGTTGAAAACACCAGTTCTCGTCCGATCACTGAAGTTAAGCAACATCGAGCCTAGTTAGTACTTAGATAGGTGACCGCTTGGGAAACCTAAATGCTGTAAGCATTCCCTTAGTTAACGGCGGTGCATCAGCATGGCCGCAGCTCTGAGCTGAAACTAGAAAAAAAAAAATATATATATATATATATATATATATATATATATATATATATATATATACATATATATATGATGCGCTTCTTTCAGTTTCCATCTACCAAATCCAGTCACAAGGCTTTGGTCGGCTCGAGGCTACAGTAGAAGACACTTGTCCAAGGGGCCACACAGTGGGGCTGAACCCGGAACCATATATATATATATATAAATATGTATGTGTGTGTGTGTGTATGTTTGTGTGCCTGTGTTTGTCCCCCCAACATCGCTTGACAACCGATGCTGGTGTGTTTACGTCCGCTTAACTTAGCGGTTCGGCGAAAAAGACCGATAGAATAAGTACTAGGCTTACAAAGAAGAATAAGTCCTAGGGTCGATTTGCTCGACTAGAGGTGGTGCTCCAGCATGGCCACAGTCAAATGACTGAAACAAGTAAAAGAGTAAAAGAGTATACATTTAATCAAGCTCCCACAAGTACCTTTACAATATTATGTGATTAACAATGCTTCAGTTAGCACTGAGACATGTTAGTTTTTCTTTCATGAAGACTTACTTTGCAGTGAAAGTAATATAGCATTATTGCTTCTGGTATAGATTTAACAAATGTACAATCAATATTATATTTAAGTTCAGACTCTTTTAATCTCTTTGTGTGTACCTTAAATTTTGTGAAAAATTACATTCTGCTGCAAAACATTTTATGAACTAATGCATTGCTAAACATGATTCCTTTTACTTAAAATCACTACCCAGTACATTTTTTGTTCCTAAACACTTAAATGGATAGAATTTTGTTCCTTATTTTATGAACAAGGAAGAATAATTTTCTTCCATTCAAAGGAGACAATTGAAAATAATTCATACTTTCACAAATGTGCCAGCAAGAACATCATAACAGACACGTGCTTACAGACATATATACATAGATAGATATGTATGCATGTGTGTGTGTATGTATAACATACATACATATATATAATATATACACACACACATACATACATTCATATATATATATATATATATATATATATATATATACATGCACACACATATCTTCGTTAAAGAATATTTATCTCTTGTTGGATTGAATACTTTTTTGCTGATCCTAACAATAGAAACTGATAGAATAAGTACTAGACTTACAAAGAACAAGTCCTGGAGTCAATTTGCTCAACTAAAGGCGGTGCTCCAGCATGGCCGCAGTCAAATGACTGAAACAAGTAAAAGAGTAAAAAAAAAAAAGGAGTAAGAGTATGATAATCCTCTTTCCCTTTTTATTTTATTTTGGTTCAGTACTGCCGTGCAGCACCTTGGGCAATTGTCTTCCACTATCGGCCTGAACCAACCAATGCTTTGTGAGTAAATTGGAAACTGTAGATGTAAACTGTGTGGGAGCATGTGTATCTTTGTTTGACCCCCTAACCACTGCTTGACAAACAGTGTTGGTTTGTTTATATCGCCCTTTGGCAAAGAGACTGATAAAAAATAGACTTTAAAATAATTACTAGTATTGATTTATTGATCTAAAATTCTTCAAGGTGATGCCCCAGAATGGTCATAGTCCTGTTACTAAAGCAAGTAAAATGTGTTCGGTATTATAGCATTACTTAAGGTGACAAGTTGGCAGGATTCTTAGCACACCTAGTAAAATGCTTAGCAGCATTTTATTTGTTTTTATGTTCATCATCATCATCATCATCATCGTTTAATGTCTGCTTTCCATGCTAGTATGGGTTGGACGATTTGACTGAGGTCTGGCAAACCAGATGGCTGCACCAGACTCCAATCTCATATGGCAGAGTTTTTACTGCTGGATGCCCTTCCTAATGTCAAACACTCCAGAGTGTAGTGGGTGCTTTTACATGCCACCAGCACGAGGGCCAGTCAGGTGGTATTGGCAGCGGCCATGCTCAAATGGTGCTTTTTATGTGCCACCTGCACAGGAGCCAGTCCAGTGGCACTGGCAACAACCTCACTTGAATGCTTTTTCATGTGCCACCAGCACAAGTGCCAGTAAGGCGACGCAGGTAATGATCTCGAATGGTGCTTTTTACGTGCCATCGGCATGGAGCTTGTTCTAAGTTCAAATTCTGCAGAGGTCAACTTTGCATTTCATCCTTTCAATGTAACTGACTCATCCCTTTGGATCTTCGTGGTTTTCATCACTGTTTACAATTCTGTTCCAATTGTTTTCAAATTTGGTATATGGATTAAGTTTTGTATACTAATTATGAAAATGAAATTCATTTTCCCTATAAATCTATAATTAAGAAGTTATTAGCCTTTAAAATTTTCAAAATTTGGATATTTTAGCCAATCTGAAGTGAGTATTTTACACATCACTGTGGTGAAAAACTATATTTCCATAGTAATCAAAGACACTGTGGATGCGCACAAGGAGGAGGAAGTGATACGAGAAAGATAATCTTCTTCTGTTATAATACTCTTATGTTTTTCTCCATCACAACACATGAATGAGAAAGGAAGGGATAATAGATGAATAAAGAAGGAATGGGTGATGGCAAACTAATGAGATGGTGAACATTCAATGCTGAAAAGAAAGATCAAACAGCGTTTCAACTCTGTATGATTATATGTGTATGTGTGTGTGTACAAGGGAAGTATGTGAATGTATGTGAACACTGACAAGTCTATTAATTTGATTTACCATCCATATCTATATATAAAATATTACAATTAGCTGTCATTTTTGATGGCACAGGGTCAGCTAGTTTATTGCATAAAATCCTAGAGTGTATTGCAAACTTTCATTCTTGAATATTTTAAACTAATAAATGCCTGTTTTAAACAATGTCTTGACTGTTATTTCTAGTAACTCCTATTGGTTTGTTTGTTCATAGCTTTTAAATATTTAATTTGCTCATGAATGTTTTAATGTTAACTTCATTTGTGTATATTTTAATGTTTTGATTGTTATTTCAAGTAATGTTTTGACATGCCCGTGCCCCCCCCCCATACACACACACACTTCCTGATGATAGAGGAGGCAGCAAACATACTGTCTTTTGATTGGCTGAAAATTCTAAAAACTATCAAACTTTGAACGCCTATAACATTTTACCAAAATTTTTCTGGAATAAATGAATAACAAATTTGGATTCAGCATCATAAATTACATCTGTATGATACATTAAAAAATTCTTTTAAAGATAATTGTAAACTGACAAAAACCACAAAATCCATCCCTTTCCTAAAATTGCTGGTCTTGTGCCAAAACTTGAAACCAATATTATAACATTCTTAAAAATAAATCAAAGATAATCAAATATACCTACCATCCTTAGATAACAAGATTAGCAAGTTGCTAATTTAATATATTATCTAATTACTTACAACCCATATTTTGTTCTCATTATCTCAGACATTGCTTCAGGTTAGTTTGATATATTTCAGTATATCAAACTTAATCATTCACCTGTCGAGGAACACTTACAAAATGATCTTATCATTCTTTATAATTTGGGTTACCATTATTATTTCAGTTATTCCTTGTTGTTGTTTAACTGCAGATTAACCTTGATTGAGACCTATGATCAAATGCATTCAACCCATGACCCTCTCATCATTTTGTGTGTCTGTAGCTATATTAAGTAGCATAACTTTGTTTTTGTTTTTGAAGATAGTTGGGGTGTGATTTGAGGGAGATTTGGCTATTTCTAGCTAGCAAATTAAATAATCGATTGGTTTCTTATTTTAAAGCAAGGTTACAAATTTATAGAAGTACATAATTGAGTGAATCTCTTCCCTTTGTATCGTTGGTAGTTTGTCAGTCATCCTTTTGAGGTCAATAAGATATAAATATTGAGGGAATGAAAAGTAAAATCAGATCGAATCAATCCTGGCAGATTCAGAATTCTTTAACATAAGGATAAGTAACTAAGTGATGTCCCATGAATTCTGCCATCCACTGACAAGGGTAACACCACACAATACACTCACTATAAGGTGGTGAGCTGGTAAAGGCGGTGAGCTGGCAGAAACGTTAGCACACCGAGCGAAATGCTTAGCGGTATTTCCTCTACCATTACGTTCTGAGTTCAAATTCCGCCGAGGTCAACTTTGCCTTTCATCCTTTTGGGGTCGATTAAATAAGTACCAGTTATGCACTGGGGTCGATATAATCGACTTAATCTGTTTGCCTGTCCTTGTTTGTTCCTTCTGTGTGTAGCTCCTTGTGGGCAGTAAAGAAATAACAATACACTCACTATGTATGCCATGGCAAATTTGAATATATTTGTACATTATGAGGAGACAAGAATGCTGATGTTTAAGCAAAGCACTGAGAATTTTCAATGCTATCAGAAGCAATTCACATATTTCCTATATCCCATGAAAAGCTTTACTCAAAATTTCAGGATAAACTTATCCAGTTCTGTGCTAAGAATTTGAATTGAAGATAATCTATATATATGAAGCTGAAATTGTCTGTGTATGGCAGGTTTCATAGCCTTCAACTAACACTATCTCCTCCAAGACCCTGTGGTGCAAGTTGACTAAAATTGAGAGTATGATAGAAGGTTTGCTCTTCATTCTGTAGAAGATAAAATTCAAATCGGACCATCTTAAGACCAAAAATTATTTACATCAAAAAGGTGCTTTTTTTCTATGAAAATCCCTATTTTTTATGGTTTTTTTTATTGTTATGTCACCATTTTTCGGTGTATTTCAGCCAGGAAAATGTTCACTTACAGAGAATGACAAGCTACATAATGCAAAATTTTTACTTTCCAAAAATTCCAATTCTAAAGGGTTGAAACATACCCGAGCAACGCCGGGCGATACCACTAGTAATAAAATATATGATAATATATTACTTAAAAGAAGTGGATTCTGTTGAAGTACAAAAATTCCAACTATCAATGTTAATGTTCAAAATGTGAATAGCAATTATTGTTAAATCAGTGGAAAATGTAAAATCTGAAGTATTAAATTCCATGCTTAATACTATCATTAAATTGACATAATATCTTGTATTAATTAGTTAGGTAATATATACAACTTATTTGAATTGAAAGTCTGAATACATCTCTTGATATACACCTAATAAATATTGCTCTCTATATACTTCAAATCCAATAAATATATGTTTTATGTATGTATGTATTATGTATGTATGTTTGCATGTATGTATGTATGTATGTATGTATGTATGTATGTATGTATGTATGTATGCATGTATGCATGTATGTATGTATGTATGTATGTATGTATGTATGTATTATGTATGTATGTTTGTATGTTTGTATGTATGTATGTATGTATGTATGTTTGTATGTATGTATTATGTATGTATGTTTGCATGTATGTATGTATGTATGTATGTTTGTTTGTATGTATGTATGTATGTATTATGTATGTATATAGGTAGGTAGATATATATGTATGCATGTATTTTTGTGTTGTATGCATATGAGAGAGAGCGAGAGAGAGGGAGAAAGACAGATAGATAGAGAGAGAGAGAGTGTGTGTGTGTGTGTGTGCACCTGTATGTATGTGACAAAAAAGTATCTGTGCATGTGAGTGCATATAAGAGTGTATGTATATGAGCATGTGTGTATATGACAGAAAGTGTTTGCGTATGTGAGTGCATATGAGAGTGTGTGTGTATGTGTGTGTATGTGTGTACGTGACAGAGAGTATCTGTGCAGGTGAGCTTGTATGCGTGTACATACGTGTTGTGGACATGTGATGTGGGGTATGTGGTGTGTGGGAGTGTGTTTATACAGGCATACCAACACATTAAAGAGACCAGTTCATATATAGACACATAAATAAATCCTTACCAGCATAGATTTATACATAAAAATATGTGCAAGCGAAGCATATCAGACAAGTAGATATTGATTGATTTATTTTGATTAAATGACTAAACCAGATTCAAGATGGCCCATATACATTTAAGCATGAATGATTTATTTGGCAAACAGAGTACTTCTCTTTAGAGGATAGATTCCCTTTGTTTATGGCCTAGAGATTCAGATGACTCATGCAACCTGAAATACCTTAGGGGGAAAAACTAGACCTTTATAGTATTCTCTCCCTTGGTAGTTAACGTTCATAGAGTTGTGACTCACTTAAGTGTGTGAGAGGGAGAAAGAGGGTTATGGAAAGAGACAGACACATTATGATCATGACAGAGACAGATACAACAGCAGTTTAACTTGCTTACAGAATTTAATGAGCAATAACGAAGTTCAAAGCCTATAGAAGCTTCAGACACGTTTGCACACACAAATATATATATATATATATATATATATATATATATATATATATATATATATATATATATATATATATATATATAGATAGATAGATAGATAGATAGATAGATAGATAGATAGATAGATAGATAGATAGATAGATACATATATATATATATATATATATATATATACATATATTATTATTATTATTATTATTATTATTATTATATTATTATTATTATTATTATTATTATTATTAATATAATAAAAAAAATGAACGAAGGAAAAAGACAGATAAGTATCAGAAAGTTAATTAATTATCAATTCTCAATATTTTTCTATAATATATTCTAAGTCAACAACTGGCTTTGATTGGCTGGTTCTTATTAGTTTTCATAGTCCCAAATTTCATTAATCCACTTCAAAGAAGCAATATTAGAATTTTTCTCGAAATTAGATTTTAGGTGATGTGTTAAAATGAATTTATGTAATGACAAATATGACTGTTGAATGGTTATGGTAGCAGACTATTAAAATTTAGTTTAGATTTCAAATTGTTTGATTTTTTTCATAGAATATTAGTAAGGTACTTGCCAGTCCTGGTAGCAGACTATTAAAATTTAGTTTAGATTTCAAATTGTTTGATTTTTTTCATAGAATATTAGTAAGGTACTTGCCAGTCCTGTTTATGAATAAGCTTTCAGTTCCACCTGTAGCTATCAAACAATATTTATATTATTAATGGTCTTATTAAAGCCATGAAATCCATTCAGTTTCTTATACTTAAAGCAAAAGTACTACATGACCATTTGTCATCTTATAAGAAAACTAGTGGTATTCCTAATTCGGGTTTTAAGTAGCTTGGACAAGAGAGGTCATTCCTTTTCCCATATTTTAATCCCAGGGGTGATGACAAACTGGTGAGATAGTGAACATTCAATGCTGAAAAGAAAAATCAAACAGCGTTTCAACTCTGTATGAGTACATGTGTATGTGTGCATGTACAAGGGAAGTATGTGAATGTATATGAACACTGACAAGTCTATTAATTTGATTTACCATCCATATTTATATATAAAATACTACAATTAGCTGTCATTTTTGATGGCACGGGGCCAGCTAGTTTATTCTATAAAATCATAGAGTGTATTGCAAACTTTCATTCTTGAATATTTTAAACTAATAAATGCCTGTTTTAAACAATGTCTTGACTGTTATTTCTAGCAACTCCTATTGGTTTGTTTGTTCATAGCTTATTTAATTTGCTTGTGAATGTTTTAATGTTAACTTCATTTGTGTACATTTTAATGTTTTGAATGTTATTTCAAGCAATGTTTTGACATGCCAATGTCCCCACCCCCACTTCTTGATGATGGAGCCAACTTATTCATCTTTATCTCTCTACGTGGAATTATACAAGCCAATGAGAGAAGTACTATGTGATCATTTGGCCTTCTGAAAATGGCAGTCAAATCTCCTCAAATTATATCCTATCATCTTTAAATGAGAGTGACGCATTGGATAGAATAGTACTGAAAATGCAAAGTACCAAGAGAAGGATTGGAGGGAGAAGAAACTGGGATGCTTTACACCATATATCTGCTTGATCAGAATTAACCTGAAACTGAATAACCTTTAAAATCTGAAAGCGTGCTTAGTTAGGTAGGGTGATGCCATTGATATTCAGTTTAGTATTGCTTGTGTAAGAAACAGTTAGAAAGGAAGTTCCAGATAATAACAATCCCTATGGTAAAGGTTTGGTCAAAATGTTTAGGTGTAAGATATAGTAAGGGCAAGGAGGAAAAGGAGAGGCATGTAGATTGGTAGTACACAGCTTGCTACTTCAAACCAGAAACAATAATATTGATAGGAAAAAACTGAAAGGATATAAGGATATTGTATGTCAGTTTGCTAGAGGTTGCAGTGTCTTAATGAGTGAAGGTTTCAATATCAGTCAAAAAGATTCTTGTAGGATGTTGTTTTTATGTAGAGCTTTACAAAACTATACATGTAAGAAGTACTATTTGGGTGCACTTGTGCCTTCTATAGAGCCAGCAACTGCTCAGCTCTAAAGGAAAGATGAAGCCTTTGAAATATAACTTTGCTAATGTTCCTATAGGCACATGCTGATCAAAAATTGATAAAAACAGGTACAACTTTGAAGGGCAATTTTGGAAGTTCTTAAAGGTGTGATAGTAGCATGTGAAATAAGTAAAAATAAAAAATAAAGGCGCCCTTTTAAAGCCTAGCCAGGCTCATGGGCCCAGTTTCCCAATTTTAATAGTGTATGTGTTCCCCAGCTGGACGGGACACCAGTCCATCGCAGCGTTACTCATTTTTGCCAACTGAGTGGACTGGAGCAACGTGAAATGAAGTGTTTTGCTCAAGAAATAAGTAAGCATGTTTGTTAACTCTTTCTCTATTGCAGTGCTTTTCAAACTTTTTGCTGGAGCGGAGACCCAAGGAAACATTCCACTGGCTTCAGGAACCCCTATGCAATAATATAATAGTCTTATGCACACATATCTGCACAGGAGAATTAAAAATTACTGCCGATTTTAGCAGTTTTGTAACTTCTTGCGGAACCCTTGGACTGTACTGGCGGAACCCTAAGGTTCCGCGGAACCCTGGTTGAAAACCACTGCTCTATTGAAACCAAACTGTTGGCCCTAAAAAAAGAAAGAGCAGCCTGACAGCAGTGTAGCAAAGGAGTGGTCAAGTGGCAGTCCACCTCAGGTGATGCTTTTATGGAGGGGAAGCATTTTTGGGTCTGGTGCATAAGCCTGTATGGATTGTATCACCCTTTGGTAGAATGGGGAAGGCAAACTGCCCAAGGCAGCACACACCCTAGCTATGCCACTGCAGCCCTATCACAAGCTATGCTTGAAATGAAGGTAAACAGTGAGGTAGTTGGGAAGGTCAGAGGGAAATATTTACCTAAATGTTTCCATGTTAGTGTTTTTATTGTTGTTGTTATTTGGTTTCAGGTTAATTCTGATCAAGCAGATATATAGCGTAAAGCATTCCAGTTTCTTCTCCCTCCAGTCCTTCTCTTGGTACTTTGCATTTTCAGTACTATTCTATCCAATGCACCACTCTCATTTAAAGATGCTAGGATATAATTTGGGGAGATTTGACTGCCATTTTCAGAAGGCCAAATGATCACATAGCACTTCTCTCATTGGCTTCGATAATTCCATGTAGAGAGATGGGGATGAATGAGGCTAAGTTACTTCATAAAATTACAGATTATGATGGGAGGAACACCATCAAAATCATTCAACATTAAGATAAAAAAACACTAAAACTGTTGAAACTCAGGTAGGTAAATAGGTCAAAATCATGATATCCCCCCTTATTAAGCTTACATATTATTTACAGGAGTATAACTATAAAACTATTTTAGAATGAGGTTGTCGATATTTTAGCTGTGGCCAGTGCCCCCTGACTGGCTCCCATGCTGGTGGCTTGTTAAATGCACCATCCGAACATAGTTGATGCCAGTGCCCCCTAATTGGCACTAATGTTGGTGGTATGTAAAATGAACCATCTGAATGTTGTTGATGCCAGTGCCCACTAACTGGCACTTATGTCGGTGGCACATGAAAACAACAATCTGAATGTGGTTGATATCAGTTCTCCCTGACTGGCTCCCATGCCAGTGGCATGTAAAAAGCACCATCTGAACATGATCGATGCCAGGGCCGCCTGACTAGCTCCTGTGCTGGTGGCATGTATAAAGCAGCCACTACACTCTCGGAGTGGTTGGCGTTAGGAAGGACATCCAACTGTAGAAACATTGCCAGATCAGATTGGAGCCTGGTGCAGCCTCTGGCTTTCCAGACCTCAGTCAAACCGTCCAACCCATGCCAACATGGAAAACAGACGTTAAAAGATGACGACGATGATGATGATAATGTTGATGAGAACTAACCAAATATTATACATTGCACATTCCTAAATAGTTTTCCTCAAATACTAATTACAAAATTTGCAATACCAAACGATATATTCTGGAATTGTCTGACATGTTATTAATAAGAATGGTAAGGTATGCTTTAGCCACACCAATATTGGTGAGATCTAGCAATGTAGAAATTACAATTCTATAGTCGTTTGGACCATTATTCTCTCCAGGAGTTTTAATCCAAAACTGTTTGTGAGTGAAGCTAAAGATATGTTCTTATATAAAGTATGTACACATGCATCTAAACACACACATATATGCACACACATGTGCACACATGCACATGCACACACATGTGCATGCATGCACACGCACACACACACACATATATGTACATGTTGTAAATCAAGTTCATAAGTAGAGTAAACTATAACTTGAGAAAGTATTTAATGCATTATTGATGCATAGCCAATATTCTTTTATTAACCAGATGATACTTTACAGCAGTAAATTGTTTGAACATATTTATGTCTCTCCTCAAAGAATAGATACACACACACTAGCACACACACACACATACACACACACACACACACACACACACACACACACACACACACACACACATATATATAGTTACATATTTATATGTCTGTAGTTATGTGTTTATGTATGATTGCATATATGTAATGCATATACCTATTTAGATCTATTATATGTATGATTGCATGTATGTAATGCATCTAACCTATTTATATTTTTTTATATATGTATGTGATGCACATATGTATGTAAGTATGCAGGGTATTTCCAGAAAGTTTCAAAACTGCACATGATGTAATTGCACATATTGATCTGCGCAGATAAAAGGAAGTATTCACCGCAGTTGAAATCAGTCGCCCAGCCAATGTCAACATAACGTTAAAGATTTGTAAAAATAAGAAAAAAAGAGGAACTATGCTGAAATGATGAGAAATCTGCAGGTACTTGGTTCACTTATATAACAATAATTATTGGGGAAATTGACTAAATGCTTCAGTATTAATCTTTGGAAGCTAGGTTTTACAAAACCAGACAGAACATGTATAATCAAAAGATTACAGCTACAAGCTATCAAAGGCACTGTCAAAATATGTAAAACATTCAAGATGTTTAAATGATGATTCTCATATGCAATGACACTCATACTTGTCTATGTATATGAACTTATATATTTACTTATGCCTATATATGTTCTGAGACCTCCTTTGGTCACGATACAGACCATTGGATTGCACCCAGAAAGTTACCCTCCCAGGCACAAGTCCAGGCAAGGTTGTTTATGGAAGACCAGCAGTCGCCCATGCATACCGGCCTCCCCTCTCCACGCCACCAGTGTTATCCAAGGGAAAGGCAATGGCCGATACAGCTTGGCACCTGTGATGTTGCAACTCATTTCTACAGCTGAGTGAACTGGAGCAACGTGAAATAAAGTGTCTTGCTTAAGAGCACAACACAGCCTGGTCCGGGATTCAAGCTCACAACCTCATGATTGTAAGCTCAACACTCTAACCACTGAGCCATGTGCCTTCATGCCTATATATGTATATGTGCCTATATATGTATATGTACCGATGTATGTACTTGTGCCTATATATGGTGATTGTTGTATTGGGTATTCTGCCAAACCTAATACCACCAAAATGTCAAGCTTTGTATAACAAAAGTATAACAAAAGCTTTCCATTAAGATTTGTGATTAAAATTAATGAGTAAGGTTAATATTTATAAGGAATTTGCCATTTTTGATGGATGGGCAGTGCACACCTAACACACCCAGAATATAAGTCCCTGATATGTATACATTTGTGGATGCATACATGTATATACACATGACTATATACATCTGTATATACATGTACATACATATACATGCATCTATTAATATATAAATACATGCATATGCTGCATCAGAAACTTCCTTAATAAAACCTAGAAAAAGTACACCAGTACTCCAATAAACGATATATTTCATGCCTTATGTTTGGGTGCCTTATCTTCATTTTGGTTCCATTCAGAATGTCCTTAGAAATTTAATGCTTCATTCATACCTCAAAAATACCTTTGTCTGAAGATTTGTGATTTTGTTTGAATCACATCATTTTATGTTTATTTGTATGCTTCCATATGTTGGACAAGTCTACTCATGTAGATTGTCTAGCTATTTGTATCAGTTCATTGTCATCCTTCATAAGTTTTAGCACCCTGAGGTAATTCTTTACTACGTCTCCCTACATTCTTTCTTTCTTTTTTTTTTTTGGTCATCTTGTAACTATTTTTCCTCTTTTAGCTTATCTCAACTTCATCTTTTATCCACATTGATATACAATTCATATAAACTATTATTTTCCTGGTAGAATATCAAGACTATATATTAAATGTCAAAATATCTGAGATGGGCTGTTATGAATGATTATAATGAGTGAAATTAGTAGTTTGGAAAGTTAGTCTTATTAAGATCTGTTTCAAACATTCACACAGCCATTGCAAACTAAGAAATAATTTCTCAATGATGAGTAGAATGAATTGCAAAATCATTATCACCATCAATAACAATGATGTTTCAGGTTAAGAAATTTATGGTAACTTGAAGATAGATCTATTTATGTTTACACCCAGGCTATTAGAAATGTGAAGATTCTGTTAAGTATTTTAATACCTGCAGGAAAATATTGTAATTTTAATGGGTAACTATGGTAGCAAGTTAAGGACTTTCATTTTGTCAAAAATATGATATAAAGAGAGACTGATAACCGGGTCTATTTTGTACATAATGGGACTAACCAGACTTGCATTTCCAAGGCAATATCACACACAAAATCAACATTAAATGACCAATGCAGTTCAGTATTTTAGGACTATCTTTAATCTTAATTTGAACCCTTCTGTAATCAGTTGCTCTGTGACAAATCTTGGTTTTTGAGCATACTTGACGTTATTTGAACAGATGTAATTCACTTATGGACAGAGTTGTCAGTGAGGAAGGCATCCTTACAGCTTTTGTTTTCTTGGGACTGAATTTTTCTGATTATTACAGGTAATATGAGGTCTGATCAATAAGTATCCAAACTGTTGCCATAGTAACAAAGCTAAAGAGTGAAGCTGCTTGGCACAAATTGACTTTAATCTATGTTGTGCATGCACACTAAGTTTTAATGTTCTAGCTCACTTCTGCTGTCTACAGTAGTGCTTGGAAAGAACGTGTGTAGTATGTGATTGTCGCATTGACCATGACAGAGAAAGTTGTCATGGTGATACCTGCTCAGAGGCCTACGCAAAGTTGCAGAAAGTGTACGGAGAGAAGCATATAAGCTGCACACAAGTGTATTAGTAGGTCAAACATTTCCAAGATGGCCGAAAAAATGTCGATATTGACGAACATTCTGGGAGACTTGCAACGAGCAAAACTGAGAAAAACATCACAGATATGCATGCAGCTGTGAGGAGAAATCATTAAATCACTATCCATGAGATATCATAAGATGTGCAGATTAGTCAAGGCTCGGTTCAATCTATTATCACTGAAGATTTGGGTATGAGACACATGTCTACTAAGTTTGTGCCAAAACTGCTTTCAGCTGACCCAAAAGACACTTGGGTTTCAGTTGCCCAAGATCTCCTTGATTGTATCGAAAACAATGAAAACTGTTTGAAAATTTTGCGTAAGTGTCTGAGCAGGTATCACCAAGCTTTTGGCAAAATTTGATGCTGATTCCCTGCTCAACTTTCTCTGTTATTATCAATGCGACGATCACATGCTACACACCTTCCTTCCAAGCATTGCTGTAAACAACGGAAGTAAGCTAGAAGGTTAAAACTTAGTGCACGTGCACAACAAAGTTCAAGGTCAATCTGTGTCATGCAGCTTTACTATGCATACTTTAGCTTCGTTACTATGTCAATAGTCTGGAGACTTATTGAACAGACCAAATATTTCCTCTTGCTTCTAGTGTGTACTTAATTACAAAATGTGCTGGTGTATCCACACAAGCTGATGCAAATATGTAGAAGGTCTATGGATGCATAGACAACCATATGTCATTCTTTAGACATTGCATAAGCCTACAGAGGTATGTATGCATGTTTTAGATAGAGGTGTATGTATGCCTAATCACACCACAGATACATATGATTATCACTGGGTACATATAGACTATATGTACAATGCCAGCTTCAAATTTTGGCAAAAGGCCAGCAATTTGTGGGGAAGGAGAAAGTCAATTACACCAGCCACAGTAATTGACTGGTACTTATTTTATCAACCCCAAAATGATGAAAGGCAAAGTTGACCTTGGCAGAATTTTAACTCAGAATGTGAAGAACATAATGCAGCTAAGCACTTTTCCCAGCTTGCTAACAATTTGACCAGCTCACCTATAATATTATCTACATAATAAAATCAAATTCGATGACTGGCATCCATGCTAGTGTGGTGCAAAGAGCACCATACATGTGTGATCGTTGACAGAGTGGCTAACCGGTTTCCATGCCAGTGGCACATAAAAGGCACCATTTGAGTGTGATCATTACCAGCATCGCCTTACTGGCACTTGTGCCCGTGCTAGTAGGGTGCTAAGAGCACCATCCGAGCATGATTGTTGCCGGAGCGGCTAACTGGCTTCCATAAACGGCACCATTCGAGCGTGATCATTACCAGCGTCGCCTTACTGGCACCTGTGCCGGTGGCTTGTGTAAAAAGATTCGAGTGAGGTCATTGCCAGTACCACCTGACTGGCCCTCGTGCCAGTGGCATGTAAAAAGCACCCACTACACTCTCGGAGTGGTTGGCGTTAGGAAGGGCATCCAGCTGTAGAAACTCTGCCAGATCAAGATTGGAACCTGGTGCCGCCATCTGATTCGCCAGCCCTCAGTCAAATCGTCCAAACCCATGCTAGCATGGAAAGCGGACGTTAAACAATGATGATGATGATGATGATGATGATGAAGTTGGCAGAGTTGTTAGAGCATCAGACAAAATGCATAGTGACATTTATTCCAGCTCTTTATGCCCTGTGTTGAAATACTGTCAAAGTCAACTTTGCTTTTCATCCATTTGGGGACCAATGTAATAAGTACCAGTTGAGCACTGGGGTGATTTAATTGACCAGCTCCACCCACCAAAATCTCAAGCCCCATACCTATAGTAGAAAGAGTATTACCTGCATGTGTACTAAGCATTTTACACTGAATTCCTGTGTGCTCGTAAATATGCAGGCATATGTGTGTGCAGTACCATTTTCTATGTGTCTATGTATATATATGCATCAGAAGATGATGCTGGCTATACTGGGTGTGTATATGAGTAATTGAATTTCTGTATGTACATGGAGATCTACGAATGCCATCTGAATGTATGTAAGCACAATATGTGCATAAAAGCAAATATAAAATACAAGGGATAAAATATGTGCTATTCATGCAAATGCTTAAGTTCTTTATGTATGCCAATACATGCAAGGAAATAACCGAACACGTTCACCGTATACAAATGTGTGCAAGTATATTCATTACACTAGGGAGTTTCAATACTTTTACACGGAATATAGCAGATAGCTTTAAGCCAGTCGACAAGGAGATAATTTACCATTACCTATATTTAGATTACATCCCCTGAACTGTAACAACCGCATTTTCTGTCATAAATAAAAGATGACGATTCTGATGAACAGGTGTCATGTACCTTGAGTTGTATGTACCATTTCATAGCTATCTATCGATATATGTGTGTGTGTGCATGCATGGGAATGTGTGTGTATGCGTGTATGTGTGTGCATGCATGTATGTGTGTGCATGCATGTATGTGTGTGTGCATGTGTGTGTGTATGTGTGTGCATGTGTGTGTGCATGCGTGTATGTGCATGTGTGTGTATGTGTGTGCGTGTGTGTGTGTGTTTGTGTGTACTACTGTGAAGTAGTAAATGAAAGTAATACATGCATCTATGTTTTTGTGTCTGTACTGGAGTTCCAAAAATGGAAGAACCATGAAGTATGAGAGTATTGTAGTTTGCTTGAAGCATTGTGTATTGTTTGTAAAGAATAAAAAGTTTTGAATGGTACAACAATGCACTATAATACAAAAAGTGGACTATATACCTGTTGTAAATTAGTTATCCATAGTCCGATGATATTTCGGAATAAAATTCTTTCTTCAGATATTCTTAGATGGAGTCAATTTAGTTATCCATAGTCTGATGATATTTCGGAATAAATGAAGGCAGCAAGCTGGCAGAAACGTTAGCATGCCGGGCAAAATGCTTAGCGGTATTTCATCTACCGCTACATTCTTAATTCAAATTCTGCCGAGGTCAACTTTGCCTTTCATCCTTTTGGGGTCGAATAAATAAGTACCAGTTACGCACTGGGGTCGATATAATCGACTTAATTCGTTTGTCTGTTCGTGTTTGTCCTCTCTGTGTTTAGCCCCTTGTGGGTAGTAAAGAAATAGATATTTTGGAATAAAATTCCTTCTTCAGATATTCTTAGATGGAATCGCTGCTATAATTGACTCCATCTAAGAATATCTGAAGATGGAATTTTATTCCGAAATATCATCAGACTATGGATAACTAAATTACAAAGGTATATAGTCCATTTTTTTGTATTAAGGTGCATTGTTGTACCATTCAAAACATTTTATTCTTTACAAACCATGAAGAATATTGTGATATCCTAAACAACATACCATGAAAGCCTCCAATTATGAGCTGACAACAGTGACTGGGAAAAGTAGCAGCAAAAGTCGCAAACAATTACAAATCATAATTCTTAAATAGACAATATAACATCTGAAAGAACAAACAAGACACAAAGCTTCTCTCTGTGTTCTCACTTCATATACATACATACATACATACATACATACATACATACATACATACATACATACATACATACATACATACAAACACACACATACATACATACACACACATACATACATACACACACATACGTACGTACGTACATACATACATACATACATACATACATACATACATACATACATACATATATACATATATACATCATAGAAACCAGCTCTTTCTCTATTGGCAAGAAATCTTGAAATAAAACTGAACAATGACATACATATATGCATACATACATCTGTACATACACACATACATAGATACATACACACATACATACATGTATGTATGTATGTGTGTATATACGTATATATGTATGTATGTACTAAAAACAAAAAGAAATCACATTGATAACATCACCATGAAAAAAGAAAAACAATATTTACATTTTTATCAAAATATCCTGCCGGTTTCAATTGTTTTAAGTCATGCTGCAAGAGAAGAGAAAATAAATTGAAATAAATTAAATTAATCTTTCATGTTATCAGATTTTGGAAGGTCATATGATTTACTTACAAAATTCAATTCACATAGTACTAACCTTTGGTTTTCTTCTGATATCTACTGGGTCATAAAACAATTAGTAACAGTTTTAGCGGTGGCAGTTGTCTTTTGTGTCTTAATAGCAATGTTGGTATTAAGGGGTGACTATTAACGGTTGGACTTTTGTGATGGTGCTGGCAATAGTAGTAGTAACAATTGTAGTGGTATTAGTAATAGTGGCTACATTAGATGCAGTTGTAGAAACGGTAGTTGCAGATTATGCTGTGTAGTTGAAGTGGCGAAAATAATAGAGACTGTTGATGTAGGGAGAGACCTTATGACAATGCATGACTCCTGCATAGATAACAAATGAGAATGGCAGAAAACAAATAGAATTCAGTGAACACATAAAGACATGTGCCAGTGAGAAACAACCAAATTCTGTGATCTTTCCCTAATATCAGTTTGCAGATGGCAGATCACAACAGCAATGCATCAAGAAAGAAAGAAATTTCATAACCAAATATAGTCCATTGAAGTCTGTTTTCTGTGTTGGCATGAGTTGGATGGTTTGATTAGAGGTGGCAAGCAGGAGAGCTGCATCAGGTTCCAGGCTCATTTAGTTTGATTTTTACAGCTGGATGACCTTCCTAATGCCAACCACTTTACAGAGTGTGCTTGGGTGCTTTCTACATGGCACCAGGACAGGGCTCTGGAAAGCCAATCCTCTTCAGCTGGGGGAGTGACAATAACACCTCTGCTGTGGAGGATAGGTCTTCTTGAGTACAGCAAGACACTAGATATCTTGGTCCTTTGTCATTCCATATATATATGTGTGTATGCACACACACATACACATGTGCACATGCGTGCACACACATTATGAATGTGTATGTGTGTATAGATATACATGCATACATGCATTATATACATATATGTATATATATATATGCATATATATATATATATATATATATATTATATATATATATATATATATAATAATGATAAAATAAAACGACAAAAAAGGAATGAGACCTTGATATTAGGTAAATAGAGGAATTTATATATGTATAGTTTAGAACAATTAGTAAGTTGTCATAATAGGCTATTATATATATATATGGAGAATTCACAAAAAAACAAAAGACAAAGCCAGGTGGTGTAGACAACAAACAGATGTATTAGTTTAGCGATCAGGAAGTGTAAAAGTCTTTAATATTTCGACCCTATGCTCTTCCATAGAAAGGAACACAGAAAGAAACAAGGAGAGAAAATAAAGAATGTGTAGTGGCTTGCAATCTATCATGGCGAATAAATTATATATAAAGTAATGATTCTTTGCCAACCTAATATGGCAGTTCCGTTTTGGGCCGAATGCTACTGCTGTTTAGCCTGCAGGAGACATCAGCTCCAGCTGGCGATAAGACACACAATCTGTGTCCTTATATTTTCATACAGGGGAGGTTAGTATCCCCCCCCCACACACCCAGTGCAAAGCAGTATCTGTGAATCATTACTTTAACCCTTTCCTTACCAACCCGGCTGAAACTGGTTCTGAGTACAAATGTCTTGTTTTCATAAGTTCTGAATTAAAATCTTCCACCAAGCCTTAGTCACAATTTATGTTCCTAACACTAGCTTAATGATGACTACGTTATTTTACTAAATTCTGTGTTATATTTAAAGTAATTGAAAGAAACATGGAATCTCAAAATAAATACAGTAACTAAAGGGTTAAAGTGCTGCTACTGAATATCTCTCATTGAGAGATTTAGGAACAACAATGTTTCTATTTTATATATATGTGTGTGTATTATATATTTATATATGTGTATGTATATTTTAATATCATTTTATCAGTGGTCTAGTATTGATGTTTTTTTTTTGCTGATGAATTAGACATTATGAAATCATTGGTACTGGATCATTAGTTTAAATTCCATTGACGAATGTGATACCCAACTTTCTGGTATTGACTTGTCCTTTAGTTCATTATTAATGTAACACATACACACACACTGATGTATACCCATACATACAAACAAATACATACACTCTAGTATGAATATACACACTATGAACTATGCAATGTTGCATGTATTTTATGAAATATTTCATGTTAATATCTTTACAGAAATTCAGGTGTAATTATGTTATTTTTGTTGTATATATATGATCTCTCTCCCCCACCTCTCTCTCTCTATCTCTCTCTCGCTCACACTCATATATCACATACATACTATGTACATGACTTTCAGTTAATCAGAACTGTCAATTACTTTGTCTTTTCGACAGGTTTTATTAACGATGAAAGAATGTTGGTATTGTTTTGGGGTACCAATTGATATGCTGAACTACACATGTCATATAGACACTTTACTGGAACAGCAGAAATCTGGCAAAATTACACAGCTGAGTTTTTTTTATTGGTTATTTCCATCCAATCAGAACTTACTTTTGCATGTTCATTTTGTCAGAAAGCTAAATTTTGGCAACACGTTCTCAATAGAAGGAACTGATTTTTCACAGAATGAAAAAGATTACAAAGGGACCCCAAGCATTATTAAATTTCAAGCTCACAATAAGTACTCTTGTATTCTATTAATATTACAAGTAGGACAACAATGTTGTCACACATACATTTCTGTATTAATATACACGCCTTGTGCTTAGGATTAGGAAAGAATATACACAGTAAGATAACAGCATAGTCTCACACACACACACAAACTAATACATACCCATACATACACACAAATACATACATACATGTTCTAGTATTAATATACACACTATGAACTATGTAATGTTGCATGTATTTTATGAAATATTTCATGTTAATATCTTTACAGAAATTCAATTGTACTTGGGTTGTTTTTGTTGTACACCTCTCTTTCTCTCACATATCACATGTATACTATGTATATTTAGATGCAGCCACATCCATGTGATTAAGAAGTACTCTTAACAACTATGTTGTTCTAAGTTCAATACAGCTATGCAGCACAAATGACAAGTGTTTTGAGTTGGACAAAACACATTGCTAAAATTGCCATGAAGGCTGAGGGTGTCTTGGCATCAATTACCAAGTCCTTTGTGAGCCGCTCTCTGGCTATCTATCTGAGGCTTTATATAGCTATGGTGCGGCCTCACCTGGAATTTGTATTACCGGTCTGGAACCCCTATCTTGCCCAGGATATTAATCATCTGGAAACCGTTCAGCGACATGCAACCAAGAGAATACCCTCCATCAGGTATATGCTATATTCCGAACACCTTACTTCCCTGGGCATGGAAACTCCGATGTCTGGCAGCTGACTTGGCAGACAAAATTATTAACTATCTTACATACAATAACTCTGAGCACCTTTTCAAACACCACCTGTCTAACACTAGTGGACATGTTTACAAAGTTAGAAAACAGCACAGCACTTTCGGAAACATTTTTTCATGCTAAGAGTTGCTGAAGTATGGAATAAACTGCCGGCATCAGTTGTTAGTTGTCGGAGCACTGCATCCTTCAAAACTTCCATGCTTCCTGAGATTCGCCAACACTACACCTGATTTTCTCCCCTCCATTCAAACGTAAGCGTGTATTTGACTCATACACTGTTCACTTTCCAGACATTTGTACATTACTGCATTTGCTTCATACACACTTTTGACAAGTTGTGGTGCACCTGAGCACTGTATACAATAATTTCATTATCATTATTAATATTATTATTTTCTAATGTAGACTTAGGCTGGTAAATACTTTTTGGATAAAATTTGGTAGTTGGATACTATGCAGAAGCTCATGCATATGTGTGTGTGTGTGTGTGCACATAAGCATACACATTCACGCACACATACATACATACATACATACATACATACATACATACATACATACATACACATACATACATACATACATACATATTTGTTTGTCTTTGCATTTGTTGTATTTGGTGAAAAGAGTGTTGCTCCTTATACTGTGCCACTTCATGTTTGAAATAAATACTGGGTGTAATGTGATAGAAATAAATCCTTCACAGTGGTGCCCCTGCATAACCATAGTCCAGTGACTCAGTCTGGTAAAAAAATATGTAAAATATACGTCATTATATGTTTACATAAGAGAGCATAATATGTATTTCCTTATATTTCATAAGTTAATTTCTGTCAAGTGAACATAGAACTGTAAAAATATGAGTGTATAAATTGCACAAACAAACTTTTTAACAAAATGTATCTGTGTTAGTATTAAACTTAATGAAAGAATTTTATGTTAGCAAAGAGAAAGAAGGGAAGTGAGAGAGAAAGAGGGTAAGATGGAAACAGAATGAGAGAGAAGGAAACAAAGAAAAAGGAAAAGGTATTGTGTGTGAAAAACGAAAAGAGAATGAATTATCAGTGGCCATAGAAAAAGTGAGTACCTCCTTGTTGTTAGAGGCTAGCTCACATCCTGAATGAAACCAGAGAAGAAGAATATCATTAAGATAAGCTCTTCTTTAACGATGCCTTTACGTCCTGCATAGCTTGAGTAGATCTGTTTTCACAAAGGTGTACCATTCACAATAGATAATAGCGACATTGATGATTGAGAGCATCAATTTAGAAAGAAGACTGCCTCTGACAGAGAACAATTATCAAATGTGATCATCATATTGGCAGGTATCTGAATATGTCGGCAACTTGTTTGTTTCAAGGGTTAGCATGATTGACATTTACTCAATATGGAAGAAAGGAAGATAAAATTCTGGTTTTCTCTTCTCCTCTTCTTAAATAGGGAGCCAATGACTTGAAGAGAACTATTGATGTATATTGTATGTCTGTTTTCTTGTTTCTTTTCTACTTTACTCATGTGAGCAAAATTGAGGAGTGTATAGTCAATATGTTTTCGAATGTTTTATGTGTGTTGTGTTAGTTAAAGAGATTGATTGACAAAATGATGTGTATGTATTTAAGTATATATCTATGTATGTATTTATATATGCATCCATGTACATATGTATGCATTTACACACACACACACATAATCATGTGTATGAATGTATATGTCAATAAATAACTATATGAAAAAAATATACTACAAGGAATTGAATATAATTATCTGTCTAACTATACATATATATATATATATATATATATATATATATATATATATTTGAGTAAATATATAAATATATATATATATATGTTTGAGTATATATATATATATATATATATACATACACACATACATATACATACATATATATATATACATATATATAGATATATACATACATAAATGTATATACACATATGTATATATATATATATATGTTTGAGTATATATATATATATATACATACACACATACATATACATACATATATATATATACATATATATAGATATATACATACATAAATGTATATACACATATGTATATATATATATATATTTATATGTTGAGAGAGAGACATAGATAGATAGATAAACATACATACATACATACATATATAAAATCATAATTCATAGTTATCTTTCACAATTTTTCTTTCTTTCCTTTTTCTTTTACTATTTTTTATTTTTTATTTTTTGGAAATATAAACTAGACAGCTTATTATTATCCTATCTTTCAGTATCTTAGTTTTAAGTTTCAGGAAGCATATTTCAGTTAGTCTTGAGGGAAGAGATTATTTTAAAAATCTAGATAGAATGTAGGTTGTCTTTTTTTGGTTCCTTCTGAAAGTCTAGCAAATGGGAAATGAATTAGTAGATATTTAGAGGGAAGTTGTTAATTTGATACAAAGACACTTAGGATTATTAATCAAAGCAATATTCTTTAAATTCTCAATAGGAAGACTAATAATAATAATAACAGCAACAACAATCACAGCAAAGTATATTTTTTGAAGTGGTTACTATAATGTTTTTTTTAAGTGCTTATAAACTTTCATTGCATGTTACAAGTGAGAAATAACTTTCTCGGCATTCATATTGTACAGGTTGTAATGTAAAATCCAATTTTATTTTACTTTTTATTTTTCATATGATAAGTACTCTGCTAAGTTATCAGAGAAAAAGAAAAGTAGAAAATATTATAGTTGAAGAGAAATTATATTAGTAAAATTAGAAGAAAATGTTGTTTCGTATCTATCAACGTATGAAATTTTTTGTTCTATTGTATGACATTTTTACATGTCAAAAACTGCCATCTTTGTTATAAATATTTTTCTTATTTAAAAATATACTTAATATTTAATTTATTTTTATTTTATTTCACCTATTTATTTTTATTTCATTCATTTATTTTTATTTATTGTTATGATATTTTTTTTATTATAATATTATTTATTTTCTTCAAAGCTATATAATATTTAAGAGAAGTAAATGTACTGCATTATTTCAATAATTTATATTGATTCCAGATACTTTGTACCATAAGAGATAACATTTGTAAAGCCAGGAATTAAATTTATACTTCATAACTTCTTCCATGACTTCTATTTTCAGATATAATATTTACATTATGAACCTTCATTTTCCATTAAATATCATTTTATTATTTTAATAATCCATTGGATTTCTCAGTATAGTATGAACATTTCATAATATATTCCTTCCTAAATATATTTTAATGATAAATAATTGACTTTAAAGAATAAAGTCAAAATAATCATAAATGAGATAATTTGTTTCCTAAAATCTTTTTCTCCAGGATTTTGTTTGCTGAAATGGGTTCTTAAATGGCTTTGAACAAAGAACCATAGATTAAAAAGACATCTATTATATTGCTATTAAGCTGGCAAAAGAAGTTTTAACTCACCTAGATTATGAAAATGATTTTTCTTTTGTAAATGCTTTTTCTTTTACTCAGCATGAGAGAAACAATTTACAGTATTGACTTTCTGCATGTTTTTCATAGGAATATTTCTTAGTACAAGTTTACATTTCAATACATTAACAGGCTTACATTACCAGTTGCATTTGAATAAATCAATATTTTAAGCTTTGGATGTATTATATAATATTAAATACACTCTACAGCAAAACATAGCTTTTGTTGAAATGATTATTTCAACAATTTTGGAATATAGTCAGCTAAATTTTTATTTTTGAAACTTCATAAAATGTAAGACTGTTTTGAATCTGAAATATCTTGTGACTTTTTGGATTTGGTTTGCAAGATTCTTTATATGAGTTCGTGTGTTGAAGCATATTCTGTTTTGTCTGGGGAGAGTCTTTTTTTTGTGCCTTATAATTTAACACACTCACCAGTAAAATTTCCACTTATTTCTTATTTTTATTTTCCTAAAATTTTCATTGCATCTTGCAACCTTTTCAATAGTCTTGACTCTGTTCGTTGTTAATGCAGTGTAAATAATGGACAGAGTCAAGACTATTGAAAAGGTTGCAAGACACAATGAAAATTTTAGGAAAATAAAAATAAGAAATAAGGGGAAATTTTACCTGTGAGTGTGTTAAATTATAAGGCACAAAAGGAAAATGACTCTCCCCAGACACAACAGAATATCTTGTGACTATTTTCTGTTTAAATTATTAACAAAATTTACCAAAAATATCTAATCTAACCATCTGTTGCAACTAAAATAACTGGATGAGTTTACATCCATGTGTTAAAGAACACAAAATATATGTTTCAAACTTTAGGCACTAGAACAGCAATTTTGAGGAAGGGTAAGCCGATTACATCAACTCTAGTGCGCAACTGGTACATGTTTTATCAACCCCAAAAGGATGAAAGGCAAAGTCACCCCTGGCAGGATTTGAACATAAAGATGGATGAAATGCTACCAAGAATTTTGCCTGGTGTGCAAGTGGTTCTGCCAGCATACTGCCTTAAAGTATACAAGATATTAAATGTTTATGTTATATGTAGCAGCAGCTTGAAAATGTTGATAGAATCTCATTAGTCAAGCAAGAAACTAAAGATGCAGAAATATCAGTTGATGGTTACCTGTGTACATGAATTGGGTTGACAGTTTTATACAAATCCTGATAAAGAGGCCCTATTGCTCTACCTGAAAAGCTGAAGAAATTGAATACAGTAGGAGGTTATGCACCACATGAGTGTAGAATGTTGATAAAACTAGGCTTTTTCTGGAGATGTATGCATGCTAAGACCTTTATTTCAAATGAAAGAAAATCTGTCTAATGGCATGTTCTGGATCTAAATGAAAAGATAGAATTAGATGAACTAAAAAAAAAGGAAGACAGAATTTGTGTTCAAGCTTATTTTTTTTTTTTTGCCATTTGTCAAGTAATATGAAATAAGGAAAATTGGACTAAAAATACATTGCTACCATTTCTTACAGCAGTAAGCAATACTTTCCCATGGTACTCTTTTAAGGCTAAAATCACAACCGGCTTTTAGTTTGTAGAATGTAACACAGCAATGATGATACAATGGACACATGTAAACATTAATACAGCCCACATTATTGTTATCCTAATGTCTTTGCAATGTCAGCTGCCACAATGGATTTTTAATATATATATTTTCTACTTGCTCATATAAACAGCAATGGCATTTAACGTTTTTCTTCTTCCATATACAATACATTACAGTATATATTCACATGATGATGATGATGGTGGTGGTGGCAGTGGTAGTAGTAATGATAATGGTGATGTCATTGGCTGCTTTCTTTACTTTTTACTTGTTTTGGTCAATGGACTGTGGCCATACTGTGGCATCATTTTGAAGAGTTTAGTTGAATAGATCAAACCCAGTACTTATTTTTTAAGTCTGGTACTTATTCTATCAGTAATTTTTGTTAAACTGTTTAATTATGGGAACATAAACAAATCAACACTGATTGTCAAGCAATGGGGGGGGACACACAACACAGTTAAACACATACACACATGCACTCAGACACACACTCACACACACAGAGCATGTTTGGACTAAATTTGACAGTTCGTGCAAAAGGAAAAGAAAATATAAATTTCCATCAAAGGATAAAAGTATTTAAAAAAAATCAAAGAGTGACAACTAGATAGTGACTGGGAGATAAGAGTTTATTCCAAGTAGTTGTTCTTAGCTTCCACCACAGCCACTAGATGGTTTTGAAAGCTGGTGTCCACATTCCTCACTGTGTCCTTGGGAAGATCTTCAAGCATCTCTCTAATCTTGGCCACCAACTTGACCTTGGTGATGCAGGCAGAGCAGTTGGTGTCTTTCTGAACCATATCCTATACATAGTAATCCTTGAGATTAGAACTAGAGAATTAGGAGGCCAGAAATTGGGGCTGATGAAGTAGAAATTATTCAACAACCACTTCTCAGTAGTTCTGGAGGTATAACAAGGAACCAAATCCTGTTGCCTCACCTGTGACATTCCAGCAGCATACCTCTCAAGCTAGGGTTTCACCACAGTCTCTAGCAGCTTCACATAGCTGTCTGACTTGTGTATAAGGCCCTGTGGGGCAGCATGATGTCACTCAGACTGGAGTCACTTCCTGCCTGCCATGGCTTTATAGTCTTCATTGCAGCTGTCCATATCATATCTTCCATTTTTCATAACATTCACAGAGCATTGAGCAGCAATCTTGATGCTGGCAATTTGATACCCTGCATGAATCATCATGATACAGGTAACTCATTTCCAGTATTCAGATAAATTCCAATACTCCATGTCAGGCAGCTTTTTCTCAACTACAACTTTAATCTTTATGCTCTCCAATGCTGTTAACTGTTCACCAATTCATCAACCTGTTTTTGAAAATTGAGACCTAAAAAGTCGTCAAATTGAATCTGAACATCCTTTCTTTTAGTTTGAAATTTTTTCACAAGCCAACAATTTTGTGTGAGAAAATAAGCCAATTACTTTAACCCAAGTGCTTAACTGGCATTTATTTTATCGACCCTAAAAAAACAAAAGACAAAGTTGACCTTGGCAGCATTTGAACTCGGAATGTAAAGTCAGAGGGAAGATTGCAAAACATTTTTGCTGATGTGCTAATGATTCTGCCAGCTTGGAGTCCTGAACACCCTGTATATTGAGAGAGAAAGTGAAAGAATGATAGCAATCACCTTACATTATAACCATCTATGATGATGCTGATGTCTTATTTCTTTAGAATTGATTGAGAAAATTGAAGTCATGTAATGGTTTAATTAACACAAAGATATAAAATTACTCTTTAGATAGTTAACAGCTCACAGAGAGAGGGTACAATTAAGCAGCTAAGAACATAAAACGGTGGTGTTCAATTATGTTCTAAACAGATTTTGTACTTATATTTTAAGCTATTTTTCTCATAGACACCACATTACCACTACCTATTATAAATTTAGCCAAGTACATTATTTTAGGTAATGAATAATGTTAGATTACCATTTATTACTACTGCTGAAAGTTGATCGCTAATTTAGTTTCCTTCAGTTTCCATCCAGAAAAAGACGGTTGTCTCCCCTGTTGCAGTTATTGTTAATAGCTAATGCAGCACAGCAAATGTGCTGTCCTAACATTAAGAGAACAATGTTTCATAAGAAATAATGTAGCAATCTTTCTATAATTGAAGAGAAAGTTAGATAAATAGGAGACATTAATAATTGCCTCTATCAAACTGGAAATTATGATTGTGATGCAACAATTATTTGTGAAGTTCTAAATGTATTTCTTTGAAGATGTCATAATAGCAATGGAATTCTTGCACATTAACAGGTTTATATAACTTTAGAGGATTATATAACTTTCCATATTGAATAGATATGGAGCTACTTGCGAGAAAAAGCATCTGATAGTTGGAATTATGGTGTAAGTGATGGGACCTTTAAACTAATTATGGTTATGGCCTGTTAAATTGAGTGATTGGGGAATTTAAGCAATGAGAATAGTAACAGCATTATTAATTTGTATCGTCTAAGATTTACTTAGAAAGAGTGTGTAAACAGTAAAGCTACTAATCATGTAGAAAAATGTAACAGCATTACAGGATACAAAAGCTGCTAACTAATACAGAATAGCTTCCAGAGCATATTAAGATGTGAGAGAAAAACTATGATGTTTTGGCTTGAGTTGGATCAGCTGTGAAGGAAAGCAAAACAATGTAAATAACTAAAATACAGAATACAAAATACAAAATGGCTGACCGTTAGTAAGGAGAGACACACAAATAAGAAAGAAGAAAGCAAAGGACCACTGATGAGGTCACAGAAAGAACTCTAGCCGAAATAAGATTAAGATTAATGTAAAAAATAAATAAAGCTGAAGCAAATTAACACCAAATATGTAGTGCGTGTATTTTTATTGGCTAAACTGGCAAAAAACCATTCCTAAATACAACAACATAAAATAAGACCATCATATCCTTAGAAATGATAATGATTTTTAAAATATTCACATATGGAATAGATTAACCTGTGCTAGCGCGGAAAACGGATGTTAAACGATGATGATGATGATGATGATGATATCAAATTAAAACAGAAAATGTTACTGTCAATATTAATCAATACAGAATTAGTAATTTATTTTGTTACTTAATCTGAGAAAGGGCTTAATATTAACTTATCAGGGACATTTTGATTATGAGATATGAACAGTTGGATTTGATTGATATAGTTAATGTGAAGTTTAAATGTTGTTCGTAGGAAAAAAATCAAATGATGCAAGAGCCAAATTGATGTGTTTTGAAGAGGGCAGCATCTTCATCATTTTAATGGTTGTTTTTTCATGCTTGTATGGATCAGATGGAGTTTATATATTGAGGTGGATTTTCTATGGTCAGCTATCTTTCACGTCACCAACTCTTTCCTGTTTCCTACCAATGTAATATTTTCCCAAAGCCAGACATGTTATTACTGAATATTGGAAATGAATAACATTGATTATACAATATATATATATATCATCATATATATAATATATATATATATATACATATATATACATACATATATATATATACATATATATATATACATATATATATACATATACATATATACATATATATATATATATATATACAAATACATATATACATATACATATACATATATATATATATACATATACATATACATATATATATATATACATATACATATATACATATATATATATATATATATGTATGCATGTATATGTATGTATGTATGTGTTTGTATGTATGTGTATGTGCATGTGTGTGCACGTGTGTATGCATGCATGTGTGTGTAATATGCTTCTTTCTGTTTTCATCTGCCAAATCAATTGGCAAGGATTTCGCTGAACAAGAACTATAGATAAAGATACTTGGCTGAGGTGCTATGCAGTAGGACTGAACCCAAAACCACACAGCCCCACCACCTGCACCTATCTGTAGTTGGGCATGAAGAAAAAGTTATTTTAGACATGATGGGAGAAATGAGATGAGGGGACAAGATTAAGAAAGAGGTGGAGTATGGTGATCAAAGTGATCAAAGGAACAAAAGGGAGGTACAGTAATGGTGCCACAAGGAGAGAGAAAGGGAGAGAGAGAGAGAGAGAGAGAGAGAGAGAAAGAGAACACAATTCAACAAGAAGCGATTATAACATATTGACAAAGGAAAACCCTTTATAGGTTACATTTTTATCTTTAGTATTTACTGTAGCATAGAGTGACCCACTGTGCTTGAGGAAACCTATTGAGTCAAGTATGTCAACACCAACATCAAAATCAAAATCTAATGGAAATTGTAGTTAAGATACCCGTGCAATTGGCACGTAAAAAGCACCATCCAAACGTGGCTGATGCCAGTGCTGCCTGACTAGCATTTGTGTCGGTGAAACATAAAAAGCATCAACCGTTTGTGACCGTTTGCCAGCCTCATCTGGTCCCTGTGCCAGTGGCACGTAAAAAGCACCCACAACACTCACGGAGTGGTTGGCGTTAGGAAGGGCATCCAGCTGTAGAAACACTGCTAGATCAGACTGGAACTTGACGCAGCCTCCTGGCTTCCCAGACCCCAGTTGAACCATCCAACCCATGCTAGCATGGAAAACGGACATTAAACGATGATAACGATGATGATGATGATGATGATGATGATGAATGCAAGTGTGGTAGGAGTATCACTATAAATATGCTTTTGATAGCATATAATGTATTGCATAACATTACAGGTACATTTTCTAATGTTTTCTAGCCTTGAAAGGGGGATCCAACATTTTTGTGCGGACTGCTAAGTTAAGTATATTAGAGGCTATTAGATTAAGTGTGACCTTCCATTTTAGGGAGCACAGCAGCTTGGAATGCTAGCATAAAAGGTATAAAAAAAATTTTATGGAATTCATAAAGAGCTGGAGAAAGTTAATGGATGGATATTTGTTTCAAAGTGTCAAATTCTGACTAAAAAAAATAGGATATTGCCCCTCACGTGTGTTTGTGTAATTAATATACAAATATGTGTAAGCAAATAGGTATGGCCATACATACATACACACACACTAACACACTCACACATACGCATATATATATATATATATATATGCAAGTGTGTTTATACATGCACACACATATACATACATCATCATCATCATCAGTTACTGGTCATTTTCCATGCTGGCGTGGGCTGGATGGTTTGACAAGCCAAATGACTGCACCAATCCCTCTCCCTCTCTCTCTTTCTATCTAGCTATATATATCACCTCCTGTTCCTTTCTGTTGAAGAGCATAGGCTTGAAACTTAAAAGATTTTCTCACCTTCCCGGGCGTTAAACTAATACACCTGTATGTTGTTTATACACCTGTCTTCCTCTTTCGTTTTCCTGTAAATTTCAACTACATATATATATATATATATATTTAAAGAGAGAGAGAGAGAGAGAGATGGAGAGAGGAGAAAGAGGGGAGGAGAGAGAGAGAAAGTTTTTGTCAACTTAATAGAAGATATTTTATCCAAGGTGACATGGAGTGGGATCAAAACAGGTGCAAGTATTGGTGTCACATGACCAAATTAAATTAATACTCTATTTTATAGCATTCATAGTTTCTCTTTCATTTATTGCCATTTATTTCTTTATTTCCCACAGGGGGCTAAACATAGAGGGGACAAACAAGGACAGACAAAGGGATTAAGTTAATTACATCGACCCCTGTGTGCAACCGGTACTTGTCTAATTGACCCCGAAAAGATGAAAGACAAAGGCGACCTTGGTGGTATTTGAACTCAGAACATAACAGCAGATTATGTTTCGCCTGGCATGCTAATGATTCTGCAAGCTTGCCACCCTTTTCATTTATTACTATTTCCAAAGTGTGCATATATGTGTAAGTAAGTGCTTAAGCATGTGTATATGTATGTCCACTAAATGTGGACTAGAGTTGGGCACTTCGACAGGAACTTACAAATCAGAAGATTGTGTTAAATTTCAAAGTCTGTGTTGGCATGGTTTCTACATCTGGATGCCCTTCAAAGGGTACTAAGTGGTTTTGGGAAAGTGATAAGCTGCGATAAAAAAGAGAGAAGAGCAGCAAAATATTGGGTTGTCCGGAAAGTTTGTGCCGATTTATAGTAGCTTACCTTTCGACTTATTTTAGAACATGGTTGAGGCCATAAAATAGGATTTGACTACACCTCCATTTAGAGCACAGTTTAAGCTGTCTTTTCGTGGAAGAAGGTTTATGTTCCTATAACCTGTGTTAATTCTGTAACCCTTTAAAATGGAAGATAAGAAAGTTCATTTTCGGCACTTGATGCTTTGCGAACCAGACAAAAATTGCTGCAGCTTGGCTGAGATGTGTTACCTCATCCTCCATATTCACCAGATATTGCTCCTTTGGATTTCCACTTATTCAGGTCTCTGCAGAATGGTCATAATGGTAAAAATTTCAATTCCTTGAATGACATAAAAAGATACCTTGAATTCTTTGCCATGAAACCACCTCAATTCTGAGAAGAGAGTATTTTCAAGTTAACAGAAAGATGGAGACATATTGAGCAACAAAATGGTTCATATTTGGTTGATTAAAAATGTAATGGCAGGTATTTCTTGATTTTTTTTTCTTTCCTTTAAAAATCAGACAACCCAATAAATCATATAAGTGGATAATGATTATATAGTTAAAATTATGCCATATAACTATAGTATGATATAAAATAATGAGAAAAAGGAGGCTGATAGGTGAGAATGAGTGGTTAAAAGTTGTAAGACAATGAGAAAGAGAAAGTGGGTGAGAGACATAGTATTAGGAAGGAAACTGGTCAGTGGTACAGGAATGTAAGAAGTGGTCAAGAAAAGTAGGGAGAGCTAGTTGTAAAAATAGATATGATTGAGTGTTAAGAATGAAGAATGGGTGTCTGCTCTCAATTAATTGCAGCAGCAGAATTATGCAGACTTATGCAGCTGCAGAATTATCTCTCTCTCTCTCTCTCTCTCTCTCTATCTTTTTATCTGTCTGCTGTCTGTCTGTCTATCTATCTATCTATCTATCTATCTATCTATCTATCTATCTATCTATCTATCTATCTATCTATCGGCCTCTATCTCTCTTTCTCTCTCTCACTCTTTCTCTGTGGACATTCCCAACTCCGACTAAAGAAGCAATTGGTTGCGAATGATTCGTATATCATGTTTTGTCCTGTCTGCCATTGTTATGCTATCATCCTTTTCCTGCTTGCTATGTTTTGACAATTTCCATTTGTTATTTTTTACCTTTGATTAATATATATACTAGCAGTATCACCCAGCGTTGCTCGGGTTTGTAAGGGAAATAACTATATAAGCATTTTTAGTGAGTTATAGCAAAAAAATAGCAAAAAATGCATTAAAAGTGGAATAAAAAATGATGGTAATTTTTTTTTTAAATCGTTGACTCATCGTAGACATTTTTAGAGAGTTACTTCCCTTATATAATAGCAAAAATTGCATTAAAATGGAATAAAAAATGATGGTAAATTTTTTTTTAAATCGTAGACTCATCATAGACGCGCGCTAATACCCAGGAGGGCTCGATATGAATCACGACTATAAGATACCCGGTTTTGGTTACACTGCACCGCAAAATGTGGGAGTAGTTAGGAATCTAAATCGTAGGAGACAGACACACAACCTTACTTTTATATATAAAGATTTGTGCAACAACTAAAACATTCGGTTGAGCAAATTGTTTTTCACAGGAAACCTGCCCTGTGTGGCGGTTTTTGCTGTTTTTGTGGATCTGTTTCAGCTTTTTTATCGATTTCTGTTTTGGCGACTTCAAGGCATGAAGTCGTTGTTCTAAAAGAACGCTGGTCTCCTTGACAACGCATTACGACGTTGATTTCCCTACACTCCCTTCCCAACAGCTTCACGAGGGAGGGAAGAAGGGGGAGAAGCAACACAGGTGCAGATGTGAGCATGGACGCCAACTCCGCCGCCATCGACACACGAAAAAATATGCATTAAAATGGAATAAAAAATGATGTTAAATTATTTTTAAAATCGTAGACTCATCGTATACGCGCGCTAATACACAGACGGGCTCGATATGAATACCCAAATTTGGTTAAACTGCACCGCAAAATGTGGGAGTAGTTAGGAATCTAAATCGAAGGGGACAGACACTCACACAACTACAGTTTTATATATATAGATATACTAGCAGTATCGACCGGCGTTGCTCGGGTTTGTAAGGGAAATAACTATATAAGCATTTTTAGAGAGTTATAGCAAAAAAAATGCATTAAAAATGGAATAAAAAATGATGGTAATTTTATTTTTAAATCGTTGACTCAGTGTCTTCAAGCCATGAAGTCGTTGTTCTAAAAGAATGCTGGTCTCCTTGACAACGCTTTACGACGTTGATTTCCTTACACTCCCTTCCCCACAGCTTCATGAGGGAGGGAAGAAGGGGAGAAGCAAACAGGTGCTGCTGTGAGCGTGGATGCCAACTCCGCCGCCATCGACACACGAAAAAATATGCATTAAAATGGAATAAAAAATGATGTTAAATTATTTTTAAAATCGTAGACTCATTGTAGACGTGCGCTAATAGCCAGACGGGCTCGATATGAATCACGACTATAAGATACCTGAATTTGATTAAACTGCACCGCAAAATGTGGGAGTAGTTAGGAATCTAAATCGAAGGGGACAGACACTCACACAACTACAGTTTTATATATATAGATATATATTTATATACATACACAGAAATACACATACTCGCACACACACACACACACACACACACACACACACACACACACACATATTCTCATACATTTACATATATGCATGTATGTATGTTTGTACTTGTGTGTAATGTATATGTATGCATATATTTATGTATATAGTTGGTTTCAAGTTTTGGCACAAGGCCAGCAATTCCATGGGTGTGGGTAATTTAATTATATTGACTCCAATACTCAACTGGTACTTATTTTATCGACCCTGAAAGGATGAAAAGCAAAGTTGACCCGGGCAGCATTCTAAGTCAGAATATAAAGTTGGAAGAAATGCTGTTATTTCCCTGGGGTGGTAATGATTCTGGCAGCTTGCCACCTTTATATGTGTTAGTTAGTTAGTTTGTTAATTTTTTGGCTCAAAAAGCAAAAAGTAAGGCCATGTAAGGGGACTCGGAGTTATGTACAGGGTGGTGTTCATGTAAAGAGTTCAGGCCACTTGAGGTCAAGGGAGACTTTGAACCTAGCAGTCGTCGGCATCTTCACCATCTCGTCTGGCAGCTTGTTCCACGGATCCGCAACCCGGACGGAGAAAGCCCCTCTCGAGGTGATAAATGTGTAACAAGTTACCACGGGAATTAGGTTTCACTAAACTCCGAATCCTATATGCATTCTATGATGCATCATTGACATGGACTCAGATGAAAACATAGTAACAAGATCTGTATAAAAATAAAAGGAGCAAAAGACAGAAACAGTTATTAATGTTTAAGATATTTTGTTACATACATTTCAATAATCATTCAAATCAATCACAGATCATTTCATCAGAAGAAATATATTGAATTCTGAAGCCTAATGTAATATATTGCAAAAGAATCAAGCTTCAACCAAGAAAGAAAATGTAGCTTAAGTGAAAAATAATTGGGAAGTGATAAGTAATGAAATATCTAAAATGTCAATAACTTGTTTTCTGTATTCTGTTCCTTTCAGCTATAGATATGTAAGTGTGTGTGTCATCATCATCATCATCATCATCATCATCGTTTAACGTCCGTTTTCCGTGCTAGCACGGGTTGGACGGTTCGACCGGGGTCTGGGAAGCCAGGAGGCTGCACCAGCCTCCAGTCTGATCTGACAGTGTTTCTACAGCTGGATGCCCTTCCTAACGCCAACCACTCCGTGAGTGTAGTGGGCTCTTTTTACGTGCCACCGGCACATGTATGTATATTCTTAGCGCTACCCTCTCACCTACTCAGCATCATAAATGTAGACCACTTTCTGCAGCAAATTCAAAAAAAAAATTTCACAAATAAAACTTTTAACCAATTAACCTATGTTTTTGGGATGGGTATGTGGGTTGTTACATCCATTGTCCTCTTTTGGCCACCCCACTTTTCTTCAACACCCTCTTGATCTTTCTGTTGCACATAGGGGAACAGTACTGCCCACTTTGAGAATCACAGGGTTAGACTGAACCATGGAGAAGGCAACTAGCCCAAATGATGGATAATTCTTATAGAAAAGCTTGAAATATGTGGTTCATTTTGTTTGTGGCAAACATTTGCACTGATTGCTTGCTATCAGCATCTCCAAAAAGTGTGGTTCATCTTACATAAGACTTCTCCACTGAAAAATCAATCATCTGCATAGGCAGTCTAATGGCTATTGATTGTGGGACCTGCTGATGTCAAAGCTAAAGGAAGAACCCACTATATATATATGTCATGTAAAAAGCACTCAGTCCACTCTGAAAGGTGGTTGGTGTTAGGAAGGGCAACCAGCTGTAAAGACCCTGCCAAAACAGACAGTGGAGCTTGGTGCAGTCTTCTGCCTAGAGAGCCCCTATCAAACTGTCCAACCTATGCCAACATGGGAAACAAATGCTTAATATTGATGATGATGATGATGATGATATACATATTCTCACGGTATCTGCTGCATTATAGTCTGATCTAACAGAATATCCTTGTTTAAGTGGTGATAAATTTTACTTCTTGATATCAATACTGCTTCTGTCACTAATATATGTTTTTTTTAACAAACTCACTGGCTAATCGTGACACCAGTGCCTGTTCAACTGCTGTTTTTCTATATATTGCTGGCAGTGAGATGAGACATTGCTGTCTCTAGTGTTCAAGCATTCATCATTGATGAAATCAAGGAAGATTGAAATCACCTGATTTGGTGGGCTCACCAAGGGAGCTGGCAGAAATTTGTCTCCCTGCTAGTGATATAAACAAGAGTGCATTTTACACCAAAAGCCAATATGAGAATTTCTGTCATGATATTTAGTGCAGTATAATTTGTTCTCACAGAACATCTATGTTTAAGTGGGGATAAGTATTACTTCTTGGAATTAAAACTGTCTCTGTCATTCATATACATTTTTTGCAGACATATATAACTACATACACACATGTATACAAATACACACACACACACACACACGCACACACACATACACACGCAGGTGAGCACACAAGTGCAAAACGAGGTGGAAAAAAATAATACTTGAATACCAGTGGTAGAGTAATATAGTTTTATTAAAGCTGCAAAATTATCACAGGACTCTTCCTTAGAGTTTCATATTCCTGTTAGTTGGACAGCTGTGGTAAATACATACATACACTCATATATACAAACATACATATATACATATTCATATCAATAATAATTGGAGCACTAGGTTTTGTTAGTAAATGTTAAAAGGAGAATCTGGATAAACTGGGATTTTCAGAAAGAGAAATTGACCAGCTAACTCGTTCATTACAAGTGCAGTCTGTAAGTGGAACAGTAAAAATATGCAAGACTTTTCTCAAGTTTCAAATGTGAATTTGTGTTAACTACATCCCAACTACCAATCTTGGTGCTCCAGATTGGTAGCAGTCAAATTACTGAAACAAGTAAAAGAATAGAAGCATATCTACCCATCTGTCTCTCTGTCTCTTTGTCTGTTTATGTGTGTGTGTGTGTGTGTGTGTGTGTGTGTGTGTATGCATGTATGTCTTTGTGCAAGTGAGTTCATATTTACTGTTTTCCAGCTTTCCATCTAAAAACAGGTCCAGTCTGTTTGTTATTTGTAACACTGAAATAATATTACCTCACTTGGAAGCAAGTAAAGTAGAGGTTGACAATAGAAAGGGCATCCAGTCACAGAAAACTAGGCCTCAACATACTGTCACCTACTTCACACAGGTATAGTTAAAACAGTGACAATGTTGATGATGATGATGAGAGTTTAAAGTGTGAGACATAGTTGTAATAATATAAAATGTTGATATAATGATCTGAATGCAATTAGGATTCTAAAATATATTTATAAGAAACAAAAACTATGAAGATAAATTTCACGATTTGAGTTCATTAGTGAAACACTATGTGAAAGGTTTCAAATATTTTGCTTTTAAATTAAGCTGTCTGTTGAGTTCTATAACTTAATTTTCTTGTTCATTTCATGAGACAGAGCTGCTTTTGTGTTGTAAACAATGTAAGAAATGATATCAAGAACATTCTTATAACTATGCAAATAAGCAAATAAACAAAAATTAAAGTGTGACTATAGACGAATATGTGTGCATGGACATACATACATATACATGCTGTTGAGTATGGCTGTATATATGCTTGCATGTGTGTGTGTGGGTTGAAAACACATATATTCTCACTCTTCTGTATTGTTTGATATACATATATATGTTTGCATGAATATAAAATAAATGAAATAAACACACAACAATATATGTTATGTATGCCTTTACACCTACGTAGATCATCTCTTCATAACAATGGAAAGAGCATATGTTACGCTATACTTATACATACATATAACCTCCCACCACACACATACATAGAGAGAGTGAGATGTGTGTATATATATATGTGTGTGCATGTTCGCACATACATACACATGTATGTATATATGTATGAGTACATAGGTGTATATCTATCTATCTCTATCTATCTATCTATCTGTCTATCTATCTGTCTATCTATCTATATCTATCTATCTATCTATCTATCTATATATATATATATATATTATATATATATATTTATCTAAATATATACACGCAAATACACATAGAAATAAGAATAAATGTATGTGTGTATATCTGTGTAATTGTGTATACATATATATCTATATCTATATATATATATATATATATATATATATTTATCTATCTATTTATATAGATATATATAAATACATATATGTGTGTGTGCATGTATGTGTGTGTATGTGTGTGTATGTATGTATGTATGTATGTATACATGTAATTTTCTTATTTCAGATATTGTAATTGCAATGGCTGAAGTTTTGCTGCAAGATAAATAAGTGTTGATTGGCAATGCAGGAAGTATTCCGATTAAAGCAACACCAAAAATGGTAGGACGGAAATTTAGAGGAAATGGAAGGTACACATTTCATTGAGTTTTTGCAGTGTATTTGTTAGAAAATAGTTACATCCAGGTAGAGATTTTGGAAGGGGGAGAAACAGATGAAAACAGGATGTATTAGTCTATGGTGATCAGAAATGGGGAAATTGGAAAAATATGTCACTGATTCAGAAATTGCCCTTGCTTCTAACTTTCTAGCATTTTCCATGCATACATTAACTAGTTTTCTTTTTCTGTCAAAGGAAATTTTACTGCTGAAAATTTCTATGGTTGCTAAAGAAATATTCAACTCCTTTTATATTGCATGCTTTTAGAATCGAATTCCTGGAATATTAGATATTCTTCTGTAGAGCATTTGCAGTGACCATTATCACAGAAAATGGCAATTTCTTTGGAATTCTGCATAACAATTTTGTGCAGTTATTTGATTCTGATCTTAAGTTACATTATTATTAAAATGTCTCCTTCAACGGCATTAGTGCGATTGTTTGAAAATCAGAGTAATACATCTGGTACAGTCACCATCGTTCAGAAATTACTTAAAAGAAAACTATCAGACATCACTGAACTAGCATCAGCATAGCTAATTCCCTGAGTCATATATTTGAATTACAGTATATTTTCCAATTCTGATAAATCTACTTTGGCAATCATTTTATATGAAAACAGCATATGAAAGTTTGGAGTTTTACATGTCTGGTAAGTAGGACTTGATTTGAAATCATTCATTGAAACTGACTGAAGTATTTATGTTATAGGAGAGTCATTTTAGTCATCTAAAAGTTGACAAAACTTGTATTTTTATTTTATTTATGAGGTGTCAATATTTTTGTCACAATACTGTTACCCAGTTTCACTATCAGAATTGTGTTCGCAAAGTAATTTCAATACATGAAATGAACATCTATAAATGTGATTTAAATACAACACATAAAATGTATTTCTATAAATGACAGCAACTTTGTGGTTAAGAAGCTTGCTTCACGACCACAGAGTTGTGGTTTCATTTGGTCCTGTTGTGTGGGAATTTGAGAAAATATTTCCAACATTCAGTAGTTTTGATACCTGTGCTGGTGGTATGTAAAAAGCACCATCCGAAGGTGGCCGATGCCAGCGCCGCCTTGACTGGCTTCTGTGCTGGTGGCACATAAAAAACACTAACTGATCATGGCCACTGCCAGACTCCCCTGGCACCTGTGCCGGTGGCACGTAAAAAGCACCCACTATATTCATGGAGTGGTTGGTGTTAGGAAGGGCATCCAGCTGTAGAAACACAGCTAGATCAGACTGGAGCCTGGTGCAGCCTCCTAGCTTCCCAGATCCCAGTCGAATCATTCAACCCATGCTAGCATGGAAAACAGACATTAAACGATGATGATGATGATGATGAGGGCCAACTAAAGCACAAGTAGTAATCCAAGTGAGATATTTTTCTGCATTCCAAACATGCATAAGCAGTGTTTAAGGAAGGGCCAATTTCTGGACCCTGGCACAAAACAATGGAAATTTGAAATCCAGTAATGTTCTGCATCTGGTGGAATTATAAGGGTATAATTCATTATGAGATTGTTCTGGATGCTTAAACCATCGATGCTAACCTGTATTCTGAACAGCTGGAGTGAGTATATGCCATTCATCGTCATCATCATCATCATCATCATCATTTAACGTCCATTTTCCATGCTAGCATGGGCTGGACAGTTCAACCATGGTCTGGGAAGCCAGGAGGCTATGCCAGGCTTCAGTCTGATCTGGCAGTGTTTCTACAGCTGGATACCCTTCCTAATGCCAACCACTCTGTGAGTGTAGTGGGTGCTTTTTATGTGCCACCGGCACAGGTGCCAGAGGAGGCTGGCAAATGGCCACGATTGGTTGGTGCTTTTTATGTGTTACCGACATGGGCACCAGTCAGGCAGCGCTGGCATCAGCAACGTTTGAATGGTGCTTTTTATGTGCCACCGGCATGGATATCTTAACTACAATTTCCATTTGATTTTTATTTTGATGTTGGTCTTGAGGTACTTGACTCAGTAGGTCTCCTCAAGTACAGCGGGTCATTCTATGATCCAAGGTTAGCACAGTAGGCCATCCTGCAAGCCATGAACTCACTTCATTTGTCAGGTCACCCCAGCATTAGTTAACAGAAAGTGAACCCTTCTACAACAAGACAATGCGAGACATAGAGCTCACACAACCCGGAATAAACTCCAGGAACTTAGGGGAATCAAACTGATGCCAGCCACAACCAGCAAATAGTCAGGACCTTGCTCTCCTGAATTGTTCTTGTTCTGATCCATGGCTCATTTCCCGTACTTGTAATGCTTCATCAAGCAAGAGGAGGTGAAAGCTTCAGTGAAGAGCACTTATTTACTTTATTTACATTATTTACATTTGATGGATATTTGTCCTCATTTTGTTTGTTGTTAACATGTTTTCAGCCTTCATCAGGTGTCTTGGGAAATTTTCGAACCTGGGTTTTCATTCCTAAGGTATTTTTCAATGTTGTTGTTGTTGTTATTATTGTTATTCTTCTTCTTCTTCTTCTTCTTCTTATTATTATTATTATTATTATTATCATTATTATTATTATTATTATTATTATATTATTATTATTATTATTATTATTATCATTATTATTATTCAGGTCACTATGCCATATGCCTGGGCATATAGCATAGTGGTTAAGAGCACGGGCTACTAACCACAAGAATCAGAGTTCGATTTCAGGCAGTGACCTGAATAATAATGATAATAATAATAATAATAATAATAACAATAATAATAATAATAATAACAACATTGAAATATACCTTAGGAAGGAGCATCCAGGTTCGAAATTTCCCCAAGACTGGGATCTGGGAAGCTAGGAGGCTGCACCAGGCTCCAGTCTGATCTAGCTGTGTTTCTACAGCTGGATGCCCTTCCTAACAAGACACAAAGGCTGGAGGGTATATCTGCCGAAACAGTGTGTTAACGACAAACAAGATGAGGGCGAATATCTGTCGAATGTAAATAATGAAGTGGCTGTGTGGTAAGTAGCTTGCTTACCAACCACATGGTTCCGGGTTCAGTCCCATTGCATGGCACCTTGGGCAAGTGTCTTCTACTGTAGCCTCAGGCTGATCAAAGCCTTGTGAGTGGATTTGGTAGATGGAAACTGAAAGAAGTCTGTCATATATATATGTGTGTGTGTGTATATGTATATGTTTGTGTGTCTGTGTTGTCCCCGCAACATCACTTGACAACTGATGGTGGTGTGTTTACGTCCCTTTCACTTAGCAGTTCTGCAAGAGAGACGGATAGAATAAGTGCTAAACTTACAAAGAATAAGTCCTGGCGTTGATTTGCTCAACTAAAGGCAGTGCTTCAGCATGGCCACAGTCAAATGACTGAAACAAATAAAAGAATGTAAATAATGTAAATAATGTACATAATTCCTCATCTCTTAAATATAGAACTGTACTTCAGTGAAGAGGTTCTTCGTCTCAAAGGTCAAGAACTGATATTGGTGTGGTATTAAAGAACTGGAAGAAAGGTGACTTCAGACAATACAACATGATGGGCTCTACTTTGAATGCCAGGCTGCTGTTGTTGTAACATGACAAACAAGACAAACAAGTCACCAAAGTGTTGCAAAACTTTTGACTCAACAAATTGTTTCCAAGAGTTACATGATTGTGGGTTTCTCTTGTTTTGCAAAGACAGGTTTAATACAAGCAATTGTCACTCTTCCCTTTAACAATGCTGCTTTTTTTTTACAGTATTTCCTTAACTTTGCTTACCCATACATTATTTAAGAAACCTCTTGTTTATATTCATTATTGTGTCATACTTGCTAGAAAAGGAATAGATTAACATAGGATACAAGCATAAATTTAAAGGTATATTGCAAAAAATATAAATGAAACGATATATATATATAAATATATATATATATATATATATATATATATATATATTATATATATATATATATATAAATATATATATATATATGGTCATGTGGCGAGAATGGATGAGGATAGCTGTGTGAAAAAGTACCACACCCTAGCAGTTGAGGGAACCTGAGGAAGAGGTAGACCCAGGAAGACCTGGGATGAAGTAGTGAAGCACGACCTTTGAACATTAGGCCTCACCAAGGCAATGACTAGTGACTGAGACTTTTGGAAATATGCTGTGCGTGAGAAGACCCGGGAATACAAATGAGAACATAACCTTGCATACGTGATCTGATCAATAAGTATCTGGACTGTTGCCATAATAATGAAGCTAAAGCATACAAAGTAGAGCCGTTTGATACAGATTGACCTTGAACTCTGCTGTGCATGGGCACTAAGTTTCAACGTTCTAACTAATTTTTGCTGTTTACAATAGTGCTTGGAAGGAACGTGTGTAGCATGTGATCATTGCATTAACCATAACAGAGAAAGTTGAGTTGAGAATCTGCATCAAATTTTGCCAAAAGCTTGGTGATACCTGCTTAGAGGCCTACATAAGGTTGTAGAAAATATATGGAAAGGAACGTATAAGCCACACACAAGTGTACAAGTGGTTCAGACGTTTCCAAGATGGCTGAAAAAATGTTGATAGTGATAAAAATTCTGGAAGACCCGCAACCAACAGAATTGAAAAAACATCACAGATGTGCATTCAGCTGTGAGGGAAAATCATTGAATAACCATCCGTGGGTTATCAGAGGATGTGCAGATTAGTTACGGTTCAGTTCAATCTTTTATCACTGAAGATTTGGGTATGAGACGTGTGTCTGCCAAGTTTGTGCCAAAACTGTTTTCAGCTGACCAAAAAGGCATTCAGGTTTCAGTTGCACAAGATCTCCTTGATTGAGTCGCGAATGATGGAAACTTTTGAAAACGGTCCTAATGGGCGATGAATTGTTGGTCTATGGCTATGACCCCAAAGCAAAGCCTCAGTCTTCACAGAGGAAGACCACAACCTCTCCGAGACTGAAGAAAACACGAATGAGTTGAAACAATGTTTTCTTCAACTACAAGGGGATAGTTCACCATGAGGATGCTCCACCTGGTTAGGCAGTAAACAAGGAGTACTACTGTGACGTTTTGTGGGATGCTATTCATTGGAAAAGGTCACAATTGCATGAGTCTCGTGAGTGGCAATTGCACCATGACAATGCACCTGCCCATTCAGCAGCAGACTTTGGTTAGGCACAACATTCCCCAGGTCTCACCATTTACTCCAGTTCTTGCCCCTTGTGACTTTTTCCTCTTTCCAAAAATCAAATCCTGCTTGAAAGGAAGAAGATCTTAGAACATCAAGGAAATCAAAGTGAATGTGATGAGGCTGCTACTGATTATCCCAGAAAATGAGTTCCAGGAATGCTTCCATCAATAGAAACTGCCGCATTAAGTGTATGGTTTCTGAAGGACACTATTTTGAAGGAAATTAAATGGCAAATTGGTATTTGTTGTAGTCTTGTTTTTATAGTCTGGATAATTATTGATCAGACCTCGTATTTTGAGGTTTTGCAATATTTGGATTGATATCTGAGAAACATCATTTATCGAAAACTTCCAAAAATGCTCACACACACACACATTATTTATTTATCGTTATTTCTATATTCATTTATATATGTATTGGAATTTATGTATACATATAGGTGTATATAAATATATCTTTTATTTCTCTATAGTCTGTATATACAATACTTTATGGAACATGATCAAAGTCATAATTTATTAAGCACACAACATTTATTATATCATATACACAGTACTTACACAATATTTATTGTAAGATAAATGATTGATAAATATCTTAAATAATGTGTGATATGTATATTGCTGATGTTTTGTTTTTTAGCTCAGTGAGGCAGCGATTGTACTGCATTTACCTGAGCTGTAGGTTCAAGTTGAGGTACATGCACTTTTCTCTGATATGAAAATAAGTATGGATTGTAATGTGTAAAGAGTTTTTAAAGTAAGTTTTATATATATATATATATATATATATATATATATATATATATATATATATTATATATATATATATATATCTAATATAGGATAGAATTTTTTCGAAAAAAATTCTATCAATGGCCAGTATATTAAAAAATACCTTTAAAGGTTAAATTTATAAACAATTTATAAGTAAGGGCAAAAGAAAAAATTTTAATGCCAAAATATGCCGAAAAAAAAGACACAATGTCAATAACCATGTAATTTATCACTACAAGCACATGTTTCAAAGAAGGCAGCAATGGTTATTGACGATGTGTCTTTTTTTTGGGTTATTTTGGCATTAGAAATTTTTTCTTTTGCCCTTACTTATAAATCATATATATATACACACACATATATACAGTATATATATATTTATATTTATATATATAAATATATATATATGTGTGTTTGTGTGTGTGTGTGTGTGTGTGTATGTGTGTGTGTGTGTGTGTGTGTGTGTGTGCACATACATACAGATATACATTATGAATAATGTGAAGCAGGTTAGTGACTGATTATGTCAACATGCCACATTAGCATAGTTTGTTAATTCAAGAGTAGAGCTTCCCAACCTTTTTATTCATACGGTATCCCTACATAGAAATTATCTTGTTTATTAATATTTCTCTTTGATGAAATGAGATGTCATATGTGATTAGACAAATTATAAAGGCATCTTTAAAAATTTTGGCTGTGCTAAATCCATTAGATGTCAAAATGAAGTTTTAAGAAGCTCCATATTACTCAACATTCTATTTAAACCAAATTTCTTTACAACTCTCTATTAAGAAGATATCTTTCCCATAGTGTCACATGGTTACTAACAGATGCAAGAACTTGTTTACACTCGTGGGTATGCTGTGCATGTACAATATAATTTACTATTTAGAATTAAACACAAAAATAACTCAAAAATATATTACCTTAGGCGCAGGAGTGGCTGTGTGGTAAGTAGCTTGCTAACCAACCACATGGTTCCGGGTTCAGTCCCACTGCATGGCATCTTGGGCAAGTGTCTTCTGCTATAGCCCCGGGCCGACCAATGCCTTGTGAGTGGATTTGGTAGACGGAAACTGAAAGATGCCTGTTGTATATATGTATATATATATATATATATATAATAAAACTTATATATAAAGGACGTGAAATTCACGAATTGACAAACACGGAAAAACGGACAGTAATTCAGAGCCTTCATTCTTCAGTCAGAAACTGATTCATGTATGTGTGTGTGTTTGTGTGTGTTTGTCCCCCTAGCATTGCTTGACAACCGATGCTGGTGTGTTTACGCCCTCGTCACTTAGCGGTTTGGCAAAAGAGACCGATAGAATAAGTACTGGGCTTCCAAAGAATAAGTCCTGGGGTCGATTTGCTCTACTAAAGGCGGTGCTCCAGCATGGCCACAGTCAAATGACTGAAACAAGTAAAAGAGTAAAAGAGTAAAGAGAGTCATGATTAGATTTTTCATCATAATTTCCCTCCAAACCCTTAGCAACAACATGTTATGGAATCCTGATTATGAAAGAATATCCTAGAGATTTCAAAAATTAAATTTGTAGTTAATTCATTTTAGGAAAGTTTAAGACAAGAATTTTTGGATGTCAATCATTCTATTAATTAGAGAATATGTGGTGGGGGGGCTGGAAGAGTCATTACTGCAAAAGACATCTTGTTTCATGGCCTTTTTCCTGATTTTTACATACTGAGTTAAAATCCCACTGAGGTCAATTTTGACTTTTATCATTTCTGAGTCTATATAATGAAATACCAATCAGATACTGAGGTTTATATAACCAACATGCCATTTCCCTCAAAATTATTGGTCTTGTGACAGAATTAGAAAACTTAGGTTATAACCCTGACACTGAGTTCTTATTCACTCTTTATATTTATACATTGATTGTATGTACAAAATATATCATAGAAAATTGTTTAATCTATAGTGGGTACCTTTCTTAGTAATTAGGACACTGGGTCATTGTTTTCTGTGTTTAAGAATTGTTTTAGTGGCTAGAAACTTCCTTATTCCTGAGGGATAATTTGTAGTCAAGCACTTTTTCTAATATTATAAAGATTATCAAATATTTACTTTTCAGTTATGTGGACTGAGGCAAAGAGAACAATGAACATTTACTGTGGAAGTAACTAGATGTTTTTTGTATGGTTTCAGTGCATAGCTTCATTGAGAAAGTACAACAATGATTTAATTGCATTCAATTTATATATTTTGTTGACATAGTTAGGTATAAGAAGATTCATAGGTAAAATGTTAGTTTTGTGAACTGAAGCAAAAATATGTTTAATTACAGCATGATTTTACACAGCATTATTTGTTCAATATCTACAGTATCAGCATCAATAGAAAGAAAATATCAGCTTTCAATAGCACCAAGTTTATTCATTAATCTTGTTGACTTTCAATATAAAGAATTTCCCAATATTTGCATTGTATCAAAATGTTAAAATGGAAAAAAGAAAACAAAGAAAAACAAAAACAAAGAAAAAGTTGTTCTTAAACTTCATGCCAAGACATTTTATATTTGAATAAGAGATAGCAAGAATTGGTGAACTCTACTGAAAGATCAATGTTAATATTCATTGTTCGAAATTCAATACTCAATATTCTTGTTCGTCAGTAATGTTGATATAAAGCAAAAATTGCACAAAGTCAATATGGCTGCAGAAAGGCTTTTATAAGTCAATATGCAATGGTAATGTTGGTCCAGTACTATGCGATTGTCACTCAAGTAATCAGTGTTTATATGTAAACATTAATCCCAGAATTAAGTAGGAAAGTAAGATTCAATATTAATTTTATTGCTTCTTAGTCATGCAAAAATGGCAAGTTGTTAATCATAGCTAGAAGGATTTGCTGCGTGTAAGATAGAAATATTAATTTCCATTTAGAATTATTACTAGCAATCATTTATGAAGCTAAGGTTCTTTCTCTAATTAGATATAAATTTTCAATAATATTTTCCAAGTCCTTAGTAAAATGTCTTCTATAGCTACAACTGTCATTCAGAAAACAAAGTCTTGAATCTGTTGAAATGCCATTAAATATTCAGATTCACGTTTTCCTGATTTCTACTTGAAAGGTGAATTCCAAATAAGATTACAATTACAAAGGTTAAATAAGGTAACAGAACAATAAATCTAACGATAATTGCTAAAATCAAGTATAGACTATAACAAGTACTAGAAGTAAACTAGATATCTTAAGGAATGTATATTATCATTAATATACTCATCAATTTTATTCCTACGTCACAAGGGAGCCTTTAAGTGGTTATTTTACCTACTAGAAAAAGTAGTCAAATCTCCCTCATAGTAGATCCTAACAGCTCGGTAAGGAAAAAAATAAAGAAAAAAAGGACAATTTGGATAGTGTAGTCCTAGGTGCATTATACCTGAGAACAACAGACGTGATGGTTATGGTTGGAATGGCTTTGATCATAGATCTGCTCAATCTAATCTGACCTGAAACTAAGCAATGAAATTTTTATTCTGGGCTTTGTTGTAAATTTAAAAGCATTTATGTAAAATGTGTTACTTAAGTCTGTGGTTCCCAAATTATTATCTTGCAGAATTTACACAATTTTGTCAAAATATGGGATTATCATCAGTAACAGCAGCAGCAGTAGCATCAAAAGCAGCATTTCAACAGCTATTTTTTCCATGCTTTCAGGGGTTGAACAAAGTTTACACAGGCAGATTTTCTATTGCCAGATGAGATTCCAGGAGCCAGCTCTTACTTGTTTCCAAGTAAGATATTTTCTCACCAATTATTGTATTTTTGCACAATACTGGAAATGAATAAAATTGTTCATATGACTGTGACACTTATTTTCACCTATACATGATGTGAAGACAGAAACACGCACACGCATATACATACACACACACACACATACATACATACAAATCTGCACATATATACATACCTACATAGATACAAACAAAATACCCTGTTGTTGATGTTATTCCAGTGAAGGAACCTTGGATCAAGGTTAGAAACCAGCTCTTTCTCTATTGGTAAGAAATATTGAAACAAAATGAATAATGACATATATGCATACATTAGAAATCAACCAACTGACTTGCACATTTCAAATATAATTTGTAAGTGGAAGAAAAAAGTTCTGCAAGACATTTCTGAAGTTTAAAATGTGACATAGCTTTTCATCAAAGGATGAATTTAAATACTTAAAAACAAAAAAGAACATTTATACATACATATCTATGTATACATTTTATCAAATATGAAGTAGAAGTGGTGCTAAAGAATATACATATATGTGATGCGATGCGATGTATGTATGTGTGTGTGTGTGTGTGTGTGTGTGTGTATGTATACATATGCACACACTTCTTAAATATACATCCATGACTGTGCCTCCAATATATCCATATACGTATATATGTATGTATCATCATCATCATCATCATTTAACATCCATTGTCCATGCTGGCATGGATTGGATGGTTAGACTAGTCTGGCATGCTGGAAGGCTGCACCAGGCCCCAGTCTGATTTGGCATGGTTTTCTACTGCTGGATGCCCTTCCTAATGCCAACCACTCTGAGAACGTAATGGGTGCTTTTACATGCCATTGACACGGGTGCCTTTTGCATGACACCAGTATCTGCCACAACTGTGATTTTGCTTGGCTTGATGGGTCTTCTTCTCAAGCACAACATAATGCCAAAGGTCTTGGTCATTGCCTCCGTGAGGCCCAACATTCGAAGGTTGATTTTTTTATGTACCACCTGTACAGGTGCATTTGGCTTGATGGATCCTCTTAAGCAGAGTACATCACCAAAGCTCTTGGTCACCAGTCATTGCTTCTATGAGGCTCAAAGTTTGAAGATCTGCTTCACCATCTCATCCCATGTCTTCCTGGGTCTACTTCTACCACAGGTTCCCTCCACAATTAGAGATCAGCACTTCTTTACCCAACTGTCCTTGTCCAAATGCATCACATAACCATACCAGTGCAGTTGTCTCTCTTGCACACCACATCCAATTCCACTTATGCCTAACTGTTCATTCAAGATGCTTACTCTGTTGAACATGCACACTGACATTGAACATCCAGTGAAGCATACTGCTTCATTTCTCTCAAGCCTACATATGTTCTTGGCTTTTGTAGCTTATGTTTCACTGCTATGCAACTTAGCTGTTCACATACAGGCATCAAACAATCAGCCTTTCACTCTGTGAGAGAGGCCCTTTTTTGCCAGTAGGGGTAGGAGCTCTTTGAACTTTGCCCAACCTAAACTTATTCTCACAGCTACACTCTCGGAACATCCACCTCCTTTATTAACCTGGTCACCTAGATACCGGAAGCTATCTACTACCTCTAGCTTGTTCCCCCTGGCAGTTGATGGAGTCTGTTTTCTGCTCAAGTTCAGCATTTATTATGCACGTGCACCTTCCACATGCAAAAGTTAGTTTCTCTGTTAAACTTCTTTGAAGTTGCTGCACCTTTTATGTGTCCAAAGCTTACACTGGATACATCTTATGGAGTTTCTACCTAAACCTTTTCTAGAGATTGAGCAGGGCCATCTACCTGAGGGGATTTGTGATTTGTCTGCCTTTCTATTTACTATGACTTTGGTTTTTGCTAGGTTAACTCTAAGGCCCTTTGATTCTAGACCTTGTTTCCAAACCTGAAACTTCTTCTCTAGATCAGGTAGTGATGTATCTATGTATCTATGTATGTATGCATATTATTGGCCAGAAAGTTATCATCGTTATTTCAATAAGACACTAAAGGAGGCAAACATTTTTTTAGAGAGAATTTATTTGTAGCAGAAGATGAAAATATCACTTATTTAGAAAATGATGAAATTTATCAAAAGATATTTCATCTCATGACACACCAGAATTTTTTCACAAAATCCTAAATTCTGGTTTTTTTTTTCACTACAAACCACTTTCAGAAACATTTGCCTATGTCACAGATTTCTTATTGAGTGTCTCCCTTCAATCACACTAATTGTTTTCTTTAACATTTTCTAGCCCTCAATACTTTACTAATTCGATTTATACAATGATCAATAGTTTTCCTTCCATTTGTTTTTCCGTGTTTCTTTGTCTAAATCTGTTAGCCTGTTTCATTCGATTTTTGCAATACAAACGTAACAATAACAATTATTGATACTAGTTTCTTGAGACCTTCATCTTCATGCCAAAATGTTTCAAATTAAAGTAATGAACAGAAAACTGTGATAACAGTTCTATATTTAAGAGATATGGAATTATGTACATTATTTATATTATTTACATTCGACAGAACAATAACAACAACAACAACAACAATAATAAAAATAACATCGAAAAATACCTTAGGAATGAGAACCCAGGTTTTAAATTTCCCCAAGACACCTGAAGAAGGCTGGAGGGTATATCAGCTGAAACGTTGTGTTAACAACAAACAAGATGAGGACAAATATCTGTCAAATGTAAATAATGTAAATAATGTAGAAAACTGTGAGTACTTATAGGAAATAACAATTCTTCAAAACTCTCTGTTTAAATCTTGTATTGACACAAATCATTAATAATCAATCAATATTATTTTTTGATAAATCAGTCTTCTTACTTTCATCATTATCTTTTAGATAATGATTGGTAGAATTGTCAAACCAGAGAACAATTTTGTTTCCAATCCCCTCAGGGTCGATAAAATAAAATACCAGTCTAGAACTGTGTTCAGCATAATCAGCTTACCACTCCTCCTAAACTTTTGGCCTTGTGCTATTGTTATCAGGTCCTTAAGAATGAAATGTCTGATTTTCTTATGCACCAAGTTCGACAGTCGTTAACTCTAATGTTTTATCTTGACAATTCTTTGTTTTACAACGTCAAGAGTTACATCATCTCTTTTCGAAATGCAATTCATGGTGTCTGATTATATTGTGAACTTTCTCTTGTAAATCAACTTTTGTGAACCCATGGATAGATCAGAAATTCGTCTTGTTTATGAGTATGAGTTCTATTGTGGAACCAATGCATCCCAGACAGCTTAAAACATCAATGAGATATTTGGTGAAGATGTGGCAAGTGAGCACACTTTACATCGATGGTTTAAGAAGTTCCAGTCTGGTGACTTTACTCTTGAAAATCAGCCCCATTGTAGATCTGAGACCAAGATGGATAATGATGAGCTGGAACTGGAGTGGAAGTAGATACATCTCAAACTATGCATGAGTTAGCAGCAGGGTTTGATATTTTGATTCCAACTGTATTGGACTATCTGATACAAATCGGTAAGGTAAAGAAGCTGGACAAATGGATACCACATGAGCTCAATGAGCATCAAATGATATGTTGTCTTGAAACTTGATGTTCTTTGTTGTCACAGCATAAAAGTGAACCATATTTGCATCATATTGTTAAGTGTGATGAAAAATGGATTCTTTTCAACAAAAGCAAGTGTTCTGAACAGTAGTTAAAAAGAGACGAAGTGTGCCAAAACACAATCCAAAAAAGAATATTCACCAAAACAAGCTAATGATATCTGTTTGGTGGTCTAGTGTTGGTGTCCTCCACTGCAGTTTCATGACACCTGGTAAGTCAATTACAACAGATGTATACATCAACCAATTGGATGAAATGAATGAACTTGCAATTAAAAAATTGAGTCAGCAGAGACAGACCAATTCTCTTGCAAGACAATGCTTGACCCCATGTTGCACAAAGAACGCTAATCAAGTTACAGGAACTGAACTTGGAAATACTCTGTCATCCACCATATTCACCAGACCTTGCACTAACTGACTATCATGTTTCCCAGGCATTAGACAACTTTTGTAAGGAAAAAACTTCAAATCTGAAGAAGATGCAAAAACAGCCTTTCGTGATTTCATCAGAATTCTTCGGTGCCAATATAAATACGCTACCTGGTAAAATGGCAAAATTGTGTTGATAATTTAGGTGCATACTTTGATTAACTGCATTGCTTTTTGTTGAGATAAAGTAAAATAAACTTTCAGTTCAAAATCAGACATTTCATTCTTAATGATTTAATAGAAATGGTTTAAGGGTGGCGAGTCAGCAAAATTGCTAGAATGTTGGGAAAATTGTCTTAAAGTATTTGTTCGAGTCCTTTACATTCTGAGTTGAAATCCTGTCAAGATTACTTTTCCTATTAACTTCTGAAATCAATAAAATCCCAGTCAAGTACTAGATTTAATTTAATAGATTTATCTCCTCCACCAAAATTTCAAACCCATGTTATTATCGTTTTCTGTAATCATTGCCCATATCGTGGGCATGTTGGGAGGAGTAGGAAGGAACCACACTATTCTGGAATGCTGTCACTTCTGCAGCTGTCTTATGGCAGTCATTGGGGCTGAGGAAGCTTTTGTTGAATGATTTGTTTCTTTGATCTATTTAGTTTTACATCAGGGCTTTTTTCTGGGATTTGTTTTATCAATAGTCTGGTGCACTATGTATACATGTGTGCATATTTACTTATACACACATATATATACATGTCCATCCATATATACATGTGTGTATATATATATATATATAAAAATTAGAAAAAAAACACCTTTTATCAATTCAATAATGAAACATCAAATTATACCATTTAGAAAAATTACATATATATAGAAAGATATATATCTATATTACTAAATATATACGTTTTATTTATTATTTTGCACATTTCTTAATCATTGTTATATGTTTTATCTTATATTTAATCTTTCTATATATTTAAAAAAAATTTTATCTAGTCTCAGCTCACGAGCTGTGGCCATGTTGGGGCACTGCCATTCAAATATGTAATTTTTCTAAATGGTATAATTTTAGTTTTTATTATTGAATTGATAAAAGGTGTTTTTTTTTCCTAATTTATATATATATATATATATATATATACGGTTAAGTAATTGAGATTCTAGTGAATTCTAAAGAATTCACATGAATATGGTCCTTAACTAGGATGCACCGGAAATCTATATGGTGTTAACCATACGACAAGTGGGGTGATTACAAATAGGAAAAAAAGCAACAAGAATGGATTAAAATCTCGGTACAATCGTTTCGTACGAGGACATCTTTAATAAGCTACAAAAAATGCAGTGAATACAGATGGCTCGTACTCGTCAGCCGAAAAAACATCAGAGAATTCCCAAACATCAAAAGGGGTAGATACAAAAGAGGTTGTAAGATTAACTGCATTGAAGAAAGTTCGATTCATGGAGATCCGATGAAAGGTTTTAAACTTACAGAATTTGTGCATGTCTACATATAGCTCATATTGAATTTTTAATCAAGTTGTGTGAAGAAATTTTCGGATACAGTCATGCAAAATTTCTGAAAATCCGAGTAAGAGGCAAATTGACTGCCATATCATGTAGAGGAAAGTCTGAGTAAAAGCAAAGTGACTGTCATATCGTGTAGAGGAACAGATTGTTATTGAAATTTACAAGAATCGCAGATAAGTTCGATTCTTGGAGATCCGATGAAAAGTCTTGAACTTACAGAATATGTGCATGTCCTTATAGTTCATAATCCAGTTTTGTGAAGAGATTTAGGGTACAATCATGCGAAAAATATCAAATATAACCTTAATTGGGAATTAGTCAGAAGAGCAAAACCCTATAAAAATAGCAGAGTAGGCTGCCAACTTTGCTCCATGGAAGCATTTGAAATACTAATGTATAGAAATAATGGAGAAATTCAATTAAACAGCAGAATTGAACTTGGAAATTCTTGTATACATGCTCGAGTTAAGACTCTTAAATATTTTAAATGATATTTTAAATGATATCTCAATTGATAACTGTATACTGGAATCATTTTGCATAAAATTCACTTTGACTTACATATCACTCCTACATAGTATATTATATATTTAACTAGCAAGATAAGATCTAACTAGCTATGATTATAATTTCTCTCTCTGATGGTACTATTTAATACTTATTGATTTAAATTATTTGATTTATTTCTATTGGACCATATTATTAATAAATTAAATTTTGCTCTATTTTTATCTCCATTTCTTAGTCTATTTTTTAACCCATATATAAATATTAGTTAGTTAAATCTCTTAATTTCTTTTACACTAAAAATTAATTCTGCTAATCCCAGACCTATCGTAGTGTATTGTGATGTGATATAATATAATATAAAATAATATAATATAATATAGTGTAGTGTATTATAGTATAGTATAATAATAATATAATTGTTTGATTTCATTTAAAAACAACACCATTTTTCTTTCCTTGCTAATGACCTCTCATTGTAACCTGACAATCTATTAATAGTAACATTTATAAATAAAGAAATAAATTGTTGACCTCAGTTCGAATTTTGCACTAAACAAGCTTAGATTTTCTGTTAGTATCAACTTGTGCCCATCCCCTTAGCTTCCCCTTTCCTTTCTCTTTGATAGCTTAAATAGCAGTAACTGATTAAATTTCTACTTCCTTCCTCCTCTTTCTGTGATTCTTGTAAAATTCATTAACAACCTGAACCGCCACAATATAAGACTGTCATTTTGCTTCTCATTCGGATTCCCTGATATTTTTCGCATGATTGTACCCTAAATCTCTTCACAAAACTGGATTATGAACTATAAGGACATGCACATATTCTGTAAGTTCAAGACTTTTCATCGGATCTCCAAGAATCGAACTTATCTGCGATTCTTGTAAATTTCAATAACAATCTGTTCCTCTACACGATATGACAGTCACTTTGCTTTTACTCAGACTTTCCTCTACATGATATGGCAGTCACTTTGCCTCTTACTCGGATTTTCAGAAATTTTGCATGACTGTATCCGAAAATTTCTTCACACAACTTGATTAAAAATTCAATATGAGCTATATGTAGACATGCACAAATTCTGTAAGTTTAAAACCTTTCATCGGATCTCCATGAATCAAACTTTCTTCAATGCAGTTAATCTTACAACCTCTTTTGTATCTACCCCTTTTGATGTTTGGGAATTCTCTGATGTTTTTTCGGCTGACGAGTACGAGCCATCTGTATTCACTGCATTTTTTGTAGCTTATTAAAGATGTCCTCGTACGAAACGATCGTACCGAGATTTTAATCCATTCTTGTTGCTTTTTTCCTATTTGTATATATATATATATATATATATATAATATTTTGTGAAATTTGATTTAGTATTTCTAAATTGAATTTTTCCCTGTAAGTGTGAAATAATATTCCCTCATATTATTATATATATATATATATATATATATACATATACATATATGTAGTGATCAAATGTATGTGCTATACACTAGCTCCCCACTCCATCAAACTGACTTTGTCTGAACAGGTGCATGCATGGTGTATCACACATCAGGAGTCTATGTGACCACAGAACAGAATGAGATGAAGTGTTTTGCTCAAAAAGCACAACACACACTACTAGTATAGAAAATGAAACTACAAACTTGTACCCTCATGCTCACACACACGCACACACACACACACACACACACACACACACACACACACACTCACACACACACACACTCACATATATGTCAAAAGATCCAAATGATTAGCATTTGGCTGTGCTCAAGAAGACATGCCCTTTAAACAAAAATGATAACCTGAAATAATTTGGTTAGGCATGTACACGTGAGGTCCTCTACCTTTCCCCTGTAATCTATTGTGACATGTTAAGCATCCTTCCCCACCCATTTTTCATCCTCCCCCATCTGTAGAACAATGTGGCTGCTATGTTCACCTCAAAGAAGAATCAGCACATATTACATCCTATCCCAAACCGTTTCTCATTCTGGAATTACTTCCATTCCTCATCATCCCTGCCAACACTACTTTAGCCAATTACCTCCTTTCAATGCCTTCAGCATCTTCCTTCTCTCTCCCCTCTGCTATATACCATTCTAAACACTTTCTATTATCGGCTTTCTATCATTCTCAATATGATCCATATCTACCATCATGACACATCTTACATATTTCCATATCTTCTCCATTGCTTCTATATTTTGCACATCTTCCAAATTCTTTCTGCTGTATTCTCTTTCCAGAGCCTCTCCTATTTCGCTCACCTTACCCCTATACATACTGATATTTCCCATCATCTGCACCCTACCCTAGTTTATTACTCACTGCATTAACCTCTGGTCCACCTGCTTACTCCCCCGTCAGGCGCTTTTGAAAGCATCTGCTATCTCATCCCCTCTGTTCCCTCTTATGCTCAATTATTTTTTGTTCTTTGTGAGTTTGTTTTAGCACCCTATCACTACCTTCCTCTTATTTCTCTCTGTCATATATCTCTTCTGTAGGCAAACACTTGTGCTTGTCCCACAATCATACTTCAGCCTTTTGTTACCTGACATGAATCCCCTCACCCCCACCTTCTGTTTTCATATTAGTATTGAGAGCTTTTTTCTCTCTTTCCTTCACACACACACACAAACACTTAACATGTGAAACGAAGTAATGAGTAAAGATTTTCAGATACTGACCCTCACTGAGGAAATGACAAGGGACTGGGAAATGTGGCAATTTGCTGTACTTGATGAGATGCATCAACCTAAGTAAAATCGCTGTCTTCCATACATACAGGCTTGTCTCTTCAGGTACCAGTGTCCCATAAAAAGCACCTGTGTCAGTGCTGCATAAATGCATCTGTGCCAGTGTTGTGTAAACGCACCTGTGCTGGTGCTGCACAAATGCACCCATGCCAGTAGCACATAGAAAGCACACAGCACACTCTGTTAAGTTGTTGGCATTAGGAAGGGCATCAAACCATAGAAACCACGTCACAATAGACAACTGGAGTCTGGACAGCTTCCAGCTAACCTGCTCCATATCAAACCGTCTGACTCATGGAAAGCGGATGATGTTAATGAGGATGATGATGACGACGACGACAATGACAATGATGATGATGATGATGTGGGATGAAGATAATGACATGCAATTAAATGCTTGAAAATTTTGAGCCCACAAAATCTCCAGAAGCAGGATACAAAAGACCTGGAGTGATTGTGACTCCAGAATCACAGGCAGTGCCTGACATGGAGTAAATAAGTGTAATGATGCATCTTTTCTTTCTCTCATTACTAAAATAGCAACAAATTGCAAAAGGCTGGCAAGATGGATTCTTGAAGGCAGTGAGCTGGTAGAAACGTTAGCACACTGGGCGAAATGCTTAGCGGTATTTCGTCTGCCGTTATGTTCTGAGTTCAAATTCTGCTGAGGTTGACTTTGCCTTTCATCCTTTCAGGGTCGATAAATTAAGTACCAGTTATGCACTGGGGTCGGTGTAATCGACTTAATCCCTTTGTCTGTCCTTGTTTATCCCCTCTATGTTTAGCCCCTTGTGGGCAATAAAGAAACAAGATGGATTCTTGAAGAATTTGTAGCAAGCATGTTTGCTCTTTCCCTTTAGATACCCACATTTTGCCTCTTTATCGTTAGGCACTCATTTTGTTGTCTCATCATGTGATGGTCAAGTCTATCTAGCTTTATGCAGGCTGTCCACCCCTTAATGTGATAGACTAGTCAAGCACACCAGCATCAGCTTCAGCTAAATTGGCGGAAGCTTTTCCCACTAATTCCTCAATTAGATGGGTATCCACAAGTCAGCTCAGATCTTCAGCAGGAGAGCAGTTTTATTCCGCTTTGCAGATTCAGTGAGGAGAGAATTGTCAAATTTCCTTGTCACTATATTTTGAATTTTACCCATATACGTTTATCTTCAAGAAGTTTTGTGAACCTATGTATTTAAATAAACAGAATTATCCATGTATACCAGTTGTCATATTTTCTTTTAGTGGTGAAATAATGTAGCAGTCAACTTTAACTTGTTTTTGTATTTCTTGGTGTTCTTTATCATGGCTCTTATTAACCCAGAAGACTGATATTACCAAGGCCTTTGCCACTTGCACCTTTCACCACCTTGCTAACAATTGAATTTGAGAGAGTAGAAGCCATTGACTCCAGCCATCTTGAATACTACTTACAACTTTTGTCATCAAATGATTAAACCTAATGGAAGAATTAAAAGCCATCCAATGATACTTCATGAAGATCACCTCTGTGCAAATATCGTATTTCTTTATTGCCTACAAGGGGCTAAACATAGAGGGGACAAACAAGGACAGACAAAGTGATTAAGTCGATTACATCAACCCCAGTGCATAACTGGTACTTAATTTATCGACCCCGAAAGGTTGAAAGGCAAAGTCGACTTCGGTGGAATTTGAACTCAGAATGTAATGGTAGACGAAATACTGATAAGCATTTTGTCCGAAGCACTAACGTTTCTGCCTAGCAACTGAAGGTAAGTGAAGTGTTAAATTTTGCTCCCTGGCAAGAAAACAGGAATGTTATGCAGTGATTATATATAGAATATCCTTGAACGGTTATCCCTATGTTCTGGTACTAAAAGCAATAACAATTCCTGAACCACTAAATTTAACCTGTCACTGACCTATGCTTATATACAATTTCCATTTGTCCCACATACATTTAGCTATCATACACAAAAGTTAAGCAATTTAGCCAAAATGACTTGGTTACATTCAACAAAGCTTCCAACAAAAAACAGTTGAAAGTGACCTGTCTATTATCTATCTCTGACCAGTACTTATATACAAATCTAACTTTCAGCTTTTATGTACAGGATGAAATTGAATCCTAGGAATAACAATAATTCCAATCACCACCCAAAGAGTTTCAAGATAGCTTTAACAGTCAAACAAAAAAAAAAACCATTTTACTATCCAAACCTATCTATCCCAACCTATAAATATATGCTTTCTGTCTCTCCCTTTCTATTGTTTCCCTTCACCTATTTAGACTACTACTTTCCTTAAAAACTCTTTCTTCCCATAAGCCCCATTAAACAGTCCTTAAAAATATTTCTTTATATACCACAAAAATACATTATTACACAGCACCTACTTTGCAGCTACATTATTCCTTCCACAAGATCAGCTTCAAATAAATATATATACGTATAAAACTTGAAAAAAACTGAAGTAATTTACAGTCCAATGAAGGCTGCATAACCGATCAAAGTAACTGTCAATCAACTTTTTTTCCTTGTAAGAATAAAATAAATATTTTATTTTACTGAAAGATATTGAGTGATTGTTCAGTTTAATGTTTGACTATTTTTAGACATAACTATACTTAAAAACAAATATTAACTTTACATACATACATATATATACAGCTGTGTCAGTATATATATATATATATATATATATGATCGTATGTATGTATGGATGGATGTATACATTTATATATATATATACATATATATATATTATCATCATCATCATCATCATTGTTTAACATCCGTTTTCCGTGCTAGCATGGGTTGGATGGTTCAACTGGGGTCTGGGAAGCCAGGAGGCTGCACCAGGCTCCAGTCTGATTTGGCAGTGTTTCTACAGCTGGATGCCCTTCCTAACGCCATCAACTCCATGAGTGTAGTGGGTGCTTTTTATGTGCCACCAGTACAGGTGCCAGGGGAGTCTGGCAGTGGCCATGATCGGTTGGTGCTTTTTACGTGCTACAGGCACGGAAGCCAGTCAAGGTGGCACTGGCATCAGCCACGTTTTGAGGGTACTTTTTATGTGCCACCGGCACAGGTATCGCAACTACAATTTCAATTTGATATTTATTTTGATATTGATGTACTTGACACAATAGGTCTCCTCAAGCACAGCAGGTCACCCTGCAATCCAAGGTAAGCACAGCAGGTCGTTCTGCAATCCAAGGTGCTTCGGATGGGCTGATATATATTCATACATACATACACATACATGCACATACATGCACATACATGCACACACACACACACACACACATACACACACATACACACACACATATACACATATGAAGTATGTCTAAAAATAATCAAACTTTAAACTGAATGATCACTCAACAGGCACAGACATGGCTGTGGGGAAAGAAGCTTACTTCCCAAATATATGGTCTTAGGTTCAGTCCCACTAGGTGGCACGTTGGGCAAGTGTCTTCTACTATAGCCTCAAACCAGCCAAAGCTTTGCGAGTAGATCTGATTGACAGAAACAGAAAGAATCCCACCATATATGTGTGTGTGTGTTGTGTATACATCTCTGTATCTGTGTGTCCTTGCATTTGTCCATCACCACCTGTTGTCAACCAATGTTGGCTTGCTTACATCCCAGTTACACCAACAAAATAAGTAACTGGCTTAAAAGTACATAGTAGAGTCAATTCGTTTGACTAAACCCTTCAAGGCAGTGTCGCAGTTTGGCCAGTTAAATGACTGGAACAAGTAAACAATAAACCCTCCCACACACACACACACACAAACACACACACACACAATCACACAATCACATATGTAAATAAGATAAAACAGAGTAAACAAAAATTATATATTCGCATGATAAAATGTTGGCAAAGATGTTCATGTTAGAGTTCAGGTGAATTATAACATCTAGAAACTCATCTTACATCTCACATCAGTGTTCAATCTATAGAAAATCTATTTATACAATCATTCTTCTAATGGTTTGCTTTAATGGGGTCAAAATAGCTATAAGTGAGTGGTCAACCATCATGTCAAGTTTGTTATGATCATTCAAAACCTTTGGTCACCAGACTAAGTTACATTGGGATTCTACGTTTCTAGCATGGTGTTATTTGCGGCTTTAATTGTTTTTTTCTCCTTTCCTCTCTACAGTTTTCTACTTTGAAAGGAAATCATGAATATGAATACTTTTAAAATAGTAAAGAATTATGTAAGTGGAATTTCAAATAAAATTGCAGGAACCCATCTGGTGCATACATTTTAAATGGACAATAAAATTTATTGTAAGGAAATTAACCATCTACAAAGTGATACATCATCAAAATATCCTTTTCAGAATTCCTGTGAATTACAGCACACCTCGAGCCTCACTCAAAACCATACCTCAGCACTCAGGTTGTACAACTGTACAAATACTTGCAGATTATACATTTGTGGAGGCGCAATGGTCCAGTAGTTAGGGCAGCGGACTCACAGTCGTAGGATCGCAGTTTTGATTCCCAGACCGGGCATTGTGAATGTTTATTGAGCAATAACACCTAAAGCTCCACGAGGCTCCAGCAGGGGCTTGTGGTGAACCCTGCTGTACTCTTTCCTCACAACTTTCTCTCACCCTTTCTTCCTGTTTCTGTTGTACCTGTATTTCAAAGGGCCAGCCTTGTCACACTCTGTGTCACGCTGAATCTCCCCGAGAACTACGTTAAAGGTACACATGTCTGTGGAGTGCTCAATCACTCACACGTTAATAAATGAGCTGCAACATCACTGGTGCCAAGCTGTATCGACATTTGCCTTTCCCTTGGATAACATCAGTGGCATGGAGAAGGAAGGCTGGTATGCGTGGGCGACTGTTGGTCTTCCATAAACAACCTTGCCCAGACATGTGCCTCGGAGGGTAACTTTCTAGGTGCAATCCCATGGTCATTCATGACCGAAGGGGGTCACAATACAACAATACATTTGTACATCTTTCTCTTATAATACACTTTAAAACTCTCTTAAATACCAGTGGAACATCATGTCAAGTGTTAGTATGGCATGCTGGTAAATAAGCAAATTATATATTTTAAACTAATTAACTATCCAGCTTTCTCAAATTTTCACTAATTCACAATCTTCTTTGGCTTTCATGGTTTCTGATCTTAAGTGATTGGAAGTGTTATCATGTACATGTCTTGTCTTGGTGTAAAAGATGGTCTACAACAATACCACAGATTTTCTTGTCAAATGCTTGACCATAACCAGTTGAGTATGTCTTTTAGTGGCTGACAATATGTATATTTCTGATCATGAGCAAGAGTAGTGAGGGAGTATTATAGCCAAGTGCTGAGAAGGATTCTTTGGGGTTCTGAATAATCCACCCTTGGAAACGTGAGTGTTTCATTAATCATCTTTAAGCAACCCTTATTCAGGTACCTTTTTGAGTAGGATGGGCTACTTGACATGAAGAAAATTCTAACTGGGCCCTAACTGCAAGGTCATGTGCTATCTATCATGATATGAGGTCACCATGTCGTGCACATGTGGTTGTGATGCCTGTTCCTGGCGTACTTTTATCAGGTAGGTAGTCATGATGGGTATACTGGACTTTGTATATTTGTACCCCAGTGTCACTTCGATGGCACATGCTGCTCTCTCACTCCATTATAATAATAATAATGATTATAATGATAATAATGATGAGGAGGAGGAGGAGGAAGAGGAGGATGATAAAGATAATAGCCCTTTTATCATTTATCTCTTAGTTGTTTCCATCATTGGATGGTGGCCATGCTGGGGCACTGCCTTGAAGTGTTTTATTTTATTGAATCGATTCTTGTTCTTACTTTCTAAGTCTGGTATCTACTTTATTGGTTTCTTTTGCCAAACTCTAAGCTACAGGGATATAAACAAACCGATACCAGGTGTCAAGTGATGGCAGGGACAAACAGGCACAAACAAAAACATGTGTGTGCATGTGAGCACACATACACGCACATACACACACATGCACACACACACACACACACACACACACACACACACACACACACACACACACACACACACACACACATGACTGGCATTCACACAGTTTCCACCAACCAAATTCATTCACAAAGCATTGGTAGGTCTGGAGATATAGTAGAATACACTTGCCAAAGGTGCCACACAGTGGGACTGAACCTTGAACCATATAGTTGGGAAGCAAACCTTTTAGCCACACAACTATGCCTGCACCTAACAACAACAGCAAAAACAATATCACCAACAACAATAATCATCATCATTATAATTATCATCATCATCTTTATTTAACACCTGTTTTCTATGCTGGCATGAGTTAGGTGATTTGAGAGGAGCTGGTAAGGCTGGTGCCCACATCAGGTACCATATTCTGTTTTAACTTGTTTTCTACAGCTGGATGTCCTTCCTAACACCAATCAATTTACAGAGTGTAATAGGTGCACTTTACATGGCACTATCACTAGTGCTTTTTATGTGGCACCATCACTAACGCTTTTTATGTTGTACCAGCACCAGCGTTTTTTTTCGTGGCACCAGTATCAATGATTTTAGGATATCAGTTTGGTGGTTGTGATGGTGGTAGTGGTGGAGGAGGAGGAGGAAGAGAAAGAGGTTGATGGTAATAATAATGATATATGAGGGAAGTAACATGGGAAATGGTAGAATGCCATGCAGTTATTGTTGCTGTATTTAGTAATGAACTTAAACATTTCACCCACATAAAGATCAATGATTAGTAGAATGAATAATAAATAATAAATGTGCCCTTTTAAAGCCTAGCCATGCTCATGGGCCCAGTTTCCCGGTTTCAATGGCGTATATGTTGCCTAGCTAGACAGGATGCCAGTCCATCGCAGCGTTACTCATTTTGCCAGCTGAGTGGACTGGAGCAACATGAAATGAAGTGTTCTGCTCAAGAACACAATGCATCACCTGGTTCTGGAATCAAAACCACAATCTTACAATCATGATGCTGACACCCTAACCACTAAACCACGTGCCTCCACGGTAGAATGAATACCAGTAATATACTATTGTCTTTTCAACTGACCATTCTTCTCCCCTCCTATCATTTGGTATGTTAGAAATCAGGAATAATAACAGTTCTAGTGATGTGTATTTCTACTTTAGCTGCTCATAACAAACCTTAGAACAGAGCAGTGTAAGTTAGCAAATTCTTTGCCAGTTATAAAGTGCCATTGCTTATAGATAGTAAGTTGTATGCAGTCAAAATGTTTTTGCCGTTAAATGAGATAAGTCAGTTTCAATCTCTCATCTTCCCTCCTCACTCTGTTTCTCTTTACCTTTCTTCACTCTTCTTTCTCCTCTCTATATCCCTCTCCCTTTCTCTCTCACTTTCACAGTCAGTGCACATATGTGTGTTTATATAGATGTTTGTATATACCTTAATAAATCAATGGCTCATTAATACATGTTTGGTAGGGGTTAAATCTCGTTCAGATTTTTGTGACATCTATTTAATAATGTTGGATATGGCCAGCCCATCCCGTGCAAAGAATCAATAACGTTTCTTAAGGGTTATGTAGATGGGCACGTCAAAAGACCAGCTGTAACTTATTGATAATAAAGACCACTCTCGCTCACTCTGACCCTTCCCCTCTCTTTCCTTCCCTCATTTTCTTGCTCCCTTTCACTCTCTATCTAATATCCCTTTCTCATAGTAATGCTTTCTGATACGCAACTGTAAATACCACTACCATTATATAACCACCAAAATCATCACTACTGCATTAAGCTATACACATAATTGCTATAATTTATTCATAGTAGACATTGCATGGAAAATTTTGCTATAACTGGAGGTCTCCTAAGCATGTGCCTGTGTGCATATGTGCATATATGTGAGTGCAACTGTGTGTATGTGCGTGTGCATGTATGTATCATCATCATCATCATCATGATCTGGTCAAGTTTATTCAGATTTACATGACATTAATACTCTATACGTTTCCATCTTCAGTGCCATGTGTGAGTTCTTAGAGATGTCCAGTAGCATTTGATTGGGTGACCAATGCAACTATCATATGGCTTAATATATATATGTATATATATAAATATATATATATACTCTTTTACTCTTTTACTTGTTTCAGTCATTTGACTGCGGCCATGCTGGAGCACCACCTTTAGTCGAGCAAATCGACCCCGGGACTTATTCTTTGTAAGCCCAGTACTTATTCTATCGGTCTCTTTTGCCGAACCGCTAAGTGACGGGGACGTAAACACACCAGCATCGGTTGTCAAGCAATGGTAGGGGGACAAACACACACACATACACACACATATATTATATATATATATATACATATATACGACAGGCTTCTTTCAGTTTCCGTCTACCAAATCCACTCACAAGGCATTGGTCGGCCCGGGGCTATAGCAGAAGACACTTGCCCAAGATGCCACGCAGTGGGACTGAACCTGGAACCATGTGGTTGGTAAGCAAGCTACTTACCACACAGCCACAATCTATGTATGTATGTATGCACGTATGTATGTATGTATGTATGTATGTATGTATGTATGTATGTATATATATATATATATATATATATATATAAATATGTACATATATATTATATATGTAACATATGTATTTACATATATTATATATATAATAGCTGGCCCTGTGCCATCAAAAATGCCGTAAAAAATGACAGCTAATTGTAGTATTTTATACATAAAATGGGTACAAAATAGAGATAAAACATCAAACAGCACTTCAACTTTGTGTGAATATGTGTACGTGTGTGTGTGTGTGTGTGCATATGTATACATTTATACACAGCCCCTTCCTTCCTTTTTAAGTGTTTCTGTTTATATATATATGTATGTATGCATAAATGAGTGTGTGACTGTAATTGTATTTTCTATGAATCTCTCTTAATAAGCATACACAAACACATATACACTCACTCAAATATTATATATAAATATATTTTATGCAAACATACATATACACACAAACACAAACATTCACATACCTCCCTTTTACACACACACACATACACACATATACTCACACTGGGTTGAAGAATTGTTTGATTTTGTTTTCACCATTGAATTTTCACCATCCCACTTTCATTGGTGGATACATACATATATTTTACACAAACACATATACACACAGGCAAACAAACATAATCCTAACAATCAATGTGTGTAGCCAATTTGCTATACATATACATTCAGAGACTCTATTCAGTTTGTCTTCAGCCCTTCCTTTGTCAGTCATCTCTTGTGTTGGACAAAAACAGAAGAGAATTATATATTAGTGGATTATATCAGATATATATATATATGTATATATATATATATATGTATATATATATGTATATATATATATATGTGTATATATATATATATATATATATAAAACATTTTTTTCAGAATGAGATAAAAAACCAAGGGTGTGAAGGTTTTAAAACATTTATAAATAGAAGGTTTTACAGCTGTTTCAGGATATTTATTATATCCCTTCATCAGAGACGGTGTGAGAAAATGGTTAAGCCATAGTTAATTTAGATAAGATATGAAATAGGGAGTGAAGTAGAGGAATGAAAATAGATGTGAGATATTCAGAGATATTGCATTTGTAGATCCATTATTTAGGTAGAATGGTATACATATAAGATTCCAATACCTTGTGAGTAAAATCCAATAGTATCTAAAATTGGTGTTTATTTAACAGTGCTGGAGAGTTGTGCTTTAATATGTGAAGTGCCTCCTTCAGGCAAAGTTTGCAGGTTGAGTGTTGACCTCGGTAGGGAAGCCCTGAGTCCAGTATGGAACATGATAGAGTATAGGGTATATTTGTATTTTTGAAATGATGCATGTGGTTGGCAAGTGTTGTAGATTTACTATGTTTATCGTATCTAAAAGAATGAAGGTAAGCGGCATATTGTTGCTTAAAATGTATATGGCTGTAGAGTTGTGTAATAGATTAAGGACAGTGCATTTGTAAATTGCATTTTATCTTCTGCAATGGGTTTGTAACGGGCAGATGCTTCCAAGACGGCAATTACAATTTGGTGAATTTTGGGGGCTGTGTTCAGGAATAGAGGAGGTAATATCGTCAGAGGAGAGGTTAGAGAAGGGGGTAGAAGATTCTATATTATTAGTATTATTAACATTATCATTACCATCATTGCTATTATTACTATTGTTGTTATTAATTGTACTATTTGTAAGGGTTGTAGAGATTGTGGTGGTGTTGCTGGTAGTGTCAGTAGGATGGGTTGGGTTGTGGTTGTGGTTGTGGTTGTGGTCCAATGTAAGGATATCTGTGCTGGAGCTGTGTGTGTGCTGAGTGTTCGTATGACTAGAGTTGTAGTTATGTGAGTTTTGATAGTAAAGAGAAAGCTTTTGCTTATTAGAGGCTGCTACAATAGATTCGAAGTTGGGTGAGGTAGAATAAGATAGTTTCAGGGTGGATTGATTAAAGATCGAATAACATTTATGTTGCTGAGGCAAGTTAGAGTCTAGTATTTTAAAGAAGGATTTAGCTAAGTTCTTAATGTTAAGCGAGAATGGGGGTGTGTACCACAGAATAGAGCATCCGCTGCTTGTTTTTTAGGGGATCTGGGTGTAGTGCTATCAAAGATTTTATATAAAGGAGTGCTATCTATATTCTTGGAGAAGGTATGTGGGTGGTGAAGCCTGTTGTTGTTAGCTGTTTTAGTTGTTTTTGTTTTTGACCTAGTGTTAAATGAATGTCTGTGGGGGCCTAGGTTGCCTATGTATAAGACCTTTCAGGGTTCCATCGACAAGTGTATATGGTTGGTTGCAACATACATACATATATATATGTATGTATGTGTATATATGTATATATATATATGTGTGTGTGTGTGTATATATATATATATATATATATATATATACATATCGCAGAGAGGTATTGTTGTCAAGAAGACTCAAAGGTGTCAGGTAATACTAAGTGCTATGGACAGACCACAGTTAAGCTCCTGGTTCGATAATGATATGAAATGAGGAGTCCAACGTGGGTCATATATTAGCATGAATATATATAATAATTAACAGAATAAGATAAAAAAGTCCAAGGCAGTGAATAGTTTACAGAACATTTATAAAGAGAAGGTTTTACAGCGGTCTCTGGGATATATTATATATATCTTCATCCATACCGTTTCTGATGAAAGGATATACAAAATATCCCGGAAACAGCTGTAAGACACACACTTTATAAATGTTCTGTAAACTGTTCACAGCCTTCGATTTTTTCTCTCATTCTGTTAATTACACACACACACACACACATATATATATATATATACACACACACATATATTCTTTAATATTCTTTAAAATATTTAAGCTTCAAAGCTGCGGTCATACTAGGGCTCTGCCGTTGACTGAGCTACACTATTACTTCAAACCTCCTCTGATATGTGGCATTTGGTCAATGGGGGTGTTTAATGCCGTTGCCCTCATCTGTGTTTCCTGCTGTGAGGTAGGCTCATTTGGAACCCTTGACAGGAAGAGATCCAGTTTTGTTTTAAAGACATTTATATCCACACTGAGCAGGTCTCTCAGGTATTTCGGAAGGATATTGAAGATCTTTTATGTAATGTTAAGGAAAGGGACTCAAAAAGTGACAGATGTAAAGGAAGAGAGAAGGAGAGAAAATGAGAGTGAGATTGACATAGTGATAGAAAGAGATACATGCAAGACAATAAAGTGAGAGTGAGGAGAGCAGAAATTTAAGCGGAAAGACGGAAGGGAAGATGAAAAAATATCAAAATATAGCAAAGTACGTGACAATTCTACCTTTTCACTTCATCATCATCATCATCATCATTTAGCGTCCGTTTTCCATGCTAGCATGGGTTGGACGGCTTAACTGGGGTCTGTGAAGCCGGAAGGCTTCATCAGGCCCAGTCAGATTTGGCAGTGTTTCTACGGCTGGATGCCCTTCCTAACGCCAACCACTCCGCGAGTGTAGTGGGTGTTTTTTACGTGCCACCTGCACAGGTGCCAGACAGAGCTGGCACAACGGCCACGAACGGATCGTGCTTTTACGTGTCACCGGCACGGGGCCAGCCGAGGCTGGCAACGAACACGAGCGGATGGTGCTTTTACGTGCCACCGACACGGGGCCAGACAGAGCTGGCAAACGGCCACGAATGGACGGTGCTTTTACGTGTCACCGGCACAGGGGCCAGCCGAGGCTGGCAACGAACACGAACGGATGGTGCTTTTACGTGTCACGTTCACTTATCTTATTTATTGAATCTCTCCCTCTCTCTCTCTCTCTCTCTCTCTCTCTCTCTCTCTTTCATTGCATTAGTTTGAAGTTATTTCAACCATATTTTAGTATATGAAATAATTATTTTATTACTAAGATGGAAAAATGTTATGAATGATTATAGGCACAGGAGTGGCTGTGTGATAAGTAGCTTGCTTACCAACCACAGGGTTCTGTGTTCATTCTCACTGCGTGGCACCTTGGGCAAGTGTTTTCTACTATAGCCTCAGGCTGACCAATGCCTTGTGAGTGGATTTGGTAGATGGAAACTGAAAGAAGCCCGTCGTATATATGTATATATATATATATGTATGTGTATATGATTGTGTGTCTGTGTTTGTCCCCTCAACATCATTTGACAACCGATGGTAATGTGTTTACGTCCCCATAACATAGTGGTTCGGCAAAAGACACAGGTACAATAAGTACTAGGCTTCCAAAGAATAAGTCCTGGGGTTGATTTGCTCAACTAAAAGGTGGTGTTCTAGCATGGCCGCAGTCAAATGACTGAAACAAGTAAAGAGAGCATGAGAATCGGGTGCAATGTACAGGAGAACACCCTGGTGAGACAAAGGAGGAACCTGGCCAGGACACACCCCACAGTGACATTTTGGCCATTGTCATGTTCAGAATTCAAATTCCACTGAGGTTGACTTTGCCTTCATCCTTTTGGGGTTGATAAAATAAGAACCACTTGAGCGTTAAGGTCAATGTACTTGACTTACTCCCTCTCACAAACTCTCTGGTCTTGTGCCAAAATTTGAAACCAATACTACTTATTAAGATTAATCAATTGTTGTTGCCAGTACCACCAAACTGGCCCTTGTGCCAGTGGCACATAAAAGCATCCAATACACTCTCAGAGTGGTTGGCGTTAGGAAGGGCATCCAGCTGTAGAAACTCTGCCAGATAAGATTGGAGTCTGGTTTGCCAGACCTCAGTCAAATCGTCCAACCCATGCTAGCATGGAAAGCAGACGTTAAATCTGTCATTTAAAGTGTCATTTTGCAATGACTGAAAAAAATAGTCCAATACTGGGGCATATAAGCCTTCAGCAGGAAAAAGTAGGATTCTCATACATGTGGAACACACCACACATATGAGAACCCTACTTCTTTCCATCAAGGGCTTATTTGCCCCAACATTAGACTATTTTATTCAGTCACTGGACAGTGATCACTTATAAGCTTTAAACTTATAAATTATTATTATTATTATTATTAGTATTATTATTATTACTTACAGAATCATAAAAGTCTGTGCTGCTCACCAAAAACCATCACATATTCTATTGTGTTAGCACTCAGACTTTCCACAGGTCACACACACACATATGTATGTATGTATGAATGTAAGAATAAATATATATGTGTGTGTGCACATATATATATATATATGCATGGGTGTATGTATATAAATATATACATATTTTACTGTTAATTTCTGTGTAACCATAGCCTTATTCATTTATCACTATAACAAGCTATATTACAAACCAAAGGCTGATGCATTCGTACAGGCCAATACATTGGCTGTCAAGTGATAAGCTCAAAGTTATTATGGTTAGTTAATGACAATTCAATTATTTCTAATTACTATGTTAAAGGTTAAATGTACAGGAAATTAAGTTTAGCATCTCACTATACTTGCTGTAGGTACTTACACACAACTCGTTATAATATGTGAATGTTTACTACAGAGAATATTAAGAAATGCCTAGATCCTAACAAGCTGATTCCAAATACAGGAAAAGTTGTTATTAATTCATATTGAATATTACAATGTGCACATCTAATTTCAAATTTGTTTTTCCAGATGTGGACAACATCATTAAATAAAGGCTAAGTTCTTAAACAACAAAACGCTTTAAATCAAAGAAATGTTCACAAAATATTTTGACAATTGTATCCATTATGGAACTGCTGATTCATTATTAACCTCAGGCATAAATGAATAATAATGTTAATATCTATGACAATTATAAAATAATATTATTGATAGAAGAAGTACTGTGAGTAATATAGGCAACATTAACTTGGTAAAATAAATTACCATATCTTTTTATTGAATTAGCTGACATCATTAACGGATGAGATATGGTTGCTATGTATTCTTTTCTACTCTAGGTATGAGGCCCGAAATTTTGGGAGAGTGGGAGTAGTCGATTAGATCAACCCCAGTACACAATTGGTACCTAACTTATCAACCCCGAAAGGATGAAAGGCAAAGTCAACCTCGGCGGAATTTGAACTCAGAACGTAAAGGTAGACAAAATACCACTAAGCATTTCACCAGGCATGCTAATGTTTCTGCCAGCTCACCACCTTATGGTTGCCATATATTAGCAAGAGCATTAATATTTGGTTGAACATTAGTGTTAGTAGTATTTCACCTTGCCTTTCCAGATCCAGTCTCTGTTTCCCTGTTTTAAGAAAAAAAACTTTAACCTTCAACCATATATGAACTTTACCCTTCAGCAATATATGAACTTAAGAATGTAGATATAAATGGCTCATCTGCTGCAAAAATCTCAAGGTGTTTTGTTGCGTTATTTACACTGCTCTGCTAATCATTAAAGTTTTAACTTTTGGTCAATGATTTAGATTCAAGATCCACACAGATTAGTTTATCTTGCAAATAAAATTCATTGTCTGCATTTTCTGTTTCTATATCAAATCTAGCAAAGTGACGACAAGCAACAAACTTGTAGAGTTGTTAAAGTGTAGGGCAAAATGATTTATAAGACTTCTTCCAGATCTCTGCAATCTAAGTTCAAATATTTTGAGATCAATCTTGTCTTTAAGCACCAATCCAAGACGATGGATTGATAGAACTGTTAGCTCACCAGGCAAAGTGTATTGCAGTGTTTCTTCTGCTTTGCATTCTAAGTTCTTGAGCAGACTTAATCTGTGACCCAGTTTAACATGCCACTTTCATTTGGTGCTTGAATGCCTTTAGTATAACTTCCTTCCATCCTTCTATAAGTATTGAAAGCCTTAAAACACAAAAGATCATAGCATTTGTTCCCCGTGATTAAACAGTAAAAAGAGAAAGTGGAACAATCTAGTTAGGTAAGTGCATTTTTACCAGGTCATACTTTAAAGATTTTCCATTAAATTTTTGCATTACTTTATTGTACATACCTGGGTGGCTATCAATATTTTATGTCTACTTTCCATGATGGCAGGGTTTGGCCAGTTCATTATGGTAAGACATAGTTCTTTTCAGCTACTATTATCCTAAATGGGTTGGAGGGCACCATCTCACTCAGTTGTCTCTATTTTTGCTTGATTTCCACCACTATACAGAGTGCACTGGGTGTTTTTCATGGCACCAGCACTAGAGAAGTTTCCATGCCCTTGACAAGACAAAACAGCCCTCTCAACCCTTTGTTGTTTTTGATCAACTTACCATCCACTTTCTGAAATATTTTTAACTCCTTACAATTGCTGGAAATTTGAAAAATACTTAACAGCTTTATGCGTCATTGTAGATTGAAATACTAGTTCTATTTCAGTCCATTATCAGTGTAATGTGGAGATGGGTTCTACATTAACTGGTACTCTGTTGGTTGTGAAAATGAGGGTTCCAGTTGATCCAATCAACAATGGAACAGCCTGCTTAGGAAATTAATGTCAAAGTGGTTGAGCATTTCACAGTCATGCATACCTTTAACGTAGTTCTCAGGGAAATTCAGTATGATACATAATTTGACAAGACTGGCTGTTTGAAATGTAGGTACTACTAATTTTTGCCGACTGAATGAGCTGAAGCAACATGAAGTAAAATGTCTTGCTCTAGGATGCAACTCACGGCTTGGAATTGAAACCATGATCTTACAATCGTGAGCCAAATACCTTAACCACTAAACTGCAAGCCTTCACATTTCTATGGGTAATATAACCAAAAAAATTTCAGGAATGAAAATAATGGAAACAAATTGGGTAGCGGTAAGGTAATTAACTTCCAGCTGTACAAATGAAGCAGGTCCTTCCACAAGAGACAGAGAAAGGTAAAATGAATGAAATTAAGAAACTGGGTAATGGTTCTGTGATTGATGAAGCATGTCAAGAAAATGACAGACAAAAATAGTAGAATGAAAAGGTGTTTCTCAGTAGAAAATATATTTGATCAAAGAAAGATAATTTGCAACATCACCAAAGTTTGTGTGTGAACATATGGGTGTGGTTGGTTTTTACTGAGAATATGTCCTCTGACTGAAGACACTTGTCAAAGGTGCCACACAATGGAACCAAACTTGGAACCATAGAAAATTGAACTTCTTAACCATGCAATTCTACTGATGCCCCCAAAATACTAATGATAATTCTTTCTGTGGATCTACAGTTCCATTTTAAGAGTCCATGTAAAGTTTAGTTTTACATTTATGTATCACAACAAACAGTTTTTATATAGTACAACATACTCAAGTCAATTTGTGAACAACAAAATAGGAATTTTTAAAGAAGTATCAATAAAACTAGTTTTTAAACATCACCAGAGAATCATACTAACCAAAAAGGGCCCATTGGTAAAAAATGGTCGAGAAACACAAGTTTAGAGCATAAATGCCTTCTATAATATTTTTGGATTCATGTTCTTAAGTAGTCTAATACAGCTGGGCTATTTTCTTCTTAAATAACTTCATCAATTCCTGGGGTTGATGAAATTAATTTGACCCTCCACTCAAAAATTTTTTCCCCTTTCAAATCTTGAAAATTTGCCTTGCAATGAAAGCCAGGTTTGATTTATTATGTTTTCTTTTTTAATTTTTCATACACCCATTTTTATTAAAATTTACTTTCAATTTAGCATTCTGCCATATTATAATTTTTCATCTCCTATCGTGGAAGTGCAATGGCCCAGTGGTTAGGGCAGCGGACTCGCAGTCATACGATCGCGATTTCGATTCCCAGACTGGGCGTTGTGAGTGTTTATTGAGCGAAAACACCTAAAAGCTCCACGAGGCTCCGGCAGGGGATGGTGGTGATCCCTGCTGTACTCTTTCACCACAACTTTCTCTCACTCTTACTTCCTGTTTCTGTTGTACCTGTATTTCAAAGGGCCGGCCTTGTCACTCTCTGTGTCATGCTGAATATCCCCGAGAACTACGTTAAGGGTGCACGTGTCTGTGGAGTGCTCAGCCACTTACACGTTAATTTCACGAGCAGGCTGTTCCGTTGATTCGGATCAACCGGAACCCTCGTCGTCGTAACCGACGGAGTGCTTCCATCCATCCCCCCATCTCCTATCATTTCTCCATGTGTGATTAACACAACCCCACCATTTACTGACTTATACACACACACACACACATATATATATATATATATGTATAAGTCATATCTCAGTGCCATTTGTAGAACTAAATAATCTGTTCATTTTCTTAGAAACCATAAAACAAATAAGAAAATGAACTGATTATTTAGTTCTACAAATGGCACTGAGATTTTATTATGCTAAAAACATCTGGTTAGTATGGGCATTATTGTGGGGTTAAGAAGTGTACTTCACAATCACATGATCTTAGATTTAGTTCTATTGTGCAGCACCTAAGAGAAATTGGTAATGGAAACTGCAATGAAGTCCATCAAACTGGTCGATGGAAGCTTGCAAGGAAGCCTTATATCTGTGTCTATATGTTTTTATGTATGTAAGAATGTGTGAATACAATATGTGTGAGCATGTATGCATAAATTTCAATTTTGTATGCCAATACCAGCATTATTATTGTAAAAGGCAATGACATCATTTACTTTCACCGGAGAACAAATGGTCCATACGAGTAGTTTAGTTGATTTGTGATGATCAACAGAATGGAAAAAAATACCTCATATAGAAAACAGTTATAGTTGATGACAGGAAGAGCATCTGGCAGTAGAAAATTAGCTTTGATAAAATTTTGTTTAATCCATGCTAGCGTAGAAAAATGGAAATGAAATGGGTGATGATGATGATGATGATGAAGATGATGATGATGATGAAGTTAATGATAATGATGGTGATGATGATGATGAGGAGGAGGAGGAGGAGGAGGAGGAGGCGGAGGAGGATGGTGACAAGGAGGAGGTGGCGGTGAAAGAGTAGGAGGAGGGCATTAGAGACTAAGAGTTAGTCAAGCTTGATGTTTGTCCTCTCTTCCTTCCAAATATTCCATTCTAAATTTAAAAGCCACATTCAAAATTTTTTTATAATTTTATTTGTACTTTAAGGAAAAACATGAGAGAGAAAGCGTTTGTCTATACTTATTAGAATCAGGTTGAGATATTTTGCTGAAAATTTTTGGAACAACAAAATACATGTTTATCATTAAACTAAAATATAAACGAAGCCAAAAACAGAAGCTTACAAAATGAAATACATAAAACAATATAAGAACATTTGTGAGATATGTTTATGTAATTTCATTTCTCTTTTGTTTTAATTCATAAATATTTTCCAATCACATACCAAATTTCTATTCATTGCTTGGAAAATATATTATGGAAAAAAATTGTCTATGGCCAATAAAATGTTAAAAATAAATAGAGAAGTCATTTAATGTGAAAGAAAAATTATAGCTTTTAATATAATGAAATATAATTTTACTTTCCTTGCTGCCTTTTTTTAAACAACCAGTTAAACTTGGTGATAGTTTTATAGATTTCTTTATTACTACCATATTGCATATAAATTGGTAAGTGTTCTCTTTTATACGTATACTTCTCATATTTCCAAAAATATCTGATCAAAGATGTAAAAGGAAAAATTAGCTGACATTAGTGACTGTGTTTGTTTTTTGTCCTTTTTGTTTCTCTGTTTTTTTCTTCTTTTTTTTTTATTTTGTTTATTTTTTTAAATTTCCATCAGAAGAGAAATTCAATTAATTCATAATGTCTTATTGATTTTGCTTTTTTCCTGCCATTCTTTCCCATTACATTCATTGACTGGTTCTGTTTGAAATTTCAAAAATTTAATAATTCACAATGGTAACAATTTTCTGCTACTCAAGTAAATTTCTACCGTTTCCTTGTTTTAACTTCAATGTTATCTGTTCCTTCAATATTTGTTTTCGTCTTCCAAAGTATTATTGTTTATGTTTTCAATTCAAATAACAAGATGAAAATAACAAAAAATATGCTAATTAATCAACATTTCACGAAATAGTAAATACAATTATTATGCAATCACTTTGTTTTTGTTCATTTTGCTTTAATGTCCAAACTTCCTTGCTTGCATAGGTCAAAGAAAATTCACTGAGGCAAATTTATACAGTTAGAGGCTGCAGAAGAGTAGCTGGTGAGAAAACTTTATCACCAACCCTCACCTGTTTCCAAGCAGTGTAACATTTCTCAGTGGCTGGACATGTTTCCATAGGATATTGTAAATGAAGGACACCACATGTGCAACTGAATCACTTGTTTATATCTATCACCTGATGTGTGTGTGTATATATATATATATATATATATGGATTGCAGAACGACCTGCTGTGCTTTCCTTGGATTGTAGGGTGCCCTGCTGTGCTTAAGGAGACCTATTGAGTCAAATACATCAACATCAAAATAAATATCAAATAGAAATTATAGTTATGATACCTGTGTCAATGGTACGTAAAATGCACCATCTGAATGTGGCCGATGCCAGCGCCGCCTTGACTGGCTTCTGTGCCGGCGGCACATAAAAAGCATTCACTATACTCACGGAGTGGTTGGCATTAGGAAGGGCATCCAGCTGTAGAAACACTGCCAGATCAGACTGGAGCCTGGTGCAGCTTCCTGGCTTCCCATACCCCGGTCGAACCGTCCAACCCATGCTAGCACAGGAAACAGACGTTAAACGATGATGATGATGATGATATATGAAATTTATAGAAAAAAAGACAAAGACAGGTTTGTGAACAACAAGCAAGTGTATTAGTTTGATGCTCAGGAAAATGATAAAAGCCATTTACGTTTTGAGCCTGTGCTCTTCAACAAAAAGGAATAAGAGAAAATAAACAGAGAGAGAATGAAAAAACTTATATATATATATATAATATATATATATATATATACAAACACACACACTCATGCACAACAGGCTTTTTTCATTTTCTGTTTACCAAATCCACTCTCAAGGCTTTGGTTGGCCCAGAGCTGAGTTGAACATACTTGCCAAAGTTGCCATACAGTAGGTTTGAACCCAAGACCACATGATTAAGAAATAAGCTTCTTAACCACACAGACATCTGGTTATATGTCATGATTACATATATTTATATACCCATTACTACGGAGAATTCTCAAGAAAGTTTAGAGGTTTTATTGGTATTTTCTTTTATAAGCCAGTTCAGTTTTCTTTAAACTCTCCTCTATGTATGACTCATTGCTATGCTAAAGTATATTACAATAATTTAAAGGAAATATATATTATTAAATGCACTTTATCTTTCATGTTAAATATATTACATCTGTGTTTAATACACACCAGCTTAACTAAACATGTAGTATAAATGTTCATCATTTTGCATTTTCCAATAGGTTAGTGTAAAATCATTGTTTACCATAATGTAGTGTAAGTTGTTTAATAGATGAGATACTCTTTTAAAAGTTTCATTCAAAAAGATGGCAAAAGAGAGCGAGAGAAAAAGAGAGTGAGAAAGAGAGAGAAAGAGAAAGAGTGAGAAAGAGAAAGAGAGAGAAAGAGAAAGAGAGAGAGAGAAAAAAAGAGAGAGAGAAAGAAGAGAGAGAGAGAGAGAGAGAGAGAGAGAGAGAGAAGGAAATGACATGATAATAAATGGGGGGAATAAATTTGAAAGCTTATAGCTATCTGCTAAATGCAGTTTTTCTACATGTATTTGGAACAAGATAATTCTTATGTACATATTGAAAGCTGCAGTGTAGAAATTTATATAGCATAACAAATAACATTTCAAGCAACATAAATTTGAAGCTTAACAATCTAGTGAATTTGTCATCAAAGGAGATATCTTCTTTTGATGTTGGCTTAAATGATGCTATAAATATTCAACTGATGGCAGGCAATTAGCTGTTTTTAACAGGAAAGATTTTAGTATCCGCTTCAAAAGGTGTGACATATTCTGGGTCAAATGTACATTTGGTTCTTCCTTTTTATCCCTAGCCAAGTTTACAATTAATGAAAGAGCAAGAATCCATTGAGCTCATAGCCTTATTTCAATGAAGTAGCCAGTCAAGCACAGAGTAAGTGCATTTCTTCTTCAACAGATTAGAAACATTTTGGCAATTTAAAAGTATTTAGCTGAGGCAACCTTAAAAACAAATCAGTTCCCATTTGATGCGATTCTATTTTCTGATCAGATTGAAACGATCAATTACTGTTTTTACCGCATCTTACAGCAGAAAGCTTCTTTGTATTTACATTCAGATTTTTATAATTTATTATAGACATTTTAATTTTTTTTTTTTGGTTGTCTTTATCTGAAGTGCTTCTTTCCAACCAAATTTTCTCTGGCTTACATTTGCTTAGCTAGAGCTGATAGTCTTAGATATTGAAATGCATTAGAATATAATCTATGATAATATTCTTGATATATCAATGATATTTTCTCGACATGATATAGAGAAATTATTCTTTTCTTGCTAGTTTCAAGAGGTAAATGTTACCACTGTTTTATGTTCTCTAACACTGGTGAAATCTTAAATGTATTTAAATGCAACAATGTGTACAAACAGATAGTCAAAAAATACAGGAGAGTGATATTGCATTCTTTTATCTAATATCAAAAGGGCTTTTAAATCATTTCTTGTCATAATGCAATGAAATAGAAGGAGAGTTTATATTTTACTTCTTTGAGAAAAATGCTTTACTTTATTTTATTTTGTCTATTCATTTATTAATTTTTTTCTCAATCTAAAACAAAGCAGTATTTCCACCAATTTAGTTTTATATTCACATTATCATTAGACTATTGAATTCATTTAAGTCTTATAAAACATAAAAGTAAAATAGTAAAATTATCCTTGGGAATTTTACTATTGAAATTGTCTCTCTGTTATTTACTTGACTAATGGGCAAAAACAAAATCTTTTTGTCAAAATGATGTGAATGAAAAACACAGTGATTTATAGAGATGCACAGCAAATAAATATTGAATTTACTTTGAATTTCTTTTTCTTCTTTCTTCTTCCAATGTTGATTTCTTAGGAGTTCAGTTGAAGAAAATATCCAAATTTGTTGATCAAAAAGACACACACACACACTCACACACACATATATGTAGATGTATGATATGTATATTCCTTTTGCTTTAAATTTAGTCTTAACTTGTTATTTTGAAGTAAACAACGTTGATTATTGTGAATCAGTTTTATTTACAATATCTTTCTCTCTATATATATGTGTGACAACCATACCAATCATTATAGCCTATATTCTGAAGTAACTGACAAACACTGAGTCCACTATGCTAGTTCACTTCTTATTTCTAAAACAACATATCCATTTCTAGATACTGCTTGATAGTACAATGCTTTTCTATATAGATATGATGTGCAGCATTTTAGAAGAGTTAAGGATGGAAATTTTGAACATTTATGCTTCTCTCAAAGAGATTAACAAAGTAAATAGAATGAGAACTTCAGTAAGCCAAACTTAAAAAGATGTCACAACTGTCATTCACCAATTGATCAGTATTTATTGTATGATGCCACTATGTTAAAAACACACATCTAACATCAAACAGAAGAAACTGACAGGTTGTTAAAAGAATAATTACTTCGTGTTAAAGGCCACTTTCTATTAATAAAATCCTAATTTATCATTTTAATTCAATCTATTCGTTAAATGATTACATTTCTAATTAGGTCCTTGATGGGTTTAGTGTGACATTCTGATAACACAACACACTCTGACATACTCTAGTCACCAAAAAATAATATTAAACTCATTGGATAATTCTCCCTTTCCTTCTCTGATTTCTATGGACTCTAATCCAACCTAAATCCTTGACATTACTTCTTACTAACAAACAACTCTGGTAAGATTGGTACTTCTTCTATCAGTCTCTTTGTGGGACAACTAAGTTATGGGGATGTAATCAAAATGTTTGTCAAGTGGTGGAGGCACACACTAAAATACAAGGACACACACACATATATATATGATGATCTTTCAGTTTCCAGCTACCAAATGCATCTATAACTCTTTGGTCAGTCTAGGGCTATACTAGAAGGCACTTGCTTGAGGTACCATGCAGTGGGATTTAACCCAAAACATGTGGTTGAGGAATATATACTTCTTACCACATAACCATGCAAGTCCCTATCAAAGAAGGATCAATTGTCCTTCCCAAATCCATTGGCTCATAAGGCTGGTTACCTGGATTCTGTGGCATATATATTTCCCCCCATGATGGGACACTGGTCCATTACAGGATTACTCATGTGAGCTAAGTAGACTGGGACCATGAAATGAAATGTTTTGCTTAAGAACACAATATTACATTCACAAATGCAATACCCTAATCATATGCCTTCACACCTGGACCTATATATATATATGTATGTATGTATGTATATATATATATATATATATATATATATATATATATATATATAGGTGCAGGTGTAGTCATGTGGTAAGAAGCTTGCTTCCGTTCTACATAGTTCTGGGTTCATTCCCAGTGCATGACAATTTTGGTGAGTGTTTTCAACTATACTCTAGGCCCCAACCAAAGTCTTGTGAGTCAATTTAGAAGACAAAAACTGAGAGAAGCTTGTCAATTTCATGGGCTAAAACCCTTTAAGGCAGTGCTCCAGCATGGCCACAGTCAAATGACTGAAGTATGTAACAGAATAAAAAAATATTTATGTATATGAATATATATATATGTACACATATATGTATGCATATATAACATCATATATAAAGAGAAAAGTAGAGCCAGATAGACTTGTAAAAAGGACCATTCAAGTGTTGGGCCTTATGGAAGAAATGTGGCCGATGCCTGTGTCACATAACTGGCACACATACTGGGGGCACATAAAATGTACCATTTGAGTATTAAGCCTCACAGGGGCAATGTGACTGATGTTGGTGTTACGTAACTAGCACCCATGCTGGAGGCACTTAAAAATCACCATTCAAGCATTGGGCCTCACAGAGGCAATTAGGAAGACGCCAGTGTGATGTAACTAGCACCCATGCTGGTGGCATGTAAAAACACCATTCGAGCGTTTGGCCTCATGGAGGCAATATGGCTGGTGCTGGTGTCACGTAACTGGTGCTTGGGGTGGTTGGAGTTAGGAAGCGCATCCAGCTGTAGAAACCATGCCATATCAGACTTAAGTCTGATGCAACCCTTCAGTTTACTATCCCTGGTCAAACTGTCCAACCTATGTCAGTATGGACAATGGACATTAAATGATGATAATGATGGTATATATATATGTATAAGTATGTCTCTCCTATTTTTTAATTATTATGAATCTTCCAGAGGAGGGAGCTGGTTTCCAACAAAGATACAAGGCTCCATCTTTGGGATGTAGTTAACACAGACAAATTCACACTTGGAACATGCCATGCTTGAGAAGACCTGTCAAGCCAAGTGAGATCATTGTTATTTAACTGGCCCTTTAAAAGCAGCCTTCAGTCATTGGGTGATAAGCTGTGCTTGAGAAGACCTGTTGAACTAGTGAAATCATAGTCGTGGGAGATGCCAGTGCTGTCTGACAGGCACCCATGTTGGTGACATGTAAAAATCACCATTTGTGCACTGGGCCTCGTGGAGACAGTGACATTAAGTCGAATCAGATTGTAGCTGTGGCCAATGCCATTGTTGAATAACTGACCCATTAAGAGCACCCTTCAATCGTTGGGTGATATGCTGTGCTCGTGAAGACCTGTTGAACCAAGTGAAATCGTAGTTGTGGCCAATGCTGGTGCTGTCTGACTGGCACCCATACTGGTGGCACGTAAAAAGCACCATTTGAACGTTGGACCTCATGGAGGTAGAGTTAGGTGACCAAGACCCTTGGTGATATACTGTGCTTGTGTTAAATTGTCAAGCCAAGTGAAACCATAGTCATGGCTCATGCCAGTATCAGGTCAATGGCACCCGTGCTGATGACATGTAAAAGAGCACCCATTACACTCTTAGAGTGATTGGTGTTAGGAAGGGCATCCAGCCATAGAAACCTTGCCAAATCAGACTGCAACCTGGTGCACCCCACCCACCGGCCGGCTTGCCCATTTTCAGTCAAACTATCCAATCCATGCCAGCATGGAAAGTGAACGTTAAATGATGATGATGATATATGCATACACACACACACATACACATGCACTCACACACACACATATATATGTACTGTGTGGTAAGAAGGTTACTTCCCAGCCATGTGGTTCTGGGTTTAGTCCTACAATGTGGCACCTTTGCTAAGTGCCTTCTCCTATAGCCTTGGGCTGACCAAAGTCTTGTGAGGGGATTTTGTAAATGGAAACTGAAACAAACCCATCATATATATATATATATATGTATATATCTATGTATGCGTGTTTTGTGTCTGTGTTTGTTCCCCACTACTACTTGACAACTGGTGTTGGTGTGTTTAGCTCCCTGTAACTTAGCAATTCAGCAAAAAAGGATTAATAGAATAAGTACTAGGCTTTAAAAAGTAAGTCCTGGGGTGGATTTGCTACTAAACTCCACTCAAGATGGTACCCCAGCATGGCTGCAGTCAAATAACTGAAACAGGTAAATGAAAAATATATATACATATGTACGAGTGAGTGGACAATGAAAAAAAGTGGGACTCAGCAGATTTGGCAGGAATTATATATTTAGTGACAGTTTGATTTGGGTCTATGCAACTTAAGTCTTGTCCATGGAAATAACTCATCAGGCCCAGAGATTTGAGAGATTTGTATTTCTGTATATATACAGACACACACACACACACATGTGTGTGTATATGTATATTTATATGAAGTATTAAAAGCAACCCAATGGATTATACAGCATCACTACGATTAATTCGTTAAGAGATTTTACTGCATTGTAATATTGCACAGGCAGGTATGTATGAAATGTATAAATATCAAATATAATTATATTTCATTTATGATTGTCAACTCTTGAAATATGAGAAAAAGAAAGATTTTTTTGTTTTTACTGACTAGAAAAAAAGCCAATTTCATAAGGAGAGGAGATGTAACAAATTCAATGGATTCTTGTTACATTGTTACACAAACAGTAGCTAAAATTCAAAGTCAATTTTTGAAGAATTTGAACTGATATTTGATCATCAGAAGTGTGTGCATGACAAAGTATCCTGTCAGCTCTCCACTTGTGTCATTAGCATTTTCAAATTTAAATTAAAAAAAAGATGCAAGAAGGGCATTGGATTTTTGCCTTCTGTTATTAGCTTCTTGTTTCTTGTTTCGAATCAATTTTAGATTTACTCTGAACCAAGAGGAGGAAACTAGTTTCTTTTGTTACAAGTTCTTTTGACAAACATAGATGATCGTCCAAATTATTTAGAAAGACTGATTTCTGAGTGTATGCAAATGATTTATTGTTTTGCTCGAAACAAAATATGATTGATATGCTGTGACTCTATAAAGATTTTCTAAGAGCTGCTGCAGGGAAAAACAGTGAGAAATTTTACATTGAAAATGGAAATTAAATTCAAAATGATCAAGAGCTCTTCAGCTTCAGAGGGATACAATTGTTTGGGGCAATGACTCCTTGACTTTGCACTATAACACAAAAGAAATCAAGTGAAGCTACAAATTTAATTCTACTTATCACTGATTTCTGCATATTAAAAGAAAATGTCTATGCAAATTTTGAATATTTTGCTGATCCCAAATCAAGATAACACAGAAAATAATTTCAGCAGAAAAATTAGCAAATCTGTTCAGTCTGAGCTTTTTGGATATAGAAAAAATCCATAGGTGACTGAATACATTACTGATGAAGACAAATGAAGAGCCAAATATTCATTTATAATAATTAAGACAATCATTCAATACTGGCAACATTAACTTCATATGCTTAGCTTTCAGCAAGTCTTTTAATTCTAATCTATTCTAAACACTACACATTGAGTAAGAATTTACATTCAACTCAACTTTTATGCTACCACCAGCATACTAATTATTGTTAAAGGGATTTTATTCATTATTACTGTAAGCAATAATTTTTGTAAAATTTGCTCTTTCAAGGCATATTTTGGATATGATTAAAAACAGAGACTTATTATCATTTGTAAACACCTCTCCTAATTTTATAAGCTATTAAATTAGTCATTATATATTTATCTCATGTAAATGTGACTCAATTGTTTTTAATTAAATCTATCTATATAATTAGTATATTTTCGTGATTAAACTATCATGCATTAATTATTAATAAGTGTTTGGTCCTATTCATCCTAGGTACATTAGACTCATAGCTGATAGATTACTCATCAATCAAAACTCCAATAACTCATAGCAGTGGACTGAACCCTCCAGAATCCTCAGCTGTTTTCTTGACCTCCTAGAAATATTGCAAAGTCTCTCTCATATTAGAAACCTTTCACTAAAATGAGAAGAAAGCTGTGTGTGCATGTGTGTATGAGTGTTTGTATAAATTTAAACTATTTACAATTTTGATCCAGTTGTAAATTTCCTGTTTGCATGCATAGAAGGCAAGCAAGAGCTTCTTCAGATCACTGACAGTTTTTTAATTGTTGTCAAAATGAATGGCCTACACAACTTGAAGGAAACTGGGCTTTCACTAGAATTTGAAATTAATGGTAGCTGTCCTTTTATCTTGAAATTTTAATGTATTTATGAAATAAATTGAAGTCTGTACCCATCGGGTTTAAAAGGAGTCTCTTCTTTAAACTTACTAACTCAGGTTCATCCCTTACATGAATTCCAGCAAACTCCTTACAATGTTCTCTAATATCTCCATTAAATTGTTGGCCTCAATAATGAGGTCACCGTTTTTCATTTTGGTGACAATCTCCAGAAGCCCTATAAATATATGCATACATTTATATATATATATATATATATATATATATATATGTGTGTGTGTGTGCGCGCATATTATACATATATACATATATATATATATATATATAATATATATATATATATATATTAGCTTAAAAACCACCCTATTGGGCAGCTTTTAAGTCAGCTCCTGTGCAGGGCTCTTCATTGGGCCTTGGCCCAACAATGACACTTCATACTTTGAGTACATATTAAATTTCATCATCTACACAGCAAGGTTAGATGGTTTGAAAGACGAGCTAGTTTCTGATGGAGTTTCTCTGTATGTCTCCATTGAAGTCTAATGTCGGCTCCATACTGATAAGATAATACTGTTCTATATTTTAGAGATTTGGAATTCTTTAAGATCAACACCACTAAAGCCAACCGTTTGGTTTCGATACGTTGATGAAACCTTTATACTCTGGCCCCACCAGGAAGATTCTAAGTACTGCTAGAGCATGTGAACTCAATAAAACCATCCATACAGTTCACAATGGGGAAGAAAACAAACAATCAGCTCGCAATCCTGGATGTATTAATAACATGCACTAAGTATAGGTTCATGACATCCATACACTGCAAGCCAAACTTCACTGGATGATACCTCAACTTCAATTCCCACCATCCATACAGTGTAAAGAGAGTGCCTAAAACATTGAGCAAAGAATATAAGAAGTGATCCTGATACACATCATGAAGAAATGATCAAGCTATGTAACAATCTATTGAGTAACAGCTATTCAAAAACATACTATCCACTCCAATTAAGATGAGAAGAGAGGATGAAACCCATAAATTGACCACAGTCTGTCTACCGTAGGCCTCACAGAAAAAATACAAATGATATGCGGTCCATGTGATAGGACAGTATTCAAAAGTAATACAACACTTTGCAGATATCTCCTTCGAGTAAAACCGCCAGGGTTGTGTTCGAAATTCTACCAGGTCACCTGATGAAGGCTGGAGAGTAAATCAACCGAAACATTGTGGTAACAACTAACAAGATGAGGACACATATCCGTCCAATGTAAATAATGTAAATAATGTGTGTGTATATATATATATATGTGTGTGTGTGTGTGTGTGTGTGTGTATACATACACATATATATATGTAAACAACTTACTGTAAATAAAACCAAAGGTGCGTTGCATTCCATTGATTAAAAAGTTAACGCATAGGAAATGCACAAACGAAAAGCACACAGGATGGTGGCAAGTTGAAAAACATATAGTAAATTATAGTAAATGCACAGATGAATGGAAAACAGACACAGAAGGTCCCAATTCCTCGTCAGTTATCGCTCAGTGAGTTAAACATAACTTCATGCCTTTAACGATAATATCGCTTCCCATCTGGTGGCACCGGCAGGAGCTGCTGAGAATATTGGACTGAGGACAGACAAATAATATGTGGATAACAAGTGATACAGAAGTGAATATAAGAAAATGAATAAATGTAATTCAAGATGATGGGCGAGATGAAGGCAAAGCACGGGTAATGCTAAGAGGGAAATCCTAAAGGATTGGAACAGAAGTGCAACAGACAGCGAAGCATGTTGAAGTAGCGACTACAGAAATTATGACCAGTTGCTTCAATGGCTGATGTGAAAAGGGAAAAAGTAAAAAAAAAAAAGGCTGACCACGTGTTGATATCAGGCAGAGAGAGAAACAGAAAGCAGAAGAGAAAAAGAGCAAGAGAGAGAGTAAGAGACAGAAAGGAAAAGACAGAGAGTGAAAAGAGGAAAAAGACGAAAAACTACAAATAGAAGTTGCACGAATATATAAACAACTCACTGTAAATAAAACCAAGGATGCATTGCATTAATTAATGTAAAGGATAAACAAACAAAATGTAACCTTAGGGCTTGAAGGTGAAGTACGGGTAATGCTAAGAGGGAAATCCTGTGTACTGTTTGTCGGTTCCATATTCCTGGCAGCTCCAGTTAGAGCCACCAGATGAAAAACAATATTATCGTAAAATATTATCATAAATGATATTTGAATCACTAACTAATAACTGATGAAGAATTGGTGACCTACTGTGTCTGTTTTCTGTTCGTCTGTGTCTGCTTTTCATTTGTGCATATACCCTTTTACTCTTTTACTTGTTTCAGTCATTCGACTGCGGCCATGCTGGAGCACCGCCTTTTTAGTCGAGCAAATCGACCCCAAGACTTATTCTTTGTAAGCTCAGTACTTATTCCATCGGCCTCTTTCGCTGAACCGCTAAGTTACTGGGATGTAAGCACACCAGCATCGGTTGTCAAGCGATGCTGAGGGGACAAACACAGACACACAAACATAAACACACACACATATATATATACATATATACGACGGGCATCTTTCAGTTTCCGTCTACCAAATCCACTCACAAGGCTTTGGTCTTATAGTAGAAGCTATAGTAGAAGACACTTGCCCAAGGTGCCACGCAGTGGGACTGAACCCAGAACCATGTGGTTGGTAAGCAAACTACTTACCACACAGCCACTTCTATTATATATATATAATTCAATTACATTTAATTAGTCAAGGAACTAAAGTTGATGGTGTTACGCTAGTCAAGATATATCCATGTATTGCTTGCCTGTTCTCAGTCCAATATTCCCGGCAGCTCCTATCAGTGTCACCAGATGGGAAGTGATATTATCGTTAAAGGCATGAAATTGCGTTTGATTCACTGACCGATAACTGATTAGGAATATGTGTATATAGATAGATTTTCTGTAGGTAAAATCTGGCAATATGTGGGTTCTGTTTGTATTTACTTGATACATATAGACCGTGTATTTGAGTAAACATTGATTGATGTAGCACTTTTGGGTGGAGTTGGGTGGAATTTGATATGATATATTTTGTTAATCTGTAGTATTATTGACAGGCATATGCTCGACAAATTGATGTGTCTAGCTGCTCTCTCTATTAATCTACAACATTCTCACCTATTCACTAGTTTTATCTACCATTTTTTTCTTTTGATAATGTCTATATCTTAACTATCATAACACCATCAATGAACTGTTATGTATCATATTGGCAAGAGCAAGAATGTGTTGAATGTGTTCATTTTTGTATATACGTGACAATCACGGAATGCTTGTGCTAAGAAAAAACAAACACTTCTGAGTTTGTCGTAGGTTAGCCTACACGTTGTAAAATAACTTCCTTTTGAAATTCTCCCTGAGGATATATCCAATTCACTGGATTGAAAATGGAATTTTATTTCTGAAATTAAAGAATTGTGCATAGAAACAGCTGTAGGTAGGAATTTCTATGTATGAATTTGAATGTCTTTAAAAAAAAAACATCTGTACGTGAATTTTTATCCATTTTCAGTTTCTTATGCAAAAAGGTATATATATATATATATACACATACACATGTGTGTATATATATATATATATGTATGTATGAGCATATATATATAAATATGTATATATATATATATATAAATATGTATATATATATAATATATATATATATATATATATATATATATATATATATAATATATATATATATATACATATGCATGTATGTACTTATATATATCTATATATATATATATATTATATATATATAAGTATATGTATGTATATGCATACATATATATATATATAATATATATATATATATATATATATATATGTTTAAGTAGTTGAATGAATTATCCTAGTATGGATAATTCGGTTAACCGATACCCGGGTAGCAAATTTACGTTAGAAAGCACGGTTGAAGCTACATGCCAAGGGCAGAAATCAAGTGCTTTCGTGTGGAAATTTGTGTGTTTTTTTACTATAGATAAATGAAAGAATGGAGTCGAACGACGATTTAACAAAATTCCTTTATTCTCGACATATGTTTCGAAGACTGCATATTCTTAATTCTGAAGGAATAAAGGGTGCATTATGCTGTCTTCTCATTAGGAAAGAGATGGAACTTATGTCAGCATCATGACGAACAAAAACTTTTAGATGACTGCTCACACGGAGTCCATAGTGATAATGAGTGTTTCTTTAAAATATTCCGTTATAAGCAGTGACGTCAACATTGGTTGGATGGATAAGATTCTAAAAAGTTCAAGAGTTCAAAAATGGTTGGAAGGGGCAGGTTCTAAGAATAGGGGGGGTGACAGATATACACACACATAGACACGAATGCAGTTATATACATACGCACACATAGGCACTCAATCTCATTGGCAAAAGCAAACAACAATGCATCACCATACATACGACTTGCACTCTGTCACCCCCTATTCTTAGAACCTGCCCCTTCCAACCATTTTTGAACTCTTGAACTTTTTAGAATCTTATCCATCCAACCAATGTTGACGTCACTGCTTATAACGGAATATTTTAAAGAAACACTCATTATCACTATGGATTCCGTGTGGGCAGTCATCTAAAAGTTTTGTTCGTCATGATGCTGACATAAGTTCCTTGTCTTTCCTGATGAGAAGACGGCATAATGCACCCTTTATTCCTTCGGAATTAAGAATATGCAGTCTTCGAAACATATGTCGAGAATAAAGGAATTTTGTTAAATCGTCATTCGACTCCATTCTTTCATTTATCTATCTATATATATATATATATATGTGTGTATATATGTATGTGTATATATATATATGTATATATATACATGTATGTATGCATACATACATGCATTCATGCATGCATACATACGTACATACGTACAAACATACATACATACATACATACATACATACATACATACATACATACATACATACATACATACATACGTACGTACTTACGTACATATATGTATGATGGATGAACAGAAGATGTTTGAGTTCAAGGTAAATCTCAACGTAAAACTGAATGAATTTGTATTTTGAGCTTGTCTTTAATTTTCTTAAACTATTCAATTATCATACTTCTGCATATCTATTGGTTTAGGTTTGAGGTCGCTTTGATATGTCATATGATATTATTTACTCCAAGAAATCTCTTCCTACAAGCACTTGAGTTCAGTTAAGCATTACCAAGGACAGAATTGCCATCATAATGAATTCAAACATAATACTTTCCGTGTTAATACATACTGGGGGAAAACGAATGGCAATTAACTATTTATGTTGCTATGGGGAGCAAGGTTGACCTTTGCATTCTACGTATACTTAGCAATGAAATAAAGAACATTAGCATAGGATTGTGTAGGCAGCCCAACATGTTGTGTATGTCAACAACAAAATGAAACCATTGATCATGTTGCCTCCATGTGCAGTCTCCTTGTGCCCACAGAGTATCTCGACAGGCATGATAGTGCAGCACAATATATTCACTAGGTAATTTGCAAAAATCTGGACCTGTCACATGATAAAAACTGGTGGGAACACAAACTTCCTCCAGTGCTTGAAAATGATCACATCTCACTCCTCTGGAACTTCATCATTCAAACTGATAGAAAGATAGATGCAAATAGACCAGACATTATGTTAAAAGACTTCAACAAAAATCATGCCTCCTCATTGATATGACTGTCCCAATCGATATAAACGTATCTGTCAAGACCTGCCAGGTTCTAGTTTGATTTGGTTTGATTTCTACTGCTGGGTGCCCTTCCTAACACCAACCACTTTACAGTGTGCACTAGGTGCTTTTAACATTGCACTGGCATGAGTGCTTTTATATGACACTGAAAAAGAGCTTTTTACGTGGCACCAGAGCATGGCTCTTGCAAAGCGAATCCACTTCATCAGGGGATGTGTCCATAACATTTCTGCTGTGGTGGAAGGGTGCAAGACAGCAGGTATCTCAGTGCTTTGTCATCTCATCTGAAATGCTCAGTGTCCTGAGGGTGTCCTTCAGTACTTCATTCCATGTCTTCCTGGGACTCCCTCTTTTGTGTGTTCCATCCACTTTGAGAGATCAGCACATTTCTGTGGAGCTGTCAGTTTCCATCAACATCAGATGACCAAACCGACACAGTCTTCTCTCTTAGAATTTCATCTAATTCCTCTTATGCCTAACTTCTCTCTCAATATATCAGCACTGTCGAACTTGTACACCTACATTCTACATCCAGAAGAGCAAACTAGTCTCATTCCTCTCTAGCCTTTGCATGTCCTCTGCATTCAAGGTCCATATCTCACTGCCATGTAGAATTGTAGTCCATATACATGCATCATACAATCTTCCTTTCACTTGGAGAGAGAAACATTTGGCTGCCAACAGAGAAAGAAGCTCTCTGAATTTTCTCCATCCTATTCTTCTACTCGCTAACACACTTTCTGTACATCCTCCCCCACTACTAATTTGATCCTCTATGTAGCAGAAATTATCTGCTACCTCTATGAGTCTCTGAATTGAAAAAATCAAATTCCTGAGTGTTTGTAGTTTTTATGGCTCAAATGCTCATTTTCCACATATGAACACTACCTTTTCTGGTGACCTTCCTATTATTCCACTGCACCTTTTGTATGTCGGTAGCTTACACTTAGTTCACCATATAGAATTCCTGCCAGGTTTTGCTTCCACACCTGGAATTTCTTTTCTAATTTTGATATAGAATCTGCTATGAGGGAAATATCATGAGCATATAGCTGTTTTCAGGGGCTGCTGGTTTTTAATTCCTTTGTTATGACCTAGAGGACAATGATGAACAGGAAGGTACAAAGACTGAGCCTTGAATGCTTGTGGTTAAGACTGAGCTGTACTCGTGGTTAACTCTCACCTTACTAACAGTATCTCCGTACATTGCCTGTACAGCTTTCACCAGCCTCTCATCAACCCTGAGCTCCTACAGAGAACACTATATCACACAGCAGGGTACTCTGTTGAAGTCTTTCGCAAGATCAATGAGTGTCAAGTATAATGGTTTATTCTTAGCTAAGTACTTCTCTTGCAGCTGCCTGACAATGAAACTAGCCTTAATATTGCTTCTCCCAGGGGTTAAGCCGAATTGCATTTTAACTAGCCTAATTCTGCTCCTAATTAATTAGGCTGTAACTCTCTCCATAATTTTCATCACCTGGTTCAGGAGTTTCATGCCTCTATAATTGCTTCTATCTGAGGCATCTCCCTTACCCTTGTAGCAGCTAACAATAATGCTACCACACCAGTGTTATGCCTTCCTAAATAACCTGATTAAGTATATGGCTGACTATCTTGTATCCTACTTTACCAGATATTTTGAGGATCTCAGCAGTGATTCCAGATAGACCAAGGACTTTCCCTGTTCTTATATCTTTAATTGCCTTATCTACCATACTGCTAGCTACTAGGATAGCTGGTCCCTCTGTGGGTTCATATGAGGGAGATTCCCTTTACCCCATTCATTCTTCACATTCAATAGTTTTGCATAGTAATTCTTCCACACCTTTTTCTTGTCTGGGTCACTAAGTGCAAGCATACCATTATCCATCTGCACATACTTCTCTCCCACAATATCACAATATCTTGATTCTCTTTGACACAATCTGGAACACCTCAAGTCTCCGATCTTCACACTGTAGGCCATTAGCAAACCTCTTCCTTTTTGCTTCTGTCCTAGCTAGGTAAACCTGGTGTCATGCTTCCTTTTTATCTTTCTAACATGATTCTTTGCTTCCCATTCTTTTCCATAACCTTTAGCTACTACTGATTATCCTAATTCCACTAAAGAGCTGAATTGACTAACTACTTTCTGGAATCTTTGGTCCTTTATGAAATCCTAGAATCAAAGATTTATTACAGATTAATTGAACAACGTACTTAATAGATTGCCAGCTTCAATCTCACACAAATCACAAACAAATGCTACTAATTATGGTATTCCATTTCATGCATCATATTTTTGCTAACATGATCAACAGAGGCATGTTTTGTCAACAGAATTTAATCTTATATCATAAATTATGCCTTTTGTCCTATCAAAATACATGCACTTTCACAAATAACAAATACATGATACTTTGAACTTACAAACCTCACTTAAAGACCGGATGATGAGCGATTTTTTTCATGCTTTTGCTGATTATTAACATTAGACAAATATCTCTCACATATAAAAATGTGTATTAACACACAATACACATTAAAAATATGCCACCTTTCATACCAGCACGTTTATTGACACATTTAAATTCTATTTTAAATGCCCTGATTTTTATGGTGTATTTTCATGAAAATATTTTGTTTGTCTTTTATAAATCCAGCAGGGTCTGCTTTCTGTAGTGAGCATCATTAAACCTCATGAACTTTGGAAAAAAAAAATTGTCATAGTTTTTGTTGTTGTACATGAATACACACAGTTAACCATATAATGTGTCCACAATCAAATTGTTGTGATGTTGGATGTATTTTGTTGTTTCTCGTGCTTATTTAGTGTCTTGTTTGTTTTGTGTATGTAATATATGTTGTGCAAGCTAAGCTTTTTTATTTGGCAGTGATCGCATTGCATATATTTTGTGTGGATTGTGTTATAGTTGTAGGAGATAATTGTGTAGAAAGTATATTGTGTGAGTTGTACTATTAAATTCAAAAAGACTTGCATAAAATGTATGGGTTGTAAAATTCAAAGCCTTGGTGTGTATATATATTTGTGTTTGTATTTGTTTTCATGTTTTTCTTTTCCATACCCTGTGCATCTACTACTACTACTACTACTACTACTACTACTACTACTACTACTAATAATAATAATAATAATAATAATAATAATAATAATAATAATAATAATACTAATAATAATAATAATAATAATAATAATAATAATGATAATAATAATAATAATAATAACAATAACAATAATAATAACAATAATAATAATAATAACTTATTACAGTCCTCTGCTCTACCAAATTAGCTACAGGCAGAGAGTGAAGGCCTTATCTTGGCTGCCCAAGATCAGAGCTTATTGACCCAGAACTATCAAGCCAATGTGAATGAAAATGGTGTAGATCCAAAGTGCCATGATGGGGTAGAAACAGTGGACCACCTAATCTCTGGATGTAAGGTTTTAGCACCTGTAGCGTACAAAGCAAAATATGACAGTGTTGGCCAATATCTACACTGGATAATGTGTTGGCATTATAAAATCAAAACTGCTGACAAATGGTAGAAGCATGATCCTGAGGCTGTAATTGAGGGAGAAAATGTAACTATTCTTTGGGACTTCGCAGTATGTACAGACCGGACCATCAAGGCAAATAAACCAGATATTGTTGTGAAAGACCAAAACAATAAAGTCTGTTTATTGAGTGACATGAGCATACCCTGTGACCACAATATCTAGGTAAAATAATTTGATAAGCTCAAAAAATATAAAGATTTGCTAATCGAAATCAAAAAGATGTGGCATCTCAAGATGGTTACAATACCAATGACTGTAGGAGCACTTGGAAGGATCAAAACAGGAAGTGAAAATTATTTAAGAATGATCCCTGGCTTACCATCCATACAGGAAATACAAAAGATTGCTTTAACTGGTACATCACATGTATTAAGAAGAACATTGTGTCACTCTTACCCTTTTCCTCTTTATTTTCTTTGTTGCTTTTTTTTTAATTTTTATTTCTTTTCTTTCTGTCTTTCTCCCCTTTTTTCTCTATCACATGACGTTGTAAATGAACAATTTGGTGTGTTTATTTTAATGCCTTACCAATGTACACAGTGCGTTTCTCTGCTCTAGGTGTCAGGAAGACCCTCGACAAGAAATGGAAACAGAATTGAAAGATGATAATTAAAATAATAATAATAATAATAATAATAATAATAATAATAATAATAATAAATTCCCTGATACAGTACCAGGCAGTGACTCTCATGGCTGCTGATCTTAACTGATTGGAAGTTTTATCATGTACATTGTTTTGTCTTGGTATAAAAGATGGGCTACAGTAAATATTCTGCTCAATACCACAGATTTGCTCGTCAGTTGCTTGACCTTAACCAGTTGAGTATGTCCCTTAGTGGCTGACGATATGTGCATCTCTGATTACAAGCAGAAGTAGTGGAGGAGCATCATAGCCATGTGTTGAAAGAATTCTTGGGGTTTGGATAATTCACCTTTGGAAACATGGGTGGTTTGTTCAACATCCTTAAACAATCCTTATTCAGGGACCTTTAGAACAGGATGGGTTACTTGACCAGAAGAAAATTCTAACTGGGTCCACCTGCAAGTTCATGTGCTGTTTATCTTGATATGAGATCACCATGTCGCGCACATATGGTTGTGATGCATGTGCCTGGTGTACCCTTATCAGACAAGTAGTCATGATGGGTATACTGGGCTTCGTATATTTTACCCCAGTGTCACTTTGATGGCATGCATTGCTCTCTCACTCAATAATAATAATAATAATAATAATAATAATAATAATAATAATAATAATAATAATAAAAATGAGGAGGATAAAAGAAAAACTACAATTCATTGCCCTTCAAAATTAGAAAAAAGCAATTAATAGTTAAAAATTATTCCTTGTGGAGCCAAAGAATTTCTAAAGAAGTTAGAATAGCAAAAAAACAATTAGATTCAGAATATAATCAGTAGGAGTGGCTATGTGGTAAGTAGATTGCTTATGAACCACATGGCTCCGGGTTCAGTCCCATTGTGTGGCACCTTGGGCAAGTGTCTTCTACTATAGCTTTGGGTCGACCAAAGCCTTGTGAGTGGATTTGGTAGACCGAAACTGAAAGAAGCCCATCGTATATATGTGTATATATATATATATGTATGTGTGTGTATATGTTTGTGTGTCTGTGTTTGTACCCCCAACATTGCTTGACAACCGATGGTGGTGTGTTTATGTCTCTGTAATTTAGCAGTTTGGCAAAAGAGACCGATAGAATAAGGTACTAGGCTTACAAAGAATAAGTCCTGAGATCGATTTGCTCGACTAAAGGTGGTGCTCCAGCATGGCCACAGTCAAATAATTGAAACAAGTAAAAGAGTAAAAGAGTATGCAAAAGAAGTTTATGAGTAAAAATAAAATCAAGACATTACAACAATTTTTAGAAAGCATTTGACTGAAGATGGAGTTTTACAACATCCAATGGCCCCCAGATAATCTTATGTCACCCCCTCCTTCAAAGTGCACATTGTATTGCATTCCTACACAATTCAAGAATTTGTTATTGGAAGGGTTGTGGAGAGCCAAAGTCCATTCTAGACAATCATCTTTGTGTGTTTTATTTTACTTTTTATATTTACTTCAATACTTTTAAAATCTTAATATTTCCTTTCATATATAATGTTTCGCACACCGCTTTTTATACTTGTATCTTGTCTTTCATGCTGCACTGTTCCCTGTTTCCCCAAGTGAAAGATATGTATTTTTTACTCTATACATGCCCTTGCAGCTAAAACAAAAGATTATTATCATCGTCGTCATCGTCGTCGTCGTCGTCGTCATCATCATCATCATCAATATCTTAACTCTCATATCTACACTTTGCTTATTTTCATTCCTTAAACCATGATATTTCCTAAAACTATGATAGATTTTCAACTTCTTCCCAAGCAATGTTGGTGGAGATCAAAATGTCTTTCATACTGTATAGGTTTTCCTTTCTTTCGTAATTATATCTGTGTAGTTCACTTTGATCTCTTTCTCAGTATGTGAAGACATGTCTGAGGGCATTGTAGCCATATCTTTGTTACATATCGATATTGGATTTAGTGAATGCTTATACCACCGATTCTCTGATTTCATATAGAGTTGTCAGCATATTGTTCAAAAGATATAGTTATCTCCCCAGTTATGGCTCTGGATATATTCTTTCCTTGTCAGAAATTGGCAGCCATAAAGGATGTGATCAATTGTTTTTTCATGCGATCATGCAAAGGTTTTTTCCATTTGTCTTTGTTGATAAATGCTTTCAGTTGTTTCATGAATATGTTTCACAGCATCACAGTTTTCCTCAAGTGTGCACAGTATAATAATTTGGTGTACTTTGCATTTGGTTTGGTTTGTGTTCCTTCTTGTTTGGTTATAAATTTAAGAGGTCACTGCATGAAACATATGCTATGTGAGTTGTGTTACTCATTTGAAAGAGTTTTCGGCAGAATGCAGGATGTATCTTGTAGGGCTATTTTTAGATTGTAAGCAAAGTTCTGAGCCTTTGTATAGTTTTAATTTTCTCTTATGTGATATTTAGTGCACCAATAATTATTGATTCTGTTTTTAATAGATATAAGTACCTTCTTTATCATATCTGTTGATATAGCCTATCTTTACAATGATGTGGTTTGTGGTTTCTTAAATTTGATTCTTTATTTTATATTAAAACAAATTTTGTTATCATTAGTATCATTGCTTATTTCCAATATCTCACTGATTTTTAAGAGAGAAAATGAAAATGAAGTAACTAACTTAATGAAAAATAAATATCATAGGGGATTTCATTCGTAAAGCACAAGTACTTCAATTTTGTTGCTAATATTTGTATTTTTTCAAAGATATTTTTTCAAAGATAATAAGCACAAAGTACAGACAAATTCACATCCACATGAAACAAGCATATATATTTGTATTCATATATGTATTTATATGTGTGTGTGTGTGTGTGTGTATACATACATTTATACATACATTCATGCATACATATATACCTATATATATATATGTATACATACATATATATGTATGTATATATCTCTCTCTCTCTATATATATATATACATACAAACATGCATGTATATATATATATATATATATATATATATATGCATAAAAACCATTTGTAACTGCTTAGTAGTCAGTCAGTGAATGTTAGCCTCTTATTTGATATTATTCATAGTTACACATTGATTTTGTGGAGCTTAAATCAAGTTTCCAGTTTCTACCTTTAGTGTGGGGATTTTCACCATTTTGGTTTTGTACTCTCTCACTTCTCTATTATTCAATTCTACAGATGTTGATCATAAAGAAATATTTCTTTATATTTTACCCTAATTAATTTTCAGAGTTCTTTGATTATATTTTTCGTTTGCTTTTTAACTTTTCGTTGCTTAGTCCTTTTATAAATCACTTTTCTTTCTGTAATTAGGTTTTTCGTTTGCACTTTATTGTTTCTCATATACGCATAAATAAGTCTTCTTCTTTTTTGTTGCCAATTAGTCTACCTTCGCTTGCTTCTAAATATTTTTCAAGAACTGACGTGGTTATATTGATTTCACATTTTTGGCACAAGGCTAGCAATTTTGAGGGAGTGGGCAAGTTGATTACAATGGTCTCAGTGTTCAACTGGTACTTATTTTATCAACCCTGAAAGGATGAAAGGCAAAGTCAACCTCAGCAGTATTTGAACTCAGAATGTATACAGATATGATTATATTGCAACAGTTTTCCATTTGAATAATTCTATGTTTCTCTAGGCATCTCATTGTTATATCCAAGCTTTAGGGTGGTGATTTTTAAATACAATGTCTAGTTTTTTGTTGATCTGTTCACTAAGCATCAGTTATCTCACATGAGTATGTATTGTTTGGTAATATGTACTATATTAAAAGGTGGTGAGCTGGCAGAATCTTTAGCATGCTGGGCAAAATGTTTAGCGGTATTTCGTTCGCCGATGTGTTCTGAGGTAAAATTCCGCCGAGGTCAACTTTTCCTTTCATCCTTTCAGGGTTGATAAATTAAGTACCGGTGACGCACTGGGGTCGATGTAATCAACTTAATCCGTTTGTCCCCTCTATGTTTAGCCCCTTTGTGGGTAGTAAAGAAATAGGTAATATGTACTATATGATTGCTAATCATTTTAAATGCCTGTGTTGACACAAAGCAGACACCTTCTCAATCCTCTAACTTTTGATCTAACGTAACTTCTTGGATGTGACAACTGGAGGGGAAAGAGAACTGCACCATCATCTGCCTGGTACTAGTTATATCTGAGTAGATTGGCACAATAAAAAGATTAAGTACCTTACTGAAAGGTGCTTATTGCTTGGCACAGGATTGGAACACATGATCTTATAATCATGAGCTGAATATCCTAACTACTTAATCATATGCCTTCATAAAAAAAAATACTAACACTATTGCAATCTGTATTGTGTCAGATGGAATGGTAGAAATGGTAAACTGTAGTTCTAAATGCATAAAGCTATTTATTTATGTTCCTTTACATTCTGAGGTACAGTCATCAATTGAGACTGAACCACATATCTGAAGCATAGTGGATGTCTGCCTTTAGCAACACCAGTTCACTTAACTTTCAGTATATTATATTGATGGTGAAATCAATGTCTGAGATGTCTAGTGCATTGATAACTATCACTGCTTTTCTGGCATTAAGTCTGTGTTTTGATATCAGTCTACTCTATTCTGGAATAGTCTGTTTTATTTTAATTTTCTCTTTCATATCTCTGTTGTATCTTATCAGTTTTATCGATACCTACTTTTATGGCTTGTTCTGTTTTAATTATCAGATTTTGGTGTCTAAATCTGTCTCAATGTTGTGAGTTTTAATTAACTTACCTCTTCTAAGGGAAATTTTGGCACATCTGTCTAATCATATATTCATTAGTTGTCTTACCCTACATTTATTGTTGTTGTTGTTTCTGATATTAGGCACAAGGCCAGAAATTTGGCAGGAGAGGCCTAGTCAGTTACATCATCCCATTACCTGACTGGTAATTTTTTTTTCATCAACCCCGAAAGGAAGTTGAGAGAAATTTGACCTCAGCAAAATTTTCCCATTCAAAACAGCTACTTCACACAATTGTGCTACAAGACTAAATTCTACAAAGGCCAAAACTAGCACAAAATCAAAACACACAATTGAACATACTAAAAAGAGTGAAGAATTAAAAGAAGAAAATATCTCAAATACCCAAATAAGTAATCTTGAAAGCAACAATAGTAATAGTAACAACAGCAGTTGTGACTTACACAAATTCAGATGCTGCTGTCCATTCATACAACAGTTGTATTAAGACAGACCTTCTCTTAACTTAAGGAATTTTTAGATCTATCACAATCATAAGTAAAAAATGTAGGTAGGAAAATTTTGTAAAACTTAACATCATTTCTTTGCCATGGGATCAAATTTATGGTCAGGCAAAGAGAAAAATTATAAATATATGTTTATAAAAAAGAATGGAAAATTTATAGATTTTCTTGCACAGGCTCTCTCTGTTTCTTCAGAAGTTTTATTGATTAAAAAAAGGCATAGCTGTAGCTCTGTTTTTATACTTTTGAAATTGAATATATAACTGAAACATAGCTGAAATTGTCAAATATATCTCTAAATATGAATTTAAGTACCAGTACATGAGTCAAAAATTACAAATGGAACAATAAAAGACATCAGCAGCAACATAAATCCATAGCTAGGTATGACTGTTGTATTGCAGTATGAGTGAGTGGTCAAAGCAAGGTTGAGAAAAAGTCAGGAGATGTCAAAGTGGATTTGCAAGTCCTAATGACATCCAATGACTACAAAACTGTGTTGGAACTGTACTTAGTAGGTGCTACAACAAAGTAATACAGGACAGAAAACCTAGCTGCGACTTTTGTTGGGGTAAAACCCTCCTTAGAGTTGAGTACCCTGAAAAAATTGAAATAATTAACTGAAAAGAAAAAGAAAATTAAATTAAAGAAGATTAACAGCAACACAAAAAGCAAAAAGAATACTTCAACAAACCCCAGCATTTAGAGCTTCACCAGCCAAAATTCTCAGGTTAGCAAGGGAAACATCTTTATGCCCAATATTGGGAACATGAAAAAATGTCTCATCGCCTAATAGTGCAAATATGTTGTAGCAAATCTTCATCGTACAGTAAGTAAGAAATAATTTTTACAGATGAAAATTTACAAAACAATTGGTGAAAATATAAAAGGGAAAACAAAGAAATTGCAGAAACATAAGACTCAATGTAAAACAACAAAAACAGATGAAGAGGAACAATTTATTTGAAACAACAATAAAATCCCTCCTCCAGAAAATAACAATTGACAATGAAGAGAATAAAGCTGAGCTAAGATTCACTATTCTTTGAAAATCAAACAAACAGTTTAGAGACAAATTTATGCATTTGTGGTGCCATCAACTTTCTGAAGACATTATAATGAGATAAAAACAGGTTCAGAATATAATTAACAAGTAAAAGATAGATTTCCAATAAAATTAAAACTAAGCTATCACACCAAACTTAAAAGTGAATGCCCTCAAGCTCTTGGTATTTCACAACAGCAAATATTTAATAAGTGCTTACTGGTGCATTCATTTTCACTCTAACATAATTTGAGAAGCTAAATAAACCCAGTCACTGAGTGTACGAACTCAACCTAACTAGTAATCTTTAATTGATATTTCTTTTAATTCTATCTAGTTTTAATCATCCTGCATTTTATCAGTCTCTTTTATTTATTCTCATGCAAATATGTATGTATACATGTGTATATATGTATTTATGTATGTGCGTACATATGTGTGTGAGCATGTGCATTTGTATGTGTGCATGTGTACCTTTCAAAAGTTTAATACATCCTTCCATATATTGTATAATATTTTTCCTTTTTATTCATGTTATTAAACGTGGTTTTCCATACTCTACATTTTCTTCTCTTTGCTGTTTCTAAAATCTAATGAAAGTTATGTATTTTTTCTTGTATATATTCAATCCCTAGTGGCTAATAAAGAAAATATTCTTATTATTGGCAGAATTATCAGCACATCAGACAAAATGCTTAGTATTATTTTCTCTGACTGTCATCATTTTGGGGTCAATAAAATAAAGTGGATCAAAATGCTTAGTGACATTTCATTACAATATAATTGTTATCGTTGTTATTATCATCATCATCATCATCATCACCATTGTTATTATTATTATTATTATTATTATTATTATTATTATTATTATTATTATTATTATTATTATTATTATTATTATATTATTATTATTAAGGTGGTAAGCTGGCTGTTGCTACATTCTGAGTTCAAATTCTACCAAGATCGACTTTGTCTTTCATCCTTTCAGGGTTGATAAAATAAGTACCAGCAAAACACTGGAGTTGATGTAATTGACTCATCCCCTCCCCCAAAATTGCTGATTTTGTGGCAATGTTTGAAACCATTAGGGTTATTATTATTTCCTTGGTCCATGCTGGCATGGGTTTCGATGGGTTGTAACAGTCTGAATCAGTTCTTATTCACAGTTGCTACTCACCTAGATGGTTAGGGAGACCATATTTTAGTAGCACATTTTATTTTTGGCATTTATGGCTAAATGCCCTTCCTATGGCCAACCATTTTACAGAATGTACTGGATGCATTTTGACATGCTGCCATAATAGTAGATTTTCATTCTGCCTTCTAAAACTGTAATTCTATTCTCTTGTACTCTTATTTTGATTCTGTTTTAATTTTGGTTTTTTATTAAGAGCTGTACTAAAATTTGGCCAGGTGTGAGAAACACAGGGCTGGATTTATGCATAAGCCAATAGGGCTATTTCCTAGGGCCTTCAAAAATGGGTGGCTCCTTTAACTCAGAGAAGCCTAAGGCTTAGAATTAAATCTTAAGGCACAAGCATAGAGCTGTGTTGTAGGAAGTTTCCTTCCCATTCAGATGATTCTAGGACCAGTCCCACTGTATGACATCTTGGGCAAGTGTCTTCTACTATAGTCCTGGGCTGACCAAGGCCTAGTAAGTGGATTTGGTAGGTGGAAACTGAAAGAAGCCATTATATATATATATATATATATATATATATATATATATACATATAAGTGTAAAGAACAGAGTAGATAAGATCCGGGCGACATAGCAATTCTTGGATCACACACACACACACACACACACATATATATATATATATGTGTATATATACACACACATATGTATTTGTGTTCGTTTCTCACCACCAGTTGACAACTAGTGTTGTTTCATTTACACCCCACACCCAAATTTAGTGTTTCAGCAAAAGAGACTCATAGAGCAAGTACCAGACCTTAAAAGAAGTCCCGAGTTCGATTTTTACCCATTAAACCTTTCAAGGTAGTGCCCCAGCATGGCCACAGTCTAATGACTGAAACAAATGAAAGATAAAAGATAAAAGATATTATTTACAGCAATCAAATAAATAATTTGTTATTTATATCCTTGTTTAACTGTTTTTTTCTAAATCCAATAGCTTTGAAAACTATTGAGCCCACATTTTATTTATTGGGCCAAAAACATCGTAGAAGCCCCCAAAATTTATTGGCCCAGAATTCTCCACTAGGTATAAATACGGCCCTGGAGAAACAAATATAATTTAGTGATTGAGTTCAATTAGTTTCTTCTGCATTACAATAACTAAGACTAGAATAAACGAGAGAAATATTATGACATTCTTGGCAAAATATAATAATAGAAGAGAAGATGATTGAGCATTCTTATTAAATTTTTCAAACATTCTCCTTCACTCTTTGCTCTTGTCAATATTGAACCATGATCTTTCTTTTAATCCTTTTAGTTAACATTTGTAATCCACTTCAATATATTAATCCAGGAGATTTAGCTTTTCAAAATCTTTAGAAGATGTATAAATGTTCTTTATGATTCTTGCCGTTAATTTAGGTTTACTTATTTTGGTGAGAAATGTTTGCATTTTGTCAATGCTCTCATCTATCTTATCTTCACTACTAATGCTTCCAATTTATTTTCAGTTTCATTTCATCTATGCTTCTTTCATTCAATCTTGTGTTTCCTTCACTGTTGCATGTATGGTTTCTTCAACTACTATTTCTTTACTAAGCTCCTTTTATTCCAACAGTTACAATTTGCTTCTGAAGATTTCGTTTTTTTTTTTTTTTACCTTGCCTTATTCATTTCTACTACCATTTCTTTTTATCATTTTAATCAATTTCTTTACATTTTACTTCACTTCTTGATAAAAAAAAATGCAGTGCCGTTCTAAAAATAGTGCGTGACCAAAAGCTCTTGCATTTGAACGAAGATCTGCTCACGACATCTCTGTAGTTTGTAATTAGAATTTTCTTTCTATTCCACAAAGGAGAGAGAAAGTAAAAAATAGAGATCAAGGCAGAGAAAGAGTGAGAGAGAAAAATGACAATATTTTATTTATCTTACATATTTATTTATTCATTTATTTACTTATTTTGTGCTTTGACTTTCTCCAACCCTGCTCTTTTGCTGTCATTCTTTTGTGAGTAGAAGCTGTTCTATTAACTTACCACTTGAAAAGGGTGTTTTGATGTAAGGATGAAGACAATCTAACTAGTTTAACCCTTCATATTAATACTACTTGATTGAAGGCATATTTCTACACAGTGTATTAGGAAGTATGGGACAAATTATAAATTAAAAAATATATATATATATATATACACGACAGCGAAACAAAAGAAAAAAGAAAGAAAATATAAGGTAATATATTCTATTAAATGAAATAAATGAAAATAATTTGGAGTTTGTTTGCCTGTTTTACATACAAATATTTACGTACCAAATATTAAGACATATAAACATATATATATATATATCAATAAATGCTTCCCGTTTTCGTTCTCGTCCTGTTCCACGTCTCTCTCTTTCTGTTGTAAAAAAAATGGCTTTTCCGTTTTCGTTTCTGTTGAGTTCTACGTCTTTTTGTGGTGTCCTGTACGTATATATATTTATATATGCATGTATATATACATGTAGATGTAGGTACATACATATATGTTTGTATGTATGCATATATTTTATTTATTACACTATATATATATATAATGATTGGTTCATCTTGAGAGATGATAACTATTCCATCAATATGCACACCTCACCCCAATACTCAGTACAATCATTCCATTGATGAGCCCTTAGATGACATTTAAGACTAGCTGCTGACTGTCAGGGTTTAAAACACTAGTAACAGATATCATTTAAGTTTCTTCTATACCTTTGCCCCTTGGAATATGATTCTGAATGAATGGTTTTGTGAACTATCATGTCTTTTAAGTCCAGATATTGTCTTACTCCTCACTCATATTATTATTGAACCGGGAATTTAACAGCCGTCCTTCCATAGTACTTACATAGCCTTACCTGCCATTTTGGGTCTTCTGGATACCAAAACCCTTCTCTCTCTCACATATTTATTTATTTATTTATATATTTATTTATTTATTTATTTATATGTTCGGTCATAGAGTGACCAATAGTTTCGTATTCATACAGCACTAGGCCTTATAGATGGCTTGTTAGACTCAAGGACTTAGTGCTGTATAGATGTGAAACCATTGGTCACTATGACTAGGCATCTATTTAACTGCTCGTAAATACTTTACTGCTCTATTCATTACAATGTGCTTCTTTTTGGAATATATGATCCACTGACGATATGTATATGTGTGTGTGTGTGTGTGTGTGTGTGTGTATCAGCATCATCATCATCATCATCATCATTTCATGTCCATTTTCCTTGTTTGCATGAGTCAGGAAAAGTTTGTTGCAACAGATATTCTATAGGAAGATGCCTTTCCTGTCACCAATCCTTACCTGTTCCTCTCACTAGGTAATATTTCCCATGCTCAGACATGTTACCATAGAAGACTGGAAATGATCAATATCATTATTAGCATGAGTGCAACTTACAGAACCATGCAGCAATGGACATGAAGATAAAGTGTTTAATACCTAAACCCTTCAATCTTCAGCTTTCACATGTAAATTCTGATTGATATACTCAAATGCCATAATATTGAAAGACAGCAGGGTAATCCCATTAGTAGGAGAAGTTAGACAGATAAAGAAGGAGAATGAAATAATGCAATTGAATAAATCAGGTGAGGTTAAGTCAAATTAAGAGATGTTAAAAGTACTTAAAAGAAGTTAAAAGTACAATTTTAAAGCACATTATACTCAAATGCTAAGTTTTGGTAATAGAAAGATAAGGAAATTTTTGAAACTGGAGAGTGGTGGTTACTTGAGCAATATTTAAGAAACAAATGGGTTAGTTGTTTGTGTTTACTGCAAGCTTAGTTTTGAAGTATACATTAATAAATATATCGGGAAAGTAATCAAAGTAAAAGAATTTTATATAACTCTGAATAACTGAACCAATCTTGGGATACAAGCAGTCACATATATCAGAGTAGTACATAATACATCTCAAAAAAATATTCTGTTCACATCAGAGGGATGGACTTGTAAATTCGTGCCTGTTCTAAACTATCAAAATATGCTAATGGTACAAAATATAGTTATCAGCTTTCCTAGAACCACCACAATTTAAATAACAATTTCCATCACTAGTATCTACCAAGTGGTGGTAATTATTCCTATAATTAAAGAAGCTTTGGAACATGAAGGAAAATTTTGTTATGAGTGTCAGTTTCATATTATGAGATTGTTTACTAAAATGGTTTTAAAATTTCCTTATTCTATTACAACTAATATCAAGAAAAAATTATCCAGCTTGAATAGATAAACTGCTTTGAATGGAAAACCATTTCACAGTATCGTATTTTCTGCCAGTTTTACATAAAAGCTGTATCTACTTTTTCTTCTTAGTACAAGAATCTCAGCTTCTCAGTTAATAACAAATAACAGCCCAGTTATGACGAATTTATTTTATGTTACCAAATTAGATCCACCAAAGATTTTTTCAATTACTAAATAGCATTCTATAAGATATAATTCAATATTTCTACATTCTAAAGTTTGATTTATAATTATTTTAATAGGATATTCACTTTTTAATACAGAAAGATTTATAATACCCCAAACAAGCTTTTTTATTTTAGTATTTATTTTCTATTTTTGATTATTGATATAATACATATTCTACTAAACATTTATTTATGATATCCTACATTTGAAGTGAAAACTGGGAAGAGTTTTAGGATGTGATTCTATCTAAAATAACTGTCATCTATTTTATATTTTTGAAATATTTCATCCAGATATTATGTCTAATATCTCCACATATTTTTGTTTTTATTTTAACTGCTTATTCTTTCTATTGTACAAAATCTTGTTTTGTCTCTATATGCAAAATTGTAACAATTTTTCAAGTGCTATTTTTGAATAATTTTTTTAAATGAAGCTGAAATAGAGCAGCATTCCTGAGTTTGTTCAGTTCCATTATTTATTTGATTTTATGCGATAAGCTATAAGTATTTTGTGATACTAACTGGCAGTTAAGAAATTGGGCTGTTGATGGTTATGGGACTTCGCTATAGATGTATAGAAAAAGGATTTAAAGGGATAAACCCATAGCCAGCAGTCTGATACTCCATTGGCTCATCCACTTACAACTCCCAAACCCACTTACATTAATATTGCCTGATTTTTTTTATTCAAGAACATCAGCATTCATAAATTCTCTTTCAACTCACATCCTTCCTAAAGACATTGACTTAAATCTATTTAGACTGAACATCAAATGCATTGATCTCATCAGTCCCTAAAGAAGTGCAAGAATAATGGCTATAGTCCATCCCTCCAGATTAAAACTATTGAAAGGTAATGAAATTCAGGAAAGTCTATAGAGACTTACATTTAAATTATCCCTTCTAGAATTATCAAAAATCTTAGTCCTGATTACCAAAAACATAAAGTTTAATTTATTGTTTACATAAAAGCTACAGAATTTTCCAACATTAACATAAAACCGCCAGTTGATACTATGAGATACTTATTGCTTATCACATTTCCAGTGATTCTCATAAAAGAATACAATATTTCATAATCTGTTAATTTACCTAAAGTAGATGTGGCTATTGTCTGAATGATCAAAATACATAAATTTGTACATTCCCATATAAAAATAATTTCAATATGAACCAAGACCTTGAATCTTGAAATCAAAATCTATTATACAGGTAAAGTAAAAGTTACCTTCTTGAGTTATGCCAACTCATAAGGGCTGGTTTCCTGGTTTTCATGATGTGCAAATTCCCCACCTAGATGGGACACTGGTTTGTTGCAGGATTACTCATTTTTGCCAGCTGAGTGGACTGGAGCAATGTGGAATGAAGTGTTTTGCTCAAAAACACAACACCTCCACTAAAATTTTTTGTATAAGTGATGAGAAATAGTAGACAAAGTATGATGCAAAATATAAATGTTTTTTTTCTACATTTTGCTTTGTCGTTTGTCCTAGCATAGTTCATACATTGAAACTCATTTGGCTTGGTAGTGCTCAACAGATGAATTAAATGCAGAAGATAAAACAGCTAACACACGTATAATGCCAATAATGTATATAAGGTAATAGAACATAGTTTTGTAAAATGTCTCACATTTGTAGAGAATTCTCTAAAATAGATCAATACAAAATATAACTACATGTTTTATTATAATGCTATTAATGGTGCTATGAAAATAAAGATGATTTAAAGCAAAGGCTCTTGCCTTACCATACTCAAAACAACCAGTTTGTATTTGAATTAAGAGTTTCTAATTTGTTAAGAGACCCTTATTGCTTTACTTTAGTATATGCCTAGTATAAAAATCATAAAATACAATGAGGAACTGTGGATAGACTACGTACATATGATGCTTTCATAACTTACTTTTTCAGTTTCATATAATAACATAACTATAACAAAATGTCAAAACATCAGTAAAAGATAGCATCTGGTTTTATAATCAGCTAAAAGGGGATTGAAGGGCCAACAAAAAAGCCAGAAATCCCACAGGAGTTGACACTTTGGACCAGTGATGATGATAATGTTGCTGACAATGATGATGATGATGATGATGACAACGGTAAGTTGACTATGTGATACAGTCTGATTATAAGTAATATGTTTTCCAGCTGTTTCTATCATCTCTCAAATCTATTGTAAGTTCTAATTCTCTTAAATCCTACATTACTACTTTCTTTTGCTTATCTCTTCACCAGCTTTCCTTACCTATCTTATTCCCATCGCTCTTCTTCATCCAAACCGCAAAATTTATTCTCATCACATGTCTCTATTTAATCCGATTAATATCAAGAGAAATATTAGAAAGTTGTCAAATCATTCAGTCTCAGTTAAATGACTTCAATAAGAAATGCCCACTCTCGTTGCACTTTAGATAGATTGTTACCTATTGTTGTTCTTGTTCTTCTCGTTGTTGTTGTTGTTTTTTGTTGTAGATTCTGTTACATTGAAAAAGAGCGAAGGTTTTACAGGATATTTTTAAGAATATACTATGTTAGTTTCTTTGACACTATACTGAGTGATAAGTTAGTAAAAAGTCTGGTGTTTTAGTAATCAGTTTTATGTTTAATGGATCTATTAATCAACATTGCATCACAGCTGATTCTGCATAGCAACTATTAAAAGCCTTCAGCTTTATTCACCTGTTGCATTAGACAGAACAATTTTACATTGCAACTCGACGATTGCTGAAGGGTAATAATGTGAATTGTTATTTTATCATCATTGAATTTTTTTCATTTATTTATTTTTTAAAGGAATCCATAAATAACCAATTATGTCTAATCCAGTACTGCTTCACACATAATATGTACACATACACACATTCACACACACACAAGCACATACACATACACATATATACATAAAAACATACATATGTACATGTATATATATTTAATACATAATAAACATATACATATATAAACATATATACACACACACACACATATATATATATATATATATATACATATATAAATGTACATATATATATATACACATATATATATAAATACATATATGATATATTCAGATATATGGTAAAAAATATATATGTATGTATGTATGTTTGTATGTATATATATATATATGCATGTATATATGTGTATATGTATATGTATATGTACATATATATGTATATATATATAAATATGTATATGTATATATATGTATATATATATGTATATATATATATATAAATGCATATATATATATATATATATATATATATATACACACACACACACACTACCAAATGTTGTTAAAAGAAAGCTGCATATTTATTTTTTTTTTATTTCTTCTTATAGAAAGTTTCTCTATGTGTTTGTTCAATAGATGGGAATTGACTTTTTCTTAATGTCTTCTGCACATAAAATAGACTGAAAGACAATAGAGAATCAGATTGAAATGGGCAGGTAGTAACTACTTGATTATCACAAGCACTACCTCTTTTGCTTCTTATTCATTTGATCCTTCTTCTTTCATTTGAAAGTTAATTGAAATCTGACACCTTCCAGCTATGCATTAGCGACCAATGGACTTAATGTATTACAACATTGACTTTTGTTTCTTTTTGCCTACCTGCCTGCAGAGTTAGTTCTTATGCTAAGTAAATGTACACTGGCACACATTACTATGCATCTGCACATATAGAAAGACTGGCATGCATACACACTCATGTGCGCACACAAACACAAGTCACACTATATAATATGTACATGTGTGTATGTATATACATATTAGTAGATTTATATATATATATATATATATATATATATATATATACATATATATATACATATATATTATATATATGTATAACTCTAAATATATAAGTGCATGTATATATTTGTTCATAAATATGAAAATATATGTAAGTATATATAACTTTATGTATATATCTATATAACCTAATGTGTGTATATATATATATATATATATATATATGTATATATATATATATTATATATATATATACATATATATACATATGCACACACATAAATATGTATCGGTGAATGATGATGGTGAGGGTGATGATATACGTATATATTTATATATATATATATATATGATATGTATATAATATATGTATGATATATATGTATATATGCTTGTGTGCATGTGCGTGTTCACAGTAAAAGCAATAGGAAATATATGCTAATCTATAATGAAGAATCAATCAAAAGATTAATTTCACCATAGTTTCTGCATGATTTTACATTTTGATTTTTGATTTTTATTAATACCAAAAGTTATATTATCTCTATATGCAATTTTTCTTATATCCGTTATACAATAATCAATACTTTCTTACAATAATCACAATCCTTACATTACTTTCCAATGAGAAAAATATTCAGAAATTTGACTGAAACTGCTGAAGTAGTTTGATGAATTATCATTTTTATTTTAGTTTGGATTTTTAATGATTTCTACAGATGATATTTAAGACTGAGGTATTTTTATGATTTTTGTCATCTTCAAAATGGCACTAATCAGTTTGTTCAAGTACCACATTTGGTAAAGAAATAATTATTGGACTTCTTGCTTATGTATGAGTTCCTTACATTTATTGTGTGTTTAAAATAGGTTCAATCTAGTATGTATGTTCCATGTATAGTTTATCCATTAATCCATCCATCCATCCATTTACTCCACCTACTACTCCTGACAGAGTTGTGGGAGTAGAGTCCTTTTCATAGGGCCCCATTAAAAAGAATCAGGATTTCTGTAGTAGTATCACTTGACAGAGTGTGTAGCTCAGAGATCAAGGAGTCTCAAGAGATCAGGTCAAGCTATCATTTCTCTACATCAAGAGATCACAGATCAGCTCTAGTACTATAGTCATATTACTCTTTTACTCTTTTACTTGTGTCAGTATTTGACTGTGCCATGCTGGAGCATCGCCTTTAGTCGAGCAAATCGACCCCAGGACTTATGCTTTGTAAGCCTAGTACTTATTCTATTGGTCTCTTTTGCTGAACTGCTGAGTTACGGAGACGTAAACACACCAGCATCAGTTGTCAAGCAATGTTGGGGGGACAGACACACAAACACACACACACACACACACATATATATACATATATATATATACATATATATAACAGGCTTCTTTCACTTTCCATCTACCAAATCCACTCACAAGGCTTTGGTCAGCCCAAGGCTATAGTAGAAGACACTTGCCCAAGATGCCACGCAGTGGGACTGAACCAGGAACCATGTGGTTGATAAGCAAGCTACTTACCACACAGCCACTCCTATGTGAAGTACTAAAAGTAAAGTTGCAGCAAAGGATTACATAAAAAATTCTTCAAGCTGAGCCAGCAGGCAAGAAACCTAGGGTAGACCAAGAATGACATGGTCGAATAGTAGCCATAGTCTCAGTTGGTCATGCTCAGGAATCCAGCAGGAAAGAGTAATGAGAGTTGCTAAAAAAGGAAAGCTATTGTTTAGATGTTGGCAAATTAAAAATTAACAAATACCAGGGTGAATAATAGAGACATAATAATGAATACAAATAGGAATCTAAAAACAGGTTACCAACTACATGAATGAATTTTGTTGTAACGAGGTTGCTGATGTAACATTCGAACCTCACTTTTATTGAAATAAGTTACTAATTCAGTAACATTATCCCAATTTGTAATTGGTTTCCATAGGTTTACATCAATTAGAAATTTGTTTTCTTATGTCCGTTTGCCAGCTCTGTCTGGCACCTGTGCGGGTGGCACGTAAAAAGCACCCACTACACTCATGGAGTGATTGGCGTTAGGAAGGGTATCCAGCCGTAGAAACACTGCCAGATTTGACTGGGCCTGATGAAGCCTTCTGGCTTCACAGACCCCAGTAGAACCGTCCAACCCATGCTAACATGGAAAACGGACGCTAAACGATGATGATGATGATGATGATGAGGATGTCATTGGCCAATTATTCCCTTTTGTCTTGAAACTTTGCTGAAAATAAAAATGTTTATGCCAGCCAAGATATGTCTTTATCAAAAATAATTTCATAATAAAGCCACCAGTCTATAGTTTATATCTGTCTCTTAGCTTTCTATAAGAGAAATTTTGTCAAATTGCCTGAAACAGCATATATAGTAAGCATATCTCCTTCCAACTGACAATCTCTCGAAATCTTGAATTTTTCAAACTACAGCTGTATTCCTTTACTTTTCATACGTCACATTAGGATACTAGATGTTGCTTATAGAATTCAGCAAATAATTTGTTTAGTGAATTCTTTAAAGAAGCATCAGAACTTTTGCTGAGTTCATTAGCCTGGGGTATCTTTGGCTGAAGAAATACCAGTGTTGCAAAGTCTCCTTACATCAATGAATTTTGATATGAACTATCATTTCTTAGTAAGATGTTCTACAATGATGACATACAGCAATGATCAACATATACATGTTCAAATCTGCTGGAACATATTATAATTGAGTATGTATATCATTGCTTTGATTCTTATTGTTCACTGTGCACATGAGAATTTAGCATTAAAATTGATTTTAAGCAAATAGTGGGTGTATGCATTGCACTTTGCTCTTAAAGAGTACAAGTGAACCAGTGTGGTGTAGTGCCTTAAAATCAGTAAATACTATGTCATTTTCCAATTCACTTAAAAATTCAAAAACCCAGTGTAACACAAGAATGTACGTTGGCTCAGTTATTAGAAATCTGTGATATGATTTGTCATTCCCAAATTTTTAAGAAGGAAGGGTTTGATATGAGAGAAATTTAATCAACTACATAGAGCATTCCCTTGTTGTTTCATTAATATTGATTTTATTGATGTTGTTTTAATTTTAGCTTTGGGTCTCCTTTCATGTTTTTGTTTTTCTAGAGGACAGAAACCCCTCAAGTTATTAGTACTGCAATTGTAGAACTTTGACTTTCTGCTTTTAGCACAACTCTCATTATGGAATCCTTTGATATGAAATTGAAATTTTTTCTAGATTTTAGAGTGTAATTAACACCTGAAGTTCAACCTGAAGTTACATCAGAATCTCTGGCCAATTCTAAAAAATCAATGTTTTCCTCAAAATCCTCTGCTTATTTAGCAATAGTGTCATGTTGTGGATCATCACTTACATATAGTGAGGATCTAGTTAAAAAGTATCAATAGAAAATAGAAATTTTTCTGAGATACAGAACATATTGGATTGCTTTTCTTTCCTTTCAAACAATGCCACATGTATCTACTTTGTATAATGCTATGTAGCATTTCGGGCATTTTCAGTGTATACTTGATAGGAACTTTTAGCTTTCCTTGCCTTCTTTTTTTATGCTTTGATCCCCTCGAATGCATATTACTTCTGGTCTATGAATTTAAAACCTGGCATTCTTATATTTTCTCTGTGGACTTCTAATTGCTATTTTCAGATATGTTGTTTATGCTACAGCTATTTTTTTTATTGTTATTACCTAATAGTAATAACAATAAAAAAATAGCTATTTTTATTTAAGTATTTCTTTAATATTTTCACCTTTGGTATTGTTATTTGCCAGTGGTTTTCTCTGTCTAAAGAGAACTAAAAGAAGCAGCACATATGCTAGGACACAACAACCTCCTAAGCGTACTGAGTGCAGATATGAACAGCATATGGGAACCGGTATTAAGGAAGGATAGGAGAATATTTGATTTATAAGCTTTAAAATTCACTCCATAATTGCCCACGAGCATATGGCATAGTGGTTAAGAGTATGGGCTACTAACCCCAAGATTCCGTGTTTGATTCCAGGCAGTGACCTAAATACTACTACTACTAATAATAATAATAATAACACTGAAAAATACCTTAGGAATGAGAACCCAGGTTCGAAATTTCCCCAAGACACCTAATGAAGGCTGGAGAGTATATCAGCTGAAACATTGTGTTAGCAACAAACAAGATGAGGAAAAAATCTGTCAATTATAAATAATGTAAATAATGTACATAATTTCTCATCTATTAAATATAGAACTTTATAGTGGCTTGTCATACCACTTTGTCTCATGGGAAGAGGAGTACCGTTTTCACTACAACAGAATGAAATCCAGATCACAAGCATTTTTGCCAATATCTATGTTACTCTTATGTCATGGCACTCACCTATCAATTTATATCGATGTTGAACAAATATAGATTTCAAATTTTGGCACAAGGCCAGCAAGTTTGAGGAAGAGTGTAAGTTGGTTACATTGACTTCAGTGCTCAATTGGCACTTATTTTATCAACACCAAAAGGAAGAAAGGCAAAGCCGAACGTGGCAGAATTTGAACTCCAAACATTAGAACAGATGAAATATCACTAAGTATTTTGCCTGGTGTGGTAACGATACCGCCAGCTAACCACCTTATATGTAGAGCAAATATTAGGAGAAATTTTAGTTGGTCAGATTTCTTTCTAATATACACCAGTGAAAAACACACAGACATATATGTATACACACATACATTCATATGCACACACACACACACAAATATGTATGCACATAAATACACACACATGTGTATGTGTGTGTGTGTGTGTGTGTGTGTACGTGCGTTTGTGCATGCAAGAGACTTCCATACAGTTTCAGTGCAAATATAATTCTACTCACAAAATCATGATTAGCCCAAGGCTGCAATAGAACCTGGAAGCATGAGATTGCAAATCAAAAATGTCATTATTCTTTCTTATTTCCAATCTTTCAATGAGTATGACCAATCAAGCATGATAAATGTTGACTGGTTGCTGACAAACAATAGTGGATCTAATTTGGTAAAATAAAGTAAATTCGTCATAACTGGGCTGTTATTTGTAATTAACAGAGAAGCTGAGATTCTTGTACTAAGAAGAAAAAGTAGATACAGCTTTTATGTAAAACTGGCAGAAAATAAGATTCTGTGAATTGGTTATTCCTTCAAAGTAAACATTCTGATATTTTAGATCAGCTGTAAAGGGAGTTCTATACAGAGAAGAAAAGATCCTGTTGATTCCTGTTGTATAGTCTTCTGTCAAGGAAATAAGAGAGTGAAGAAAAGCAGATTGCTAATAGCTTATGGCTTGGCAGTCTATGTGTGCTAACTCTATTATTACATGACTATATGCAAACAATTTGTTGAAAGATATATAAAATTCAATAGCTGAGGTGGTCATAAGTTATTGCATCTGACTGAAGGACTGTGAGTGTGACTTGCTCAGAAGATACATATCTGGCCTTTGAAAATGCAGTGGTTGTGGCTACAAGTTATTGCATCCAGCAAAAATAGTGTTTCCGTTACCCTCATATCAGATGATTGCTTGTAAAACCAGTCAGTAAAGGAGTGTTAAGGGTAAAACTCCTCTTTATTTTGTAATAGCATTATTAGTTTATGCTTAGAAAAGTCTATTAGATAAAAAAAATTTTGATAAAATTATTACCAGACTAAGTCTATTTAGTGGAGGCGCAATGGTGGTTAGGGCAGTGGACTTGCAGTCGGAGGATCACAGTTTCGATTCCAAGACTGGGCATTGTGTGTGTTTAATGAGCAAAAACACCTAAAAGCTGGCAACGAGGCTCTGGCAGGGGGTGGTGGCAACCACTGTTGTACCCTTTCACCCTTACTTTCTCTCACTCTGTCTTTCTGTTTCTCAAGTAATGCTGCGATGGACTGGTGTCCCGTCCAGCTGGGAGGAACACATATGCCACAGAAACCAGGCCCATGAGCCTGGCTAGGCTTGAAAAGGGCACATAAAAAAAAAACAAGTCTATATATGGGACTCACAGAGGTAATGACTAGCGACAGAGACATTTTGGTGATATGTCCTGCTTGAGAAGACTTGTCAGGCCAAGTGAAATTGTAGTTGTGGACATTGTTGGTGTCATATAAATAGCACCCATGAAATTGTAATTGTGACTGTTGCTGGTAGCATGATCTTCAAACGTTGGACATCATGAAGGTAAGAGACAACATGATCTTTGAGTTTTGGGCCTAATGGAGGTGATCACAAGTGACCGAGACCATAGCTATATACTGTGCTTGGGAAAACCTCTCAAGCCAAGTGAAATATAGTAGTGGCCGTTACCAGTGTCATGTAAATGGCACCCGTGCCAGTGGCACGTAAGAAGCACCCATTACACTCTCAGAGTGGTTGGCATTAGGAAGGGCATCCGGCAGTAGAAACCATGCCAAAATCAGACTGAAACCTGTTGCAGCTCTATGGCTTTACAGTTCCACTCAAACTATCTAACTCATGCCAGCATGGGAAACAGACGTTGAATGATGATGATGATGATGATGATGATATCTATTTCTGTGTGAGCATGTGTGTAGACACACACACACACAAGCACACACACATGCATATATATGTATAAACCCATGTAATTTGCACACCTGTATAATTTATGCAGGTGATTTTCAGGATAAAATTTATTAAAAAATGTTTCAACTCCTGTAAAATTCGCACCTAAAAGTTTTCAGAATTGCCGATATAGCCAGGGGAAAAGGTTTTCAATTTAGTTGCATTTAGCATAATTTCACTTACTTACTACGATTAGATTTTATTAAATTTTCATAAAATAAAAATAATTTCTATTTAACAGGTATCACATTGAAAGCTATTAAATTTAAAAGTGTTTGTGTTGTTTATCATAACCTTTATTTTACCTTTCTTGCCCACCAGAGATTATGTCCGATCTTTAACATACTGTTGTATGTCTTCGCAAATTACAATCACAGGAAAAGTAGTTGATAAGAATTACCAACAAAAACAAAGCTGATAAATATGCACAGGTATTGCAAATCAAGTTTAATTACCAATAAATATTATCTTGGATGGCACTTTACACAACCAACAGATGAAGGAAAAGTAAGCATTATACCGTCCAGCTTAGATAAATGTCAACTTTATTATGTGTATTTAAGCCATTATTATTTTTCTATAAAAATCTATTCTGACATTAAATGAGTTAACTTCCAATATGAATTTTCCCGTTTTGTACCTCTTTTTGCAACAAAACAAATTTCAAAAAAATTCTGGAAACAATCTACTCGTGTAATTTATGCACCCACTAAAGTTTATTTTGTGAATAAAGGGCATAAATTACATGGGTTTTTACAGTATATAAATATATATATATATGAATAAATATATATGTGTATATAGCTATCTATCTATCTATCTATCTATCTATCTATCTATGTATCTATCTATCTATCTATCTATCTATCTATCTATCTATCTATCTATCTATATATATATATATATATATATATATGTATGTGTGTGTGGTGTGTGTGTGTGTGTGTGTGTGTGTGTGTGTGAGTGTGTATGTGTTTAAGTATAGATATGTAAATGTTAAGTTGTCTCATGATAAGTCGTATTTTAAATGGGTTTCTTATGAGTCATCTGTAAATGGATTTTTAATGAGTTTCTATGTACATGCTTGTGTTTACTCTTAGCTCCTTTTCTTTCTAGATGATACTATTATTCAAAATTGCTACTCACAGCTCTTATGACAATGTTGACAACTGAACAATACCAAGTGATTTTCTTGTATGAATACAAGTTGGGTTGCTCTGCCACCAAAGCTCGGCAAAACATCAGCAGGCTTTTGGTAATGATTCTGTTGACATTAGAACTGTTTAGAGATGGTTCCAGAGATTTCATTCAGGAAATGAAAGCCTTAAAAAAGAATCAAGAAGATGACCAAACTCAGTTATTCGGCATGATGAATTGAATGCTTTGGTTAAATGAAATCCGAGAACAACAGTCCGAAAAATTGGATCAGAGTTCCAGACATCTCCTGCAACTGCTTCCCGACACTTGAAGAATATTGGAAAAGTCAAAAAGATGGGTAGGTTTGTTCCCCATCAACTTAAGGAGATTCAAAGAAACGGGCGCCTTACAGTGTGTTCCATATTGATTTCTTGTTTGGAAAGAGAACCATTTTGGTATCGACTCATTACATGAGATGAGAAATGGATACTCTTTGATAACAGCAGGAGGATAGAACAGTGGTTAGATGCAGGAGAGTCACCAAAACACTACCCAAAACCACCATTGCACCCTCAAAAGTTGATGGTCACTGTATGGTAGTCAACAAAAGGGGTTATTCGTTATTCATTTTTTGCAACAAGGAAAAACTGTAAAAGCAGCATCTTATTGTCAGGAAATTGATTGTATGCATGAAAAATTACAAAAGAAGCAACCCAGCTTAGTGAATAGAGATGGCCCAATTTTGCTTCATGATAATGCATGGTCTCATGCTTCTCAAGCTAAGGCCCACAAGTTGCAAAACCTGAATTATGAAATTTTGGCACATCCTCCTTATTCACCTGATATCTCTCCTACTGATTATCACATATTTAAACAATTCAAGCTTGTTAAACGCAATAAAACATTCTTGAATAAAGAAGTGCTAATTGAAGCATTCAAACAGTTTATCAGTGTAAAAGATGACAAATTCTTGGAAGACGAAATATATACCTTAGAAGAACGTTAGATGAAGGTCATAAATGAAATAGGATCATATTTTGATTATCATTAATAACTAAATATTCTAAAACTTAAAAGATAGTTTTAATGTTTCCTTTTTCAAATGTGACATTTCATGTGAGACAACCTAATACATACATACATACATACATACATACATACATACATACATACATACATACATACATACATACATGTATATGTATATATCTATATCTGTCTAAATATCTAATATAGTAAGTTTGGTCACTATACCAAACTTACGTTCTAGGGAGTTAAGAGAGTAGAACAGCCCTTTCCTTGTCTGTTCATACCACTAGAGAAGGCTATATAGAGATGCATACATATATGTGCATGTGTATGTGTGTGTGGGTGTATATACATATATACATACACACACACACATACACACACAAACACACACACATATATACATTATGCATGTACAAGAAGTAAGGTGACAACAACTTCGAAGTTTTGCCCTGCTAAACTTCCATCATAGTTCATTGGAGGCTAGCAGACCGACACTCTGAAGTCCCTGTCACCACACTCCTCTTAATTGTAAAATAAATATGTACTGTATAGTAAAGTATTGAGTAATTCTTCAGTTTAATGTAAAATTGTTTTCATTATATCTCAATATACAAATAAGCATCAATATTTGTGTGTGTATATATATATATATATATATACACATAAATATGCATATATATATATATATATATAATTTAAATAATGAGGGTGATAAATTGAATATTAATTTAATTAACATCAATTTAAAACCAGTAGCCTAGCATATAGAAGAATCTGAAAATTCAGAAAAATTGTAATACATGCATACAATAAGAGATGACCACTAAGTGGATATCCAATATGCTAGAAGAAGATCATCTACGATCTAACCACGAAGAAAAGAATGTTCTCTAGAGAAATTCAGCAAAGACCAGTTCTGGTGGTTAGATCGTAGGTGATTTTCTAGCATATTGGATGTCCACTTAGTGGTCGTCCCTTAATATATATATATATATATATATATTATATATATATATATATATATATATATATATACACATACACATATATATAAATTGTGTGTTCAAGTGTGTATGTGAGCAGATATATAAATACATACACATTATTTATATTAAAGCTTGAAATAACTTTATTGTGAATTTATATTGATTTCTTTATTTGCGTCTGTGAATAAAGTTAACTACTTTTCAAACTTCTTATTGTTACTTAATAGTTATTTTAAAAAGTTTTCTTCGAAGTAAAAACAATAAAGTAAGAAGAAGGAAAATGAACACCTCATTCCTCATTTCACTGGTATGAAATAGTTGAAATCCTGATATATAATTAATGTAGAGAAGCTATACCTTCTGTTTTTAGCTGGTGAACTTTCATGGATACAAATCTCAGCTATCACTTTCATTTTCAACTCAATGATAATCAGTGATTCATCAAAAATAATTATAGATCTAATATCGGATAGAGAATTGTTTGATATAAATATTTCTTCACTTTTCATTGGCTGAAAAAGTACAGTTGTATACTTTCTTAACCCTTGAGAATTATAACCTGTCAAAGTCTATCATTTGTTTTCACACCGAATAGTCAATTCTACTCTTATTTTAACCTTTATTCAAAGTAATGTTCTTGACTTTGTTTTGCCTTGTTTTCTATGTTACTATATGTATCTAGGGAAATCAATTTAATGTCATTCTCTGTTCTAAATTTCCCATATATTTTCATCGCTGATTTTAGTACTTCCTTGAGGTAATTATATAGAGCTTCATTTTTCTTTCTTGCGATAAGTTAAAGAATTAACCAGAAACCATAATTGTCTAAAGGTTTAAAGTTCAGAATAAAAATGTGTGATGTTAAAAATAACTAGAAATATAAAGATAGAAATATAAAAGTCTGTTTTAAATACTGTAATATATAAAATAAAGAAAATCAAAGTAAATGAGAATGATATATTATGTATGTATTATGATGGATAGGAAATTTTGATGTTAAAAGTTAGAATTAATTGAATAGGTATGAAAAAGAAGCAAATATAACAACTTAGTATGAAACGTATTGCTTTTGTACAAATTATAGGTGTGATCATTTACAATGATCCAGTTAAAAGCATTCAGCTGTAATGAAATAACTAACTACTACTGAGTATAGTATGGCAAATTTAGGTAGGTCAAAAGCTGTTTCTGTTGTTTAATCCCAGATCAATTCTGGACTAATAGAATCACAGTTACAAGCATTCCAGCCATGACCATTCTACTTTTTCAAACTACATAGAACTACATTCTTTCTAGTTTTAAAAGATGACAAGGTGTGATATGAACCATGTTTGTTTGCTATTTCTAGTAAATTGAGTAACCATAAAGGACCCCTCCTTGACTCACTGTGCATTTAGTGTTAAACTCGAGTATAGTGAACTAGATCTAGTTATTGAAACCCAGGTTAGTTTTAAATGATCAGATCCTATGATCAAAGGCATTTTAGTCATGACCATCTCACCTTTTTCAGACAATGTTTTTATCAAACTAAATAATTCAACTATATTATCCTTCCTTGCATTTTAAAGACAGAAGAAGCCAATATGGCTGTTATAGCTGATAAGTTAAGCTATGTCACAAGGGTTAACACATGCTTATTTATTGACATATATCATATTTAGTGTATCAGTTAATGTATCATTGTGCCCAGATTTAGTGAAACAAACATATCCTTGGTTTGGAGACCTGGTCTGAAAGCTTGTGACAGGATGTACTTCATTAAAGACATCCAAGTGGTGATGATAACGAAATAGGCAATAGATTAGTGTAAAATAGCTAACATAGATATATATTTAAATTTTTGGTATTTAACACCATCAGGTCTTATTAGGCAGGCCTATGACACATAATGGTTTAGTTGATTAAACAGACCTATGATGCATAATTTGTCAGTTGTGGTTGGTATTTTTTTTTAGCTTCAGTCAGTTTCAATTTCAAAAATTTATGACACATACAGCTGCCAAATTTCTCTCAAATCAACCTCCATGATTCAGTTAAAACAGTTTACATTGGATAATATGGTTCTCAGAAAAGAAATAGTTACCACTCATATGCCTTTTATCATAGGTCTATTTTATAAGAACTGACTTGTGTCATAGGTTACTGAAAACAGAAGGCTTTGATCAACATGAGACTAATAAAAGACACTTACCTAAAATGTCATCTAATGAGAAGTAATCTAATAACACGTAACTGTGAAGTGAATTTATAAACTCCAAAGCTAGGCCTGTGGCTAACAGTCATAGCGACACACTTAAGTGCTCAATAAGGCTAGTATAATATATGTGATTGATCAAATAAGTTCCTTATAGATTAGTATTTCTGTTTCAGTGTGTTGACAAAACATGGCATGGCTAAGTGGACCTTAGAGTGCTTGCATTTTCTTTACTATGTTTTCTATGTTGTGCTGTCAATGTTGTAGAAGTGCTTTAGGTAATTCCTTGTATTTTTTTCTTATCTGTATGATATATTAATTTTAATGAATGTGATGGTTGTATTTTGATGCTGTTTGATGTTGCTGTCAGACACGGAGATAGATGGTGGATTTGGTAGTTGCTACTTTTTGTGTATTTATTTTGAACGAGAATTCTAGGTGGCTGAGGTAGGGTTGGAGTAGATGTGTAGCAACAGATGTGTGTTTTTGTGAGGAGGTAAGTATGATCTCATCTTTATATAGAGCTGAGTTTCATGAAAGCTTGGGTAGGCAAGACAAGGAGAGAACTGGAAGAAAATATTTGAGAAGAGAATATTTGAGAAGTGGTGTCAGCTTTATGCAAAGTGTTGATAAGCTAAAGTATGCTAGAGGGACAAGCACAGGTATCTGCTGAAAGAAAAGATCTTTATGTTGCTCTTCTGGATAAAATTTATATTTTATAAGCTGCTGTTGAATACTTCATAGGCCTTGTATAGTTTCTTAAGGAAGTGTTTAGTATTTTGATTATAAGTGGGTTTACAGAGCCATTATGCTTTTCTGATGTCAGCGGTAGAATGGAGAACATAGGAATGTTTTGTTGTTGATACCATCATGGTTTTATCTTTGTGTAAGTTTTCCAAGTAGTATGGTGGCTGGTTTTAGCTGTCTGAAGAAAAATTTGGAGTAAGAAATAGAAAGGTGTAGGTTGGTAGTATCAAAGAGTAAACCCTGTTCTATGTGATGCATTCTACCAGTATCCGAAGTTTCAAACTGTTTAGTTAAAACAAAATAATTTAAAAATCTGGCCATCAAATTGAAAAGATCCCATGTATAATATTCAATTAATAGAATTAGAATATGTATTTCATCGTAGTTATACACTCAAATACTTAGATAAGTTTCAGCTGAAGTTGGCCCAGGCCGTATCTAATTTAATAGTCAGCTCTTGGGCATCATAGCCCATTTGAGCAGAGAGTTATTGATTTTAGAGACATATCTGGGTGTGGGTGGCTTGTCTGGTATTCGTTGGAGGTAATCATCTAGGGACCATTTGAATGCCGTGAAATCACTTAATATTTTGGACAATTAAATGTTTAATTGTTTTAAAGGCAGTACCAAGCTACAAACAATTCTTCGTTAGACTTTGGAGGGGTGTATTATTTAGTCAGAGAAGGAGAAAACTCATGATGTTATTTAGAACCTTCAATTCAGGTGGAGTAAAAGGAGACCTCACCTATAGTCAAGTGTAGGAAACTAGCACAAAAAAACATCACTTGATATAGTGAAACACTTAAGAAAGCAATACAGCTAAATGTAGATAAATATTTAGCAGAGCTAGGTTGTTAGGGGATGTTTATGTAATATAGTTATACAAGAAAGGCTTCCTCTTCTATATAACACATATGGTGGTTATTTGCATTCATCTTTAAAACTAAGGTCCATTTTCTATAACTTATGGATTTTTAGATAGAAGAATATACTTGAAAGCCCATCTTAGCGACTTTTAATGAGACAATATACTTGTAGATTCTTTTCAGACAAAATCGGTTTGTATCAAAGTCAACTATGATTTGAACCCTTTAATATAAATGTAAAAATTGATAGAGATACATCTGTGTGTAGTGAGTCAGTTACTAGGGAGATGTCTGTTCTTTTAAATGTTGTTGTTTAGTCCCAGTCTTTATTTAGCAGACCTATGAGCAAAGGATTTCCAACTCTGTCCACCTTGCTTTATTTTATATCAGGACTACCGTGTCTAATATGTTGTTTCATTTATAATATGGTGGGGGTGTAGTTTGAGGAAGGACTCGCTGGTATTTCTAGGGAATATCAAGTGCACACGTATTTTTTTATTTTATGAAGTATCTTAAACACGAAAGAAAGAAATAGAAAAATTACAACATAATTTTTAAAGAAACCTGCTTTGAGAGTTCAATATTTCAAACTAGATTTTCCCTTAAAAAATTGTTTTAAAATATCAAACCAGAAAGGAGTAATATCAAAACAAGAAGGAGAAATATCTTGCATAAATTAAGAACATTAAAAATATGTTGGAATAAGTTTGATTGATTGATAGTTTTTAACTGATGTGAGAAAATAGTTTCTTGATTTAAGATATCTTTTGAGACATTACTAATACACAGGAAAAAAAAATTGATTAAAACATAAACATAGTGTTGTTAGGAACTGACACATTCAATATTCTCTACAACTATTATATTATGTATGACTGGGGAGGGCACCATAAATTTATGTACCTCAGTTTGACTGGCTGATAAGAATTCAACTCATGATTTATAGACCAGTGATTACAAGTAGGAGTGGACAATGATGTCATCATTATTAGTGTAATCATCTTCATCATCATTGTCATTGTTGCTATCGTCATTGTGATCAGTCATCAGTGTCATCATCGTTGTCATCATGTCGTCATCGTTATCATCATCATCCTCTTTTAGTGTACTGTAGCTATTGACAAGAGCAACTGAAATCTTGTATTTTTCAAGATTTTTGGTACATAGATTGTAAGAAGTGACTCTGCAGAAAATGCAGTACAATTTTAACTGAATAGTCAGGAGCAATTCGAAATTAAATGCCTTATCCAAGAATACAACACAATGCACGATCTAGGAATCTATTTGTTGACTTTATATCTGAGGGCCTGACAACTTAACTATCAGGTGTTTGGAACTCACTCCACCAGATTAAAATTTGAAATCACTCATTAATGAAATCTCTAACTCTCGTATTGAAGAAAAAGAAACAGCTTAAACAATAAGAGTTAAATGGGAGTAAGCTAAATACCTGAAAACTGATTTAATTGAAGATATTTTATTTTTTTGCATCACGGATGCACCCTTGCAGGTTCTTGTGCACTAGTTGGGTGATTTTATAGGAACTGATAAATTCATGAGCAGCCCTAGTGATTTGTATGTGGTACCAGCACCAAAAGGATCCTGATGTACCTTGCAAGACAAAGATTCCTCAACAAGGAGGTGGGTAAATAGTTTTGTTGGGGTGTAGCTTTGTGCCAGTGGAGAGATTTAAGGTATAAAGGGGACAGATATAGTTATCATGCTGCAGAGTAGATACATGGACACTCCAGTTGGAAAAACAAAGGAGAGTGAGCTGGAGAGAGTAAGATGAAGGGAGTGATAGTGAGAGAAATGATAGTGGGGATGTATCAGAACATGCCCTCCAAGGACGTTGGGGGTACTGGGCTGGGGAATGAGCAGGATGAGGTGAAATGAGCAGGATGAGGTGAATGATGAAGAGAAATATAGGAAAGGCTCGGGGCTGGGGGTTGCAATAAATGTATGAAGGCATTGGGTGATAACAAGCAAGCAAGGAGCTGATGATGGAGAAATCACAGGGAGAGGAGAGAAGGCACATAAAGGAAAAGGTGTAGAAAGGAGATGACTGCTGGAGATAGTAGGTAAGGGAAGAAGGTAATTGGAGGGAGAGAAGATAACTAAGAAAGTCGAAGGGTATGGAATGTGCCTATTCTGCTGACAGGAGATAGAAGATGTAATAGGTATTACGAGATGAAAAGTGGATGATGGGGCAGAACTCCGCATGGATAAGTGTAACCAAAATGGTTTTAGGATATCAATTTTGTTGTGGTAAGTGGGTCTTCTTGAGTACAACAATGCGATATATATCTTCATCCTATGTCATCTCCTTCATAATTTCTGCTACCTAGGTGACCTAATTAGCAGCAGAGAAGGATATACCTAAAATGTAATTGCTAGAATAAGAATAAGATGGAGAAAGTTCAGAGAACTTTTACCACTGTTGGCAATCAAAGGTTTCTCTCTCTTTCTCTCTCTCTCTCTCTCTTTCTTTCTCTCTCTCTCTCTAAATAAAATGAAGATTGTATGTATATGTACAAACTGCAATGTTATGTGGTAGTGAGGTGTGAACTCTGAATGCAGAGGACATGCAAAGACTAGAGAGGAATGAAAATGGTATGCTCTGTTGGATGTGCAATGTCAGTCTACATGTGCAACAAAGTGCTAGTGTGTTGAGAGAAAAGTTTTGCATAAGAGAAATTAGATGCAGTGTGCCAGATAGAAGACTGCATATATATATATATGTATATAAAGTCCAAACTAATTGAGTTCTTGTACGACTGAAGATAACTGAGCCATGAGCATTTTATCTCTGAACTTTGTCCAATGAGCCTTTCCTTTTTTCAAGAGGGTAGAACACAATTCAAATGAGATTAGATCATAACTTTTGACAGGATAAGCAATTGCATGCAGGATTCCCCAATGAATTGTTTGTAGCTTGGTACTGCCTTTAAAACAATTAAACATTTAATTGTCTTAAAATATAAAGTGATTTCACAGCATTCAAACGGACCCTAGATGATTACCTCCAACAAATACCAGATGTGTCTCTAAAAACAATAACTCTCTGCTCAAATGGGCTATAGTGCCCAAGAGCTGGCTATTAAATTAGACATGGTCTGGACCAACTTCAGCTGAAACTTATCTAAGTATTTGAGTGTATAACTACGATGAAATACATATTTTAATTCTATTAATTGAATATTATACTTGGGATCTTTTCAATTTGATGGTCAGATTTTTTAATTAATTTTTTTTTAACTAAACACTTCGAAACTTTGGATACTCTTAACGTTTTTGACAAATTTTGTACTTTAGAAGTTATTTTGTGATAAAGTTGTCATATTTGGTTAATTTTAACCAATCAACGACATATATTCAGCGAAGAAAATTACTGCTGCTGTTTGTGAACAACAACTTCTGGGTCCACTCCCCTAAAACAATCCTTCTTTAGTAGCCAGAGATGCCTTTATAGCAATGCAGGTTTGTTGTATTAAGGTTGATTTGAGGCTAAATAACAACAAAATTATTACTGAGACAGACCAATGACGGAGCCTGTATGTGGTTGCATCACCTGCTAGAAAAAGTAGCCAAACTTTTTTTTATATACAGAATAGAAAACCCTCTATCCTGTGATATACACGCAGAGTCCATTATGTCTGGGAAGAAAGACAGAATGGTCACAGTTGGGACGTCTTTGATCATTATCTCTTCAATCAGATCCAACTCGGGACAAAACAAGTGATAAAGGGAACGAGATGAAGCAACGAGAGATCCTTTATCTGGTCGCTCGAGTTGCTAGAAAGAGTAGCCAAATCTTCCTGACAAAGCTGTAGAGAAGCCTTTGGAATTCCAAGATGCAACCAAAAACGTAAATTACGTCATATTTCTGTGGAAGACATCACATGTAATTAGCAGCTTCCCACAAATGTCATCAAGGTACTCCTCCCACATGGGATACAACATTGTCAGAAAATCAAAGTACAATGCCATTTAGAAAGAAGGCTGACCTGGAGTAAATATAGACAACCTTCCCACAGTTACTGAGTACATAGGCAAACATAAACACAAGGAGTGGTGGTGGAACATTCCCATCAAAACATTCCTCAAATGTAAACCTTACAGGCTGGATATCGTTCTTTGGATAGACAAGGAAAAATATATACTGTCACAGAGGTCAGATGTCCTGTCAACATGTTTCTTTGAAAATCAATGAGGATAACTATAGACAACTGCCTATTATTTACTAACCATGTGACTGAATAGCAAGCTTCTTACCACACAGCCGTGCCTGCACTTGTATGTATACATGTGCATGTGTGTGTGTGCATGCATTCACGTGCATGTATGCATGTATGGTATTTGGTAGTGTGACATTCTTGAAAGCTCAAATTCCTTCTGTGGCTGTTTTGTGATCTCCGTTGCCTTTCAATAAAAGTTTGTTATTGGTAAATTGACCTCACTCTTTGAAGCAGTCATCCATGAATTCTGTTGAATCTTTAACCCTTTTGTTACCGTATTTATTTTGAGATACTCTGTGTTTCTTTCCATTATTTTAAATATAACAAAGAATTTAGCAAAATAACTTAGTTATCATTAAGCTAGTATTAGGAACATAAGTTGTCACTAAGGTTTGATGGAAGATTTTAATTCAAAACTTATGAGAACAAAACATTTGTACTACAGAACCAGAACCGGTTTCAGCCAGGTTGATAACGAAAGGGTTAAATCACCAGCTGTTTTGTCCCCTCCCTACCTGTCTGTGCAATTATTTTGGTAAATATCTTTATATTATTTTCTTATAATCTTATGTTATTTTATTTTTTGCTTTGTCTATTATTTTATCTCTTGTTATTTCTCATCGTTTGACTTAAATCAAGGATGGTGAATCCCTTAATTTCAATTCAACACTTTATCTTAATTCATACAAGGGCATTCATATGTAAAGAAAAAAATCAAGTTAAATCATAGGCATGACCATTGCTGATGTCATGTAAATGATACCAATGAAATTGTAACCATGGCCATTGCTGGTAGCATCATCTTCAAATGTTGGGCCTGACGGAGACAAAGGACAATGTGTTGAAACATGATCTTTGAATGTTGTGATTCACAGAGGTGATGACGAATAACTGAAACCTTGGTGATATGCTGTGCTTGAGAAGACTCATCGAGCCAAGTGAAACCATAATTGTGGAATGTGCCACTGATATGTAAATGGTACCCATGCCAGCGGCATATAAAAAGCACCTATTATACTCTTAGAGTGGTTGGCAATAGGGAAGGACATCAGACTGGTGCAGCTCTTCCTGGTACAGTTCTTCAGTTTACCAATTCCAGTCAAACTGTCCAACCTATGGAGAGCAGACGTTAAATGATGATGTTGATGATGAATAGACCCACAATGTATCTGTATTCTGATGTTCGCCTTTTACAAAGGAAATCAATGTAATTTTATTCAGTTTAGGTTGTCCATACATTGTATATATAAAGAGTAACTTTTATGTGCACATTTGAAGTTAAACTGCTGATGTAAGCATGATATTCTGATGATCTGATGAGCTAGTTTTCTCTGCTTGCATTAGTTTTTGCATATACAATTGTATTGTATAATGCTGAGCACATATATTAATCCAAACATGTACACATAATTTACTGTATACTGAAATTAATGTTATAATACTTCATAAAGAAGGTTGTGAAACAGTCATAACCCTGTGGAAGTCACAGGGTTAAATAAATCTATATTCACCTTCATACCTCTTGACTTTATATATATGTATATATATGTATATATATGTATATATATATATATATATATATATATATATATATATATATATATATATATATATATATATAATGAAAACATCTGTTATAAAATGAACCTTTGTTCTTTAGTGGTTAAAATTCTGGAATATTGAATAAATAGCCAGAAGTGAATCTGATTCCTCTGATATAACTCTGTTTCAATAGAGTAGTCATACCTAAATTCAGATTACACTTATTTAATAGCTGGATTATTGATCTTATGAAAGCCAATTTTCTATATGATATTTCCTTTGATAATTACTAGAATATCAAAATTTTCTTGCATGATATAAGTGTATTTCAAAAACTTCCAACTACATTGCTGAAATCCAGTTGTAGGCAAGGAAAATATCTATTTCATAACATGTTGGAAATATGTAGTCGATAGGACTCAAATGGACTAGGAAGCTCCACTGATATCAGTTTCGAATATCTTCTGACTCATAAATATTTGTGAACATTTGACTATAAGCAGTTCTATATTATTCAAAACGATTGATGTCTTTATAAAGTCAGTTGTTGTACACACACACACACACACACACACACACACACACACACACACACACACACAAGCACACACAAGAGCACCCACAGATACACATACACATAAATAAGTGATTTATCATGTATAACCATTTTTTAATGCTGGTATAAATTAGATAATTGAGAAAGATTCAAATATTTGGATTTGAATTTGTAAGTTCTTTATTTTGGGATTTCATGCAACTTTTTTTATATAGTTTGCTGCGGGTATGATAATATTCTTCATCAGTTAATAACTATTCCTTGATTTAACCAAAGTCTGTAAATTGTTTACCATATTCTCAACATGTTTACACGTAGGCGTAGGAGTGGCTGTGTGGTAAGTAGCTTGCTTACCAACCACATGGTTCTGGGTTCAGTCCCACTGCATGGCACCTTGGGCAAGTGTCTTCTACTAGAGCCTCGGGCCGACCAAAGCCTTGTGAGTGGATTTGGTAGACAGAAACTGAAAGAAACCTGTCGCATATATGTATATATATATATATATATGTATGTGTGTGTCTATATATTTGTGTGTCTGTGTTTATCCCCCCAACCTCGCTTGACAACCGATGCTGGTGTGTTTACATCCTTGTAACCTAGCGGTACTAAAGGCAGTGCTCCAGCATGGCCACAGTCAAATGACTGAAACAAGTAAAAGACTTGTAGCTGAGCTAAAGCAACAAAAAGTACATAGGAATCATTTGTTTCTTTGCTATTAGCTCAAATGTATGAAAGGGTGATGCTTCTTTTCAATCTAGGTACTAGCAGAAATATGATACATGTATCATAAACATTTTTTGGGTATTTCATTAAATGATATATATTTATTATTGAAAATAATCAATAGGCTCTTGTTTTGCTCCCTAAATCACTTTGTTTTCTGATAAACAGTACAGTTTATGTTCTTAGGCCTCACTGTTGATATTCTGACCAACACAAGGAAATGTTTCTGTCATGCTTTAGATAATAACAATGAGACAAGTATTGTTGTCTTAACTATATTGAAAGTATTTAACAAGGTTTGGTTTGCTGACCCTCAGCCAGCTTACGCTATATGGAATTTCTGGAAGAATCTTGGCATTTATTTAATCTTTTCTGAATGAATGTTGAATTAATTTATCTTAAATGGTCATCATGCTCCTACTTACCCTGGCATGTCCTCTAGTTTTCCTCAATCTATTTTTAGTCCCATAGTTTTCGTAATTATTATTAAGTGAGCTGGCAGAATCGTTAGTATGCCAGGCAAAATGCTTAGTGGTATTCATCTGCTGCTATGTTCTGAGTTCAAATTCTGCCGAGGTCGACTTTGCCTTTTATCCTTTCAGGGTCGATTAAATAAGTACCAGTTGCACTGGGGTCGATATAATCGACTTAATCCGTTTGTCTGTCCTTGTTTGTCCCCTCTGTGTGTAGCCCCTTGTGGGAAGTAAAGAAATAGGTATTTCATCTGCTGCTACATTCTGAGTTCAATTTTGCCAAGGTTGACCTTGCCTCTCATCCTTTTGGGGTCGATAAATCAAGTACCAGTGAAACACTGGAGTCGATGTAATCGACTAGTCCCCTCCCCCAAAATTTCATGGTCTTGTGCCTTCAGTAGAAAGAATTATTAATGACCTTCTTGATGTTACATCTAAACTTGTCTTTGTTGATGACAATGTGTTTTTCTGTTTGAATGAGAAATCTGATTTGTTTGATAAGGAAGAAGTAACTGTTGTGCTTGACCTGCATTCAATGACTGATTGGAGTGCTTAGTAGTTGGTTACTTTCAACCCTGCAGAAACTACACTACTTTCCACTAATTGTTACAGGAAGTCTGATGAAAATATACTTCTACGTTTGATACACTTTTTTCTGAGTCTTTGTCATTTTGGTTTAACATTTTGCAAGATTTTTCTTGAATTGGTCATATTAGATTTATTGCTAAATTAGCTGCTATGAAGGTTGGGCTTCAATTTCAAGCACATCAGTATCTTCCCTCTGAATGTATCATTTATTTATGATAAATCTCTTATGAATAAAATAGGGCTGTTACTTATGAGTTTTATGTCTCTGTTTTTATTTCTTATTTCTGTACTGCCCACAAGGAGCCATGCACAGAGGGGACAAACAAAGACAGACAAATGGATTAAGTCGATTATATCGACCCTGGTACTTATTTAATTGACCCTGAAAGGATGAAAGGCAAAGTCGATCTCAGCGGAATTTGAACTCAGAACATAGTGGCAGACGAAATACTGCTAAGCATTTCGCCCGGAGTGCTAATGGTTCTGCCAGCTTGCCAGCCTTTCTGTGTCTCTGTTCTTGTTATTTCTTTTTTCTTGACCAGGTCTAAAAATGAGTTCCTAACATTGCTGGTCTTGTTTTGGCAGCTAAACTTCACCCCCTTTCCTCTTATTACCAGGCTAATGCCACTTTAGTTGTATACTATAAATACTTCCATGATTGTATGTTCTGTTGAGCTTTCTTATATTGTTCCTCCTCTCAATGTTACTAATCGAAATAATTTATCTTTCTACAAATTCCAAACTTTTCATTGGTATTGTCACCTCTTATAAGAAAAGTTGTTTCTTTCTTCTACTTTAGGAAACTTTCTGTTTTCTTTTTTCTCTTGTATAATCTGCTTGTAACTCATGTTGACAATTTTATGGTTTTCTGCTCACTTTGAATTAGATTAGTGTGTTTCCTTTTCCTTTTATAAATTCTAACAAACTTGCTATTATTGTTGAGAGTGATTTTGAAAAGAGAAATCAAATATTTATTTTCAGGAGAGATTTTCTAGTTTGTCTTATCAAATTATATGTAATTCTCACTAATGCTAATACTTTGTAGTAATTGGAGTATAGTTTTCAGAACAGATTTCTTACTTTGCATCATAGTGTAACTTTTAAGATCTTTGGGAGGGTCATTTTGCCAATGACATAATAATGCAAACACTTCTTTTCTATTCTTTGTTATACAATCAAGCACATTTTCTTTTATCGTTTATTTGTTTCCATCACTGGATTGTAGCTATGTTGATGATCTTTCTATAGAACTTTAAATCTAAACTATAATAAATACAGTATCAACACATCGTTACATAAAAAATTGTAAATTCAATAATATATTCACTGAAACCAAAATTCTACAGTAATTGTAAATTAGATTTAAAACATGTCTTTAATTCACTTCAGAAACTGACATAAAATTGTCAAATCCCATACAGTAATTATAATATAGTTTCCAGAAAATAAACCGATGTATTTAGTTAAAACCCTATCAATTATTCACAGATGAGATGGTAGTGATATTGTTACTTACTGTATTTTATTGAGCAGACCTATGATCAAAGGCATTCCAGCTTGAACTCCCTTCGTTTTTTAGGGGAATATAGGAACATATTTTTCTTACTAGTCCTTTCTTTATTTAATAGAGTAGGTTCGCCAGACCTCAGTCAAATCGTCCAACCCATGCTAGCATGGAAAGCAGACGTTAAACGATGATGATGATGATGATGTGATTTGAAGGCAATTTTATTGAGTGATGACCATGCAGAGACTTTTTTGTTCGTTCAAATGAAGCAAATACAACAACGTAAACTGACTAGTAATGCTTGTCTGAAGTACATTTGAACTCATAACATGTGGTCAGTAATACAGGGTCAAAACATTTCTGTGCTATCACAAATTGGAACAATTTTTCTTTTATCACCATCAGCACAACATACCTTCTCTATTCACTTTCTTTAATTCACTCAAAGTTCCACAACAAGGTCAAAGTACTTTAGAGCATTATATCATTTTTAACATAGTGTATCAATATTGCAATTTACTTCCTCAATGGTTTCCTTGAACAAGAGAAAAAGAAAACTGTATGAAATCTTTATATATTTATTAATTTTTTGCCAGTCTAACTCTTTTCAACTGACAATCTCACATATTTTTTTCAGTGGATTAAATCCTTTTAGATTTTTCTTTTTTTTTCCCCTCAAAAATAATCTTTCTGAAAATGAAAAATTATCTCATTAAAAACAAGAAGTGCATAAAAATATAATTTCCAAACCACTTTGAAATTTGAGTAACCAATGAAATCAGAAGAATTATGTTATTTGTGTTGATAATTAAAATATGAAATCAAAGATTTCAACTATCAGAAAAGGACTCTTTTTGAAAAAGAGTTAACCCATTTTAATGTATTTCTGTGTTAAAACACTCCAGAAAAGACAAACACTGTTAGAATTAGCTGATAATTATGAAATTCAAAATGGAAACTTTCCTAAAAATGTATGTTAGAGACTTTTATTTGATTTTCTCTAACTCAGAGAATAAAATAAAATAAAATAAAATAAAAACAACTCACATCTCTACATTTTCAAACAAATGTGTTTGGAGAAATCTCATGACATATGTTTGTGTATTTCTAGCAGAGACCTATTTTACTTGTCATGAGATTTATATATATATCAATTTTAATGTATGTTTATTCAAACACACACAAACACATATACACACACGTGTGTGTGTGTGTGTGTGTATAAACTTAAACATATTTATGTACAATAAAGAAGTGATTAAGAATACAAATATATACACATGCTACATGTTTGTGTATTTCTAGCAGAGACCTATTTTACTTGCCATGAGATTTATATCTATATCAATTTTAATGTATGTTTATTCAAACACACACAAACACATATACACACACGTGTGTGTGTGTGTGTGTGTGTATAAACTTAAACATATTTATGTACAATAAAGAAGTGATTAAGAATACAAATATATACACATGCTACATGTGTGTGTATTTCTAGCAGAGACCTATTTTACTTGCCATGAGATTTATATCTATATCAATTTTAATGTATGTTTATTCAAACACACACAAACACATATACACACACGTGTGTGTGTGTGTGTGTATAAACTTAAACATATTTATGTACAATAAAGAAGTGATTAAGAATACAAATATATACACATGCTACATGTGTGTGTAATTCTAGAGACCTATTTTACTTGTCATGAGATTTATATCTATATCAATTTTAATGTATGTTTATTCAAACACACACAAACACATATACACACACGTGTGTGTGTGTGTGTGTGTATAAACTTAAACATATTTATGTACAATAAAGAAGTGATTAAGAATACAAATATATACACATGCTACATGTGTGTGTAATTCTAGCAGAGACCTATTTTACTTGCCATGAGATTTATATCTATATCAATTTTAATGTATGTTTATTCAAACACACACAAACACATATACACACACATGTGTGTGTGTGTGTGTGTGTATAAACTTAAACATATTTATGTACAATAAGAAGTGATTAAGAATACAAATATATACACATGCTACATGTGTGTGTATTTCTAGCAGAGACCTATTTTACATGCCATGAGATTTATATCTATATCAATTTTAATGTATGTTTATTCAAACACACACAAACACATATACACACACGTGTGTGTGTGTGTTGTGTATAAACTAAACATATTTATGTACAATAAAGAAGTGATTAAGAATACAAATATATACACATGCTACATGTGTGTGTAATTCTAGCAGAGACCTATTTTACTTGCCATGAGATTTATATCTATATCAATTTTAATGTATGTTGTATTCAAACACACACAAACACATATACACACACGTGTGTGTGTGTGTGTGTGTGTATAAACTTAAACATATTTATGTACAATAACGAAGTGATTAAGAATACAAATATATACACATGCTACAGTGTGTGTATTTCTAGCAGAGACCTATTTTACTTGTCATGAGATTTATATCTATATCAATTTTAATGTATGTTTATTCAAACACCACAAAACACATATACACACACGTGTGTGTGTGTGTGTGTGTATAAACTTAAACATTTATGTACAATAAAGAAGTGATTAAGAATACAAATATATACACATGCTACATGTGTGTGTATTTCTAGCAGAGACCTATTTTACTTGCCATGAGATTTATATCTATATCAATTTTAATGTATGTTTATTCAAACACACACAAACACATATACACACACGTGTGTGTGTGTGTGTGTATAAACATAAACATATTTATGTACAATAAAGAAGTGATTAAGAATACAAATATATACACATGCTACATGTTTGTGTATTTCTAGCAGAGACCTATTTTACTTGTCATGAGATTTATATCTATATCAATTTTAATGTATGTTTATTCAAACACACACAAACACATATACACACACGTTGTGGTGTGTGTGTGTATAAACTTAAACATATTTATGTACAATAAAGAAGTGATTAAGAATTCAAATATATACACATGCTACATGTGTGTGTAATTCTAGCAGAGACCTATTTTACTTGTCATGAGATTTATATCTATATCAATTTTAATGTATGTTTATTCAAACACACACAAACACATATACACACACGTGTGTGTGTGTGTGTGTATAAACTTAAACATATTTATGTACAATAAAGAAGTGATTAAGAATAAAATATATACACATGCTACATGTGTGTAATTCTAGAGACCTATTTTACTTGTCATGAGATTTATATCTATATCAATTTTAATGTATGTTTATTCAAACACACACACAAACACATATAACACACGTGTGTGTGTGTGTGTGTTGTATAAACTTAAACATATTTATGTACAATAAAGAAGTGATTAAGAATACAATATATACACATGCTACATGTGTGTGTATTTCTAGCAGAGACCTATTTTACTTGTCATGAGATTTATATCTATATCAATTTTAATGTATGTTTATTCAAACACACAAACACATATACACACACGTGTGTGTGTGTGTGTGTGTATAAACTTAAACATATTTATGTACAATAAAGAAGTGATTAAGATATAAATATATACACATGCTACATGTTGTGTATTTCTAGCAGAGACCTATTTTACTTGCCATGAGATTTATATCTATATCAATTTTAATGTATGTTTATTCAAACACACACAAACACATATACACACACGTGTGTGTGTTGTGTGTGGTATAAACTTAAACATATTTATGTACAATAAAGAAGTGATTAAGAATACAAATATATACACATGCTACATGTTTGTGTATTTCTAGCAGAGACCTATTTTACTTGCCATGAGATTTATATCTATATCAATTTTAATGTATGTTTATTCAAACACACACAAACACATATACACACACGTGTGTGTGTGTGTGTGTGTATAAACTTAAACATATTTATGTACCATAAAGAAGTGATTAAGAATACAAATATATACAGATGCTACATGTGTGTGTATTTCTAGCAGAGACCTATTTTACTTGCCATGAGATTTATATCTATATCAATTTTAATGTATGTTTATTCAAACACACACAAACACATATACACACACGTGTGTGTGTGTGTGTGTATAAACATAAACATATTTATGTACAATAAAGAAGTGATTAAGAATACAAATATATACACATGCTACATGTTTGTGTATTTCTAGCAGAGACCTATTTTACTTGTCATGAGATTTATATCTATATCAATTTTAATGTATGTTTATTCAAACACACACAAACACATATACACACACGTGTGTGTGTGTGTGTGTGTGTATAAACTTAAACATATTTATGTACAATAAAGAAGTGATTAAGAATTCAAATATATACACATGCTACATGTGTGTGTAATTCTAGCAGAGACCTATTTTACTTGTCATGAGATTTATATCTATATCAATTTTAATGTATGTTTATTCAAACACACACAAACACATATACACACACGTGTGTGTGTGTGTGTGTATAAACTTAAACATATTTATGTACAATAAAGAAGTGATTAAGAATACAAATATATACACATGCTACATGTGTGTGTAATTCTAGAGAGACCTATTTTACTTGTCATGAGATTTATATCTATATCAATTTTAATGTATGTTTATTCAAACACACACAAACACATATACACACACGTGTGTGTGTGTGTGTGTGTGTATAAACTTAAACATATTTATGTACAATAAAGAAGTGATTAAGAATACAAATATATACACATGCTACATGTGTGTGTGTAATTCTAGCAGAGACCTATTTTACTTGCCATGAGATTTATATCTATATCAATTTTAATGTATGTTTATTCAACACACACAAACACATATACACACACGTGTGTGTGTGTGTGTGTGTATAAACTTAACATATTTATGTACAATAAAGAAGTGATTAAGAATACAAATATATACACATGCTACATGTGTGTAATTCTAGCAGAGACCTATTTTACTTGCCATGAGATTTATATCTATATCAATTTTAATGTATGTTTATTCAAAACACCACAAACACATATACACACACGTGTGTGTGTGTGTGTGTATAAACTTAAACATATTTATGTACAATAAAGAAGTGATTAAGAATACAAATATATACACATGCTACATGTGTGTGTAATTCTAGCAGAGACCTATTTTACTTGCCATGAGATTTATATCTATATCAATTTTAATGTATGTTTATTCAAACACACACAAACACATATACACACACGTGTGTGTGTGTGTGTGTGTATAAACTTAAACATATTTATGTACAATAAAGAAGTGATTAAGAATACAAATATATACACATGCTACATGTGTGTGTAATTCTAGCAGAGACCTATTTTACTTGCCATGAGATTTATATCTATATCAATTTTAATGTATGTTTATTCAAACACACACAAACACATATACACACACGTGTGTGTGTGTGTGTGTGTATAAACTTAAACATATTTATGTACAATAACGAAGTGATTAAGAATACAAATATATACACATGCTACATGTGTGTGTATTTCTAGCAGAGACCTATTTTACTTGTCATGAGATTTATATCTATATCAATTTTAATGTATGTTTATTCAAACACACACAAACACATATACACACACGTGTGTGTGTGTGTGTGTGTGTGTATAAACTTAAACATATTTATGTACAATAAAGAAGTGATTAAGAATACAAATATATACACATGCTACATGTGTGTGTAATTCTATACACCACATTTTCATTTAATGCTTGTCAAAAGAAAACACTAAAGAGATATATATGTTACACTAAACATGTCCACATGTCAGTGTATGTGCAACCGTGAATGCAATTTAAGGTAGTTTAAATGTGTGGAAGCATGCTTGAATATTCATACATGCATACACACTCATACTCATATATGTTTGCACCCCCCCCACACACACACACATACGCATACATAAATATACAAATATATACATATGTGTATGAAGGCATCATTATTACATTTATACATGAGTGTATATCAAAGATGCAATAATGAAATTTTGTTGTTAGCATTTCCTTTGATTTGCTAATTGCTTAGGCTGAAATGTTTTTACAGCCAGATTCACTGCAAATATGGATGAGTTACATTATGTTAGTTGCTGAATTTAGTATTTACTAATGTGATTCACACTGCTTAGATCTATATATTTGTATATGCCTGTATATTCAGCTACATCATCATCATCATTGTTGTTGTTGCCAGCATCATTATCATTGTCATCATCATAATCATCATCATCAGTAGCAGCAACAATAACCATCAAACAGAGTTGTAAAAGCTGTACTGCTATAGGTAACAGATTCATCATAAAGTTATTCTTATGCCGTACAGAGGTGGTTGCTTTCATGCAGACAAGTGCAAAAGAATTGACATCTTTCCAGTAATAAAGTTTGGAGCCTTTAGTTTTGTAAATTCAAATTCTGTTGTTGTTGATTTGCTCTGGAAGAAGGTGGTGTACCCACGGTATTTATGAGCTGTCAAAAACTGGAAGGGCTGCCAAGGTTGAAGTCCTTTTTACACAGTTTTAAGTTGAATGCTGCAGCTAAAATATGAGCAGAAGATTTTTTTTTTTTTGCAGGAACTGTCATCTTGCAGAGAAGGACTGAAAATATTGTTCAGTACAAGGGATGGTTGCGATGGGGTGACCCAATATAGCTATCAAGAAAAGAGGTAGGAAAGTCAGGCGTGTCAGAATGTAGGTTGCGCAAGATCAACCAGCTGTGAGAATCAGAGGCTATTGTAATAGAGGTACAAAAAGGATGAGAAACAGGATGCAATAAATCTGTGTGACAAAGTTTGGAATGAGACTAACCATTAGACTAACCTATCATTTCCTTAATCAAATGGATATTGTAGTTGTAATACCCGTGTCGGTGGCATGTAGGGCCTCTCAGAGGAAATGACGAAGACCGAGACCTGAGATATGCTGTGACTGTGAAGACTTGACAAATGGAGTTCATGGCTCACAGGACGGCCTGCTGTGCTAACCTTGGATCATAGAGGGACCCGCTGTTCTTGAGGAGACCTACTGAGTCAAGTACGTCAACATCAAAATAAAAATCAATGGAAATTGTAGTTAAGATACCTGTGCCGGTGACACGTAAAAGCACTGTCCGAACAGAGCAAATGCCAGCACCAACCGATCATTGCCGTTTGCCAGCCTCCTCTAGCCCCTGTGCTGGTGGCACGTAAAAAGCACCCTCTACACTCACGGAGTGGTTGGCGTTAGGAAGGGCATCCAGCTGTAGAAACACTGCCAGATCAGACTGGAGCCTGGTACAGTCTCCTGGTTCACAGACCTTGATCGAACTGCCCAACCCATGCTAGCATGGAAAACGAACGTTAAACAATGATGATGATGATGAGGAGGAGGATGATGCAGATGATGATGATGATGATGATGCTGATGATGATGGAGTATTCACCAAAAGGTAAAGAACAAGTTATCCTTGGAGTTTTGGAATATCTGGATATTTGACATCAAAATCTAATATTCAAATTATGTTAGGCATGTTGACTATTAAAGAACTTGCAAAACTCAAGGAAGAGGACACTTTAAAAACAAATGAAGTTTCAACATCCTCAACATCTTGACAACTTGATGCGTTGTCTGGATTTAGTTATAAATGAATTAATGATAACCATGAATATGACAGACAATTAATGAGGAAGTTTATGTCAGAAGAAATCATCAAAAAGTTCATTTACAATAATTAGTGAAGAAAAAATAAGTTAACTACAATATTTTAATTATTTCAGCAAGTACAGGGAAAAACTCTGGACATGTTCTAGCCTACTTATAACCTTATCAGTAAAGCATAGATTTCAGTGATCTTGCTGAAGTAGTGATGAGTCATGGTGTTCCCTTCTCCACATAATCCTTTTCAGCTAACTTTTTAGTGCTCACAAATATATGTGCCCTAAAACAAATTACTGGTAGTTTGAAAAAGAAAATTAATAAGATTTTTAGCATCATCATTCACCTAAAATATTTACAGTTTTCTTTTAAATACACACCTCTCATATTTTGAGATGCTTATTTACACTGTAACTGTAATATTAAACAATTCAAAGGTTGTATAGATATCCTGTTCTATGGGTAGATTGGTTGCTATCTTTTACTTGCTTCAGTTATTAGAGTGTGGCCATGCTGGGGTACCATCTTGAAGAATTTTTTATCGAATAAATCAATCTCAGTACTTATTCTATCAATATCTTTTGCCAAACTGCTACGTTATGGGGGCATAAACACACCAACACCGGTTGTCAAGTATTGGTGGGGAACAAACACAGATACAAAGACACACACACACAAATACACACACACAAACACACACACACACACACAAACACACACATACACACACATACACACACATACACACACATACACACATAACACATACAATGGACTTCTTTCACTTTCCGTCTACCAAATCCACTCAGAAGACTTTGGTTGGCCCGAGACTATAGTAGAAGACACTTGCCCAAAGTGCCATGCAATAAGACTGAACCCAGAACCATATGGTTTGGAAGCAAGCTCCTTACCACACAGCCATGCCTATGTAGTATAATAATATGCTGGAGCCAGTAGAGGAAACTAATGTTGTCAATATTCTTTTCTATTCTAAGTATAAGGCCTGAAATTTTTGGGGAGGTGGGGCCAGTCAATTAGATCGACCCCAGTACACAACTGGTACTTAATTTATTGACCCTGAAAGGATGAAAGGCAAAGTCAACCTCATCAGAATTTGAACTCAGAACATTAAAGATAGATGAAATACTGCTAAGCATTTCGTCCAGCGTGCTAAGGTTTCTGCCAGCTCACCACCTTAACTGTTGTCAATATTAAGATCAATAAAATATTGTGGTTGAAATGCTTAAACATATTTAATAATTAAATGATTTTAAAAGTTAAAATGTGAAATTGTGTGACTCAGGTAAAAAAGAAAAACATTGTCAATCTAAACCTGAAAGGGAAAAAAAAAAATCATATTTCAATATTTTATTGTATGAAAATATAGATTTAAAATTATAAAAAGAAAACACTCTTCAGTATTTACTTCAGCATAGAACTGATTTGAAATGTATAAGAGAAAGATAAATGGATTTCTTATGGTACACACTATGTGCAACTTGCTATTGTAAAATTACAATTATTTCGAACGATTATTTTACGTAGCAGGGCTTCCCTTCAACAGAATTTTATTACTCATGAAAAATTTTCATTTTCAATGAGAGAAACAGTTAGTTTATAACATTTTCCATTAACTATTTGATTTGTAATAAAACTGTTCCTTTGTGTTTTCACACTTAAATATTCTGGAAACATCTACAATATTTGAAAAAAAAAAATATTGGGTTTAATTTTCCCGGGAAGGTGTTAAAAGTTATGTACCTGAATTTATAGGAGTTTTAGAGAAACTATTGTTGGAGAAGGTATTCTTATATATACATTTCTCTGTTGCATTCTTACATTATTCCCCCCAAAAGACTTGGTAAGAAAGTAATTTTCCTACAGCCTTGCATACGACATATCTAACCACCAAATCAACCTAAAACAAACAACACTAGAATTAAAAGCATTCAATCCATGGCTGTTTTGTTATATTTCCTTGCTACATTGCACTCACTAACATATTATACATTATGTCATAACATTTTAAAGATTATATGATGTGATTTAAGTAAGATTTTACTGCTATTTCTAGGAGTCTAAGTGGTCACGTATGGGCTCTTGAATTTAGTAATTGACATGTGGAATGGCATGTAGTTAATCTCTATAAGAGAACTCTATTGTTGAGTAAATTGATTTCATGTGGTACAACATATTTCTCATTTAAATGATCAAAATGTTCCACATTAGTCTGCACAACAGAATTCATTAACATGAAACTTGATTATTATTATTATGATGAAGCACGGACTTTTTCATTGGGTGAATAATAGTATTTCTGTTCTCTAATTCTGTCTCTCATCTTTCTTTTCATTATTATTGTTATTGTCATTTTAATGTCCACTTTTCCATACATTGGACAAGATTCTAAAACATTTATTTCTTGATTATTATATCTGGTCAGATTAGCCCAGACTATTTCATTTTATGGCCTAATATCACTAAAACTCCCACATAGTTTCAGAGTTACTCCAATTAATTGACCGTGTTTATTCCATTACATCATCATACACAATGATTCTTTGCTTTCAGAGGCATCCATGTCCAGCTGGCTTGTATTATCTCATAAATTTGATTTATTTCAATATATGGAGATCAGATCTTATTCTTTCAAATTCCACTGCTATGTAGATTATCAATTCGTAAACCTACATCATATCATCATTATCTATCTTTATCTGGAAGGACATAATTCCTTTAAATTTCTTCACACCAATCTGAATTTCAATTTCTTTACAATCAGTAGTCATCTAAATAACTCTGTCTTCCAGCTGAAGTGAATCATCATTCAAGTTCATAACTTGTGTTCTGTGCATTAGAATTCACTCAAAGTGTTAGATCATTTTAAGATAGCTTGGAATGCAATATCTTATTACACTTTTATTATAGCCAAAGTGCAAAGAAGCTATTTTCAAAATATTCGTTTTTGTTGCTAAAAGTTTTGAATTTGATTCTAAATTTTCAAGAAAAGTTTGAAACTTTTAACTAAGCCAGACAAAGCTCAGGAAGTTATATTCCTTGGCAAAAGATTTCAGCATAATAAGCATTGTGAGTGTAAATGGCTTTTATTGGAGAGTCAATTGTTATTCTGTATGTGTCTATTTTTGAACAGAATAAACCATGTGCATAGAAAGAATGTATAAAATGTGATTACTAAGATGATCCTCTTTCAATTCCCTTTTTATTGCTACTTATTTTGTTTTGTTTAAGTGTAAGCATGTATTTACAGTTGAGTCACTAATTAACTCTTTTGTAACTTTTGTAACTCATAATGCAAATAGGCAGTGTATTTCTAATGAAATGCACTGCCTATTTTCATTTTAATTAATTTTGAAAATAATCAGGCATTTCGAGTTATTTGGTCCTTTAAAATAATTCTGTTTTAATTAAGTTGAAGTTTAAAGCAACAAAATATTCATATATAACATTATATGCATTTTACATCAAATATAAATACTTTAAAAGTAAACGTTTTATGCAATCATAATTTTTTATAAATGTTAATCTTACCTTTAGAAATAAAAAATATTTTGATATTTAGATCTTGACTGGTCTGATTTCCACTCATCACCTGGTGTCTTATTCCAAAACTAGTACTATATATGATCAAACTGATTTATATGCGGTGTACATGTAAATTTAAAAAATAATCTTCATCTCTCAAGATGTGGTCATTTGTCTGAAAAACTATTATCAAATTAAGGATAATTCAACTCAGCAAAAATTTTTTTCTTGAGCTTTACTTGCTGAGTGCAGAGGCAGGGGCAGTGCCAAAGACTGTTGCAAGTTCTCCATGATTGTGGAGTCTGATGCTGTTTAAACTGTTGTGGGTCAATGACTGCAAGAAAGATATGAGCCGGGACATGATTTTAGAGAGCCAATGTTTTGATGAGTAAGTTCTAGGTATAGTGGATTGCGCAGAACTAGGGGAAAGGGATGCAACTAGGTTGGCAAGAGATTGAGAGACAAGTGGATCTGTAGTGCCTGAGAGAAGAAGATATGAGACTAGCCAGCTCCAAGGAACAGAAATTTTATATCGTATAATTAGACCTGACCAGAAGTAGCTTGATATTATAATGGTCAAGCTCTGATAAATTGAATGTTATTCTATAATTTGACCAACAAGGTGCAAGCATGTATGGTTAAGAAGTTCACTTCACAACCACATATGTTTGGGTTCAATTCCATTGTATAGAAGGTCATCATATATTATCTTGCACTTGTTTCAGTCATTAAACTGCAACCATATTGGGGAATTACCTTGAAGAATTTTGGTTGAATGAATCAACTGCAGTTTTTGAATTTTTTTTCTTTGAATCTTGATACCTTTTCTGTTAGTCCTTTTGCTAACCTGCTACACACATAAAAGCAGTCATGAAAGACAAACACAAACGCAAAGACGCACAGATACACAGACTCACACACGTGCACGCATGCATGTGTGTATGTATGTATGTATGTATGTATGTATGTATGTATGTATGTATGTATGTATGTATGTATGTATGTATGTATGTATGTATGTATGTATGTATGTATGTACGTACGTTTGTATGTATGTATTTATGTATGTATGTATGTATGTATGTATGTATGTATGTATGTACGTACGTTTGTATGTATATATGTATGTATGTATGTATGTATGTATGTAGGTATGTACGTATGTATGTATGTGAATATATATATAAATATATATATATATATATATGTCCATTTCCTTGGTTTTGTGATTATGTTTTCGTTTCTCATTGTGTTCGACGTTTTTTTGGTGTCCTGTACCCATATATGCATGTATATATACATGTAGAGGTACGTACGTACATATATGTATGTATATATGCATATGTTTTATTTATTTATTAATTTATTATATATATATATATATATATATATATATATATATATAGAGAGAGAGAGAGAGAGAGAGAGAGAGAGGGTGAAAGAGAGAAAGAGAGAAAAGAAATAGAGGAACAATTATCAATTAGAAGTTGGTATTAAATTGTCATAGATTAACTGTAGTTAAAATAACGTTTACAGCTGATTCAGTTTGTTATTTTTTAGGTAAATTTGCATTTATCTCGTTCCATGTAACAAACATGGAATGAGATAAATGCAACAATAGCTTGAAAAATCTCGAACATCTATTGGTTAAATGGAGCAAATGACAATAGAAGCATCATTAAATGATATACTGATTCTACCAAAATATGTATATCTAAAAGAAGTGATTGAAAAATTAACATACTCCAACCACTGTTTACGATAGAAAGCCCTATTGTATAATAAAATAGCCAAACAGATACTACCAACCACAACAACAGCAGGAGTTGTACCAGAGGAATTTTCGAAACTCGTAAAACATCCCCACCAAACAGCCACAAGGCAGCCTTTGAGAACGAACTATGGGATACTATTAAGGACCTAAAATTTAAACAACACCCATGAAGAAATAATACACACCAAAGAAGCTTAAAGGACCTACTACTCAAACTGATATAGCAAAAGGGAGTACATTCAGACAAAACCAGGAACTCATATAATTTGGATATTAATTTATACCACCGGCTGTTGCATAAAGAAATAACGAAAAATACAAAATAGTGCCTAATAACTTTTTAAGATCTATGAACTTATCTGCCAAGATTATAACCAACTACAACTTAGAAGAGAAAACTGAACCTTTCGCACCTTCCAGACCGCACATAACAATTAAGGACCACAAAGAAAATTTAGACTAATCTGCCCTAATAAATCCAATCTATGCAAGCTAAGTAAATTAATTTTAGATAAATATATTTCTACTATAAAAAACAAGATCATTCTAGAATTATGGTCAAATACTCACGATGCCCTTAACTGGTTCTCCAATATATAGAATAAAAATAGTTAAAAGTTCCTACAAATAAACATAGACAATTACTACTAATCAATTAATCCTATGATTCTTAGTAGCGCTCTGATTTTCAGTAAAAAACATACCAAATTGACAATGAATGAATGAGGTAATCATAGACGCTAAGAAATCTATAATAAAATTCGATAACAAAATATGGGTATGGACTGACACCCCAATTATTTCGACATCACTATGGGGCCTCCAGACTCGGCACAGGTGTCTAATTTAGTGGGTATTTACTATTATCTCATTTACACGAAGAATTTCCCAGAGATTAGAGGAGGCCTTTACAGAGATGATGCATTATTTATCCTTAAAAATACCTCCAATTGGAAGGTTAAACTACTAAAGAAAATTTATATAAATTCTTTAAATAGTTTGGATTAAATATCACGATAGAAAAAGAGTATAATTCTATTAACTATTTAGATGTCAATTGTAATTTAACCCCGGGATTACACGAACCATATATTAAATCTAATACCAACCTCAAATATATTAATGGACAGAGCAACCACCCAAACTTGATAAAAAGAAGTCTTCTTTTTATATTAAATCATGTATTGTGGTAATGGGTAGGGACAAGGGGGGGTAATCAGATGTTAGACAGGTCAGCTAATGACCTGTAATGTAGGTATGAGCAGTATTTAGAGAATAAGAATTTATCTTTATGTAAGCATGTCCTATTTTTCTTGTCACGTTTATTAAGTAATTCTGATTTGACCAGTAAAATGAAGAATATCTCATTAATGTATAAATTATGGCGATTATTTTTAAGGTTATATGAAGATGTTTTGTCTAGGATGCACCATTCAAGTCTATGATTAATGTTATTATCTTTAAGTTCCTAGATGTAACTACTTAATTCAGTAGAGTTAGCCTTATTTCTATTTCTGAAACTTGAGAGATGGGAATTATATCTAAGTTTCATTTAATTTTTAGTTGCTCCTACATACGTTTTCTTGTAATTATTGGAGGATACATCACATTGATAGATTACATTCTTAGTTTTATGTTTATTCAAGAATTCACAAGTATTTTTCTCTTCAGCCACATAGATTAGTAATGTGCCTCCACATTGCCTGATGTAAACTAAGTCTTCTTTAGCAATGGCCTACATTATTCAGAGAATAGAAGTGGCACTGTGTAAGACTTCCTTCTCTTGGAAAAGCTTAAAGCACAAGCATCACTTGACTTTCTAACATCTTTGTTGTGTATTATATGTTGTGTAGGAAAAAGAAAAAAAGCAAACACGTAATGAAAAGGCCATTTTAGAACAAAGTATGTGTCAGTGTGGGTGATAGGCTCTCTCAACACTTACTACAAGAGGCACCTGCCATCATCATGTTTGTGCTGCTCATGTTAAAGAAAACAAGCAAATGATGGCATCTCTTGAAATAATACATACATACATAATACATACATACATACATACACACACACACACACACACACACATATATATATATATATATATAAATACATATATACACATATACATATATATTATATACATATACATATATACACATACATACATATGTTATTATGTATGTATGAATGTATGTATGTATGTATGTATGTATGTATGTATGCATATATATATATATATATATGCATGTATGTATTCCTCTGATCCTTTGGTCTAGTCTTCCACTACCCTCCTATTTCTTTGTCTCGCTCTGCACTCACAGGTCATTCTTCGACACCCATCCCTTCTCCTCTCTGATTCCTTCTTTCTCTCTCTTCTCTCTCTTTGTTGCGTTTTGTCCCCCTTTTTCTCTCTCTCTCTTCCTTTGCTTCTCTTTCTTTTCTTTTCCCTCTTCTCTGTCACGTGACTGTTGGCCGAAATCTGCCTTTCAGCTCCTGACCCTCGTCGTGTTAACATCGTTGCTCTTCGTCCGCCGCTATAAAGGCTTTTTCCAATGCGCCAGAGAAAAAATTTGTTTGCTTGTTATCAGTCGTAAGACACTTGTTGTTTTCACCGTTAATGCTTCTGTATTTCATGTTTCTGTATTCCATTATTGTTTTTTTTTTTGTTTTTTTTTTTATATCTGTCCCTTTTGCTGTCCTGGTGTTCGTATGCATTCGATCCTTCTTCCAGGAAATCTACGCTTCCAGCTTAGTTTTTCTTGGAGGGCTGGCCGTGATCTAGTAATCTCAAGATTAATCAGCCGAAATTACTACGATGATCCGGTTCTTGACTGAAGACTGAGGGGTTCGAATGTCCTGTCCATGTTTATTGTATCGTCTTCTATGAGTTATACGTTCTTGTCCGTGTTGTATTTTTCTACATACCTTAATATATATATATATATATATATATAATATATATATATATATATATATATATATATATATATATAAATTAAATTAGAGATAAAACCACTATTAGGCAACTCAAGTTTGGATTTACTCCCCAATACTATTTATATATATACATATATATATATATATATATATATATATATATATATATATATATATATATGTATGTATGTATGTAAATACTTATCTATATATACTTACACAAATACATCATACACATATATATGTATGAATGTAGGTCAGTAGATAGCAGTGATATATTTTATGACAAAATAGCAACTTTTATTAGATTTAAACTAATAAATTTCACGTCTTCAATATCAGTATCATTTCAATCCAATTTAAAATAAGGAAACATTTGTTGACTATTTAGATTGGAAAATCTATTTGAAATTTGTAAATATAAATTATATACCACTGACTGATTATACTAGAGATGAGTTACTTCGACTAAAAATGATGCTTTATTAGTTGGCTTTCTTTCTTTTTTCCTTTTCCTTTTTTCTTTCTTTTTTTTTTTGGTCATGAAAACACAAAGATTAATATGATCAATTTAGAGATTCCTTTAGAGAAATATTCAAGTTGAAAATCTTGCATCTTTCAAACACAATTTGTGAAAAACTAAACATATCAATGCTTATACGGTCATGAGTAAAATAATATCTGCTATTTATGGGATTCAATATTTGTCACATAAAATTATTCTACATTGAATTGTATGTTTTATACAACATTAATGGAATATTAACCCTTTAACATTTAAACTAGCCATATCTGGTCCAGATATTCTGTATTTTCTTTAGAATTGTTCTCCCTGTAACTGTCCTGTTACTACAGGGGAGAAAACTCATATGGTTACATGATGCGCCCACAGTGTGCTAAAGGTTAAACTGGCCAAATCCAGCCCCTCACACCTTCTCAATAATATCATTCTAAAGATTAACAATCACATCATCAAAATCTCAAATTTATGAGATTATGCATAATTAATTCATAAAAACTATGTGAATAAATAAGCATTACATTTGACAAAGTAATCTGAATGGTAAAGGGTTAAACTAAAACTAAATTTTAGGTTTAAATTCAAACTAGCTGAGTTGCTAATAAGATTGATAATTAAGCCAGTAATCTCACAGAAGTACCAAAACAACAAATTTATTTAATCTCAAAGTCTATTCCTTATAGTAGTATTAACAACGAATTTTAGGCTTAAAACAGTTGAAAACAAACTAGTACTTCCTAATCAGCATATGAAAGCAACATGTTAAAAAAATCTATTACCAGCAGAAACAATACTAATGAAAATTGATTAATGATAATGCTGTATTGGAAAATAATTAATCAGAAAACTTTTTATGAGAAATGAGTAGGCAGATACATTCTAAAAAATAGTCTGCAATAAAGATTCCAAGGCTGTGAAGGTATTTGCATATTGGTTTATTACAAGCATCTGTTTGAACATTTATTGGACTGTATGAAATGTATATAATATGTTGGTAACAGGTTATATATAGTTGTTATATGTTTTTATTTATTATACGTAGTATACAGTATACTATAATATATATGTGTGTGTATGTATGTATGCATGTGTATACATGTATCATGCATATATATGTAGATGTATATCTATATTAAATCAAAGACTGGAATTTATGGTATTATCTTTAATTAAAGAAAATACCATAAACACCAGTCTTTGATTTAATATATTCATATACCGCATCCTATATACTTGTCCAAGAATTTCAGCCTGCATTGATATTTTCCTTCTTAATGATAAACCATCTATGGATATACATTTGGTAACTGGTATTTGCAGAAAGATAGTGACCTGGCAGAAACGTTAACATGCCGGTCCAAATGCCTAGCGGTATTTCATCTGCCATTACGTTGTGAGTTCAAATTTCGTCGAGGTCGACTTTGCCTTTCATCCTTTCGGGGTCGATAAATTAAGTACCAGTTACACACTGGGGTCGATGTAATCGACTTAATACCTATGTCTGTCCTTGTTTGTCCCCTCTGTGTTTAGCCCCTTGTGGGTAATAAAGAAATAGGTATTTGCAGAAATGCTTTCTGAGAATACAGTTTAGATATTAATCCTGCCTGTTTACTAGATAAAAAGGGTAAAGATCCCCATCGGTCATGAATGACGATGGGATTGCACCTAGCAAGTTTCCCTCCGAGGCACCAGTCTGGGCAAGCCTGTTTATGAAAGACTGGCAGTTACCCATGCATACCAGTCTTCTTTCTCCATGCCACCGATGTTATTCAAGGGAAAGGAAAAGGGTGATACAGCTTGGCATTAGTGATGCTGCACCTCACTTCTACAGCCAGGTGAGCTGGAGCAACATGACTTAAAGTGTCTTGATCAAGGACACAACAACACACAGCCTAGTTTGAGAACTGAACTCACTACATCATGATTGTGAGTCTGACACTCTAACCTCTGAGCCATGCACCTTCATCTATATTTTCTCTTTGTATATAAATATATATATACATTATTATATCAAGGGCTATTACTATAAGTAATGCCTCATGCTGTAAAGGGACTCTAAAGTCAAACTACTTCAGTAAATATACACAGGTACTGAAATCGGGGGAAATGAACATAAAAGAAGTTCCTTTAGAAAAGGTTTAGTTATATATCATTAATGCTGGATGCATTGTTGTTTGCTTGGTATGTAGAGATATTCATATTTATATTTTCTGGTTAAGTTGTACCGATGACTGGAGAGCATATTATACATGCTGACCATGAAATCATTAATGATGTACGACTAAACCACTTTTATAGGAACTTCTTTTATATGCATTCCCCTAATGTCCATGCCTGTGTATATTTATTGAAGTAGTTTGACTTTAGAGTCCCATTACAGTGTGAGGCATTACTTATAGTAAAAGCCTTTGATATAATAATGTATTTTATATTTAAAGAAAAAATATTATATACCTTATATTAATTTTTTCCTTAATTGGTTTTCCACATTGGTTACTTGATAAATCTTATATAGATTTTATCCTTATATATATATATATATATATATATAAGAATTTTTGCGTAATAAGATTAAAAACCAAGGCTGTATAGATATTAGAGCATTTATAGATAGAAGGTCGTACAGCTGTTTCTAGGATATATATATATATATATATAAACTGGTAGTAGTTGATAGCTTCCATTACCTAGGTGACCAAATCAGTAGTGGAGGTAAATGCTCTGAGAGTATAGCTGTGAGAATAAGAATAGGATGGGCAAAGTTCAGAGAGCTCCTACCTCTGTTGGTAACAAAGGATCTCTCTATCAGAGTGAAAGGCAGATTGTATGATGTCTATGTGTAAACAACCATGCTACATGACAATGAAACGTGGGCTGTGACTGTTAAGGACATGTAAAGGCTTGAAAGAAATGAAGCTAGTGTGCTTCGCTGGGTGTGCAATGTCAGTGTGCATGTATGACAGAGTGCATAAGGATGAGGGTCACTGTATGAAGAAGTGCAGATCCCTAACTGTGGAGAGAACCAGTGGAAGAGGTAGATCCAGAAAGACATGGGTCAAGGTAATGAAGCATGATCTTCGAATGTTGGACATCATAGGGGCAATGGCACGTAGTTGAAACCTTTGGTGATATGCCATGCCTGAGAAGATACATCAAGCCAAGTGAAATCATCATTGTGGACGATGTGATGCCATTGTTGCATACCTGGCAACCATGCTGGTGGCATGTAAAAAGCACCATTTGAACTTTGGGCCTCACTGAGACAAGTGACCAAGACCATTGATGATACACCATGCTTGAGAAAACCTGTCAAGCCAAGTGAGATCATAGTTGTCACCTATGCTGGTGTTTCATAACTGGCACCCATGCCAGTGGCATGTGAAAAGCACCCACTACTTTCTTGAAGTTGCTGGTTTTGGGAAGGGCAGCCAGCTGAAGAAACCATGCCAGCTTATCAGTTTTCAGTCAAACCATCCAACCTATGCCAGCATGGAACACAGATGTTAAATGACGATGATGTTGATGATATATGTGTCTGTGTGTGTACCCATATCTATTTATACATACACACAAGGCGGCAAGCTAGCAGAAACGTTAGCATGCCGGGCGAAATGCATTGCCGTATTTCGCCTGCCGTTACGTTCCAAGTTCAAATTCCGCCGAGGTCGACTTTGCCTTTCATCCTTTCGGGGTCGATAAATTAAGTACCAGTTATGCACTGGAGTCGATGTAATCGACTTAATCCCTTTGTCTGTCCTTGTTTTTCTCCTCTGTGTTTAGCCCCTTGTGAGTAGTAAAGAAATATATTTATACATACACACACACACACACACACCCAAATAGTAATTTCCTTCCAGTTTCTCTCTGCCAAATTTCACTCAAAAGTTATTGGTCAACTCATGTCCATAAAAGAGGGCACCAGTTGACAGAAGCCATGCAATAGAATTGAACCCTTAACAATGTAGTTTCAAAGTGAATGTCTTAACTACACTGTAACATCTGCGTGGCTTTATGCACCTACAATTAGCATAAATTTAATTAATTATAAACTGCCTTTCTTTTCCTCACAGCATTATGTTGGTATGAATATAGCTATTTGTTTTTGATATAGAAGGTGACCTTGTGTAAGTCCCTCCCACCAACCATTCTTTTAAATGAAATATAGGTTTAGCAATCACTTGAAATTTGTATGATCGACATTAGGCATGAATAGCCACCTATAATAAATATCTTCTTAATTGTCATTAAGCATTTATCCATTAAATATTAGAAGAGTGAAACTAGTATTACACTAATCATGGCCTTCCTTTGTTTTCTTTCATTTACAATGGAGCTAAAGAAAGGAATTTTAAACTGTCCAAGCTTTTATTTATTCTGTTCAGTACATAGTCATTATGTCTGTAATTGACTTCAACTATTTCTTACAATGTAATGTTTGGTAATGAGATGTTTCCCAAGTTGAATCCAAGTCATTTAACCCTTCTCATATCAACCTGTCTCAGACTAACCCTGGTTCTAAGATACATGTTTTAATGTAATCTAAATTAAAATGTGTGGAGGTGTGTGGCTTATTGGGTAGGGCGTCAGCATTATGATCATAAGATTGTGGTTTCAATTCCTGGACTGGGCGATGCGTTGTGTTCTTGAGAAAAAACACTTCATTTCACATTGCTCCAGTTCACTCAGCCGGCAAAAATGAGTAACGCTGCAATGGACTGGCGTTCCGTCCAGCTGGTGGGTGGGGGGAACACATACACCTTAGAAACCGGGAAACCGGGCCCATGAGCCTGGCTAAACTTGAAAAGGGCGTAAAAAAAAAATTAAAATGTACCATAAAAATTTCATCTTTTATCTCTTTCTTGTTTCATTCATATGACTGTGGCCATACTGGGGCATCACCTTGAAGAACTTTTAGTCAGATGAATCAACTCCAGTTTCTTTAAACCTGTTACTCGTTTTATCAGTCTCTTTTGCTTAACCACTATGTTATGGGGATGTGAAACACCAACACTGGTTGTCAATTGATGGTGGGGGATAAACACAGACACAAAGACACACACACACACACACACACATATAACGGGTAAATTGTCGCCATTTTATATTTTTAATTTCGTGCATGTGCATTGCTTGTTTTTGATTTTGTCAACTACACAGAAATTTGTGTAGTTGGCATTCACTCCAGAAACTCCAAAACAAACATTTCAGAGTACTTGGGTGTCAATGAGGACGTACTGAGAGTGATAAAAACCAAACATCCAGTCAACATCATGGTGTCTGGAGTGATCACTAGTGATGGCGACATTATGCCTCCACTCATCTTCCTACATGGCCTCACACTTAACATGTAGGCCTACATCAAGTATCTAGAGGAGGGGGCACTGCCCTGGGTCAAGAGGGTGGCTGCTGGAAGGCCCTATATCAGCAAAAGTACTCTGCACCATGCCACACAAACCAGAGAACCCAGTCAATTTCTGCAACCACATCATCCCTAACATCTGGCCACCTAACTCCCCAGACTACAACCCCCTTGATTATTATGTGTGGGGCGTAGTTGAGCGAGAGACCAACAAAACTCCTTGTAACACCAAAGATGAACTGAAGGCAAGGATTATGGCAGCATTCACCAACTTAAACAAGGAGACCATCCAAGAGTTGCAGGAGATTCCAAAGTTGTTTGGAGGTTGTGGTTAAAGTCAATGGCGATGTTATTGAATGAATTTACTCTTTAGTATTTTAATATATTTTTATGTACTTTTGCTAAATATACCTGTTAAAATGAGATGCCAGTGTTATTTTCATTTTGACATAATTCAAACGACAGTTTATTCACTGCACCCTATATATGTATGACTCCAGATTTACATGAAAACTGACTGTTATTTTCGTAAATTGACATTTAAACTTTCCAAATCAGATTCATTCAAAATGCTTTATTTCATTACATTGTTGTGTGCTAACATTTTAATTCCAAGAATACACTTTTGTAAAAAGACATGCAAAAGTGCATTCTAATTTCTCATAACTGTTTGTTAAAGAAAATTCTGAGCATCTTTTTGATTAGTTGGCTGATAAGGCTGCTGGTTCAGTAATTCTAGAAGAATAGAAAGGTTTTCTTTAAAGCACTTTTTCAATGGTTTGTATAAATAATTTCAATAATTCTAACAAAATAGTGTCTGGATGTTGAGGTCACTGGAATACAAGAATTTAAGTCAAAGCCATGCAATTTAATCAAGCACAACAGCCAATGTTGCTGAAAATAAACACCTTCTATACTTTGCTTTATAAATTATCTTTTCCAACAGATCATAGAAAATCCAAACCATGCTGGCATGAAACAATAAACAATAGGAAAATGTAATAAAATAATAGAAAAAAAAGATAATAATAAAAAATGAGAACAAGTTTTGAGAAATATTCCATCTTTCTTTTTTGTTGAACATCCAAGAACAAGTCTCCCATTTGAGAACAGAATTTTATTTCATTTCTAAGTGTAGAAATATTTACCTCTCACAACAGGCAAATTCTTGCTAAATTACACAAAACTTTCACTACATAAATCAGCCTTCTTTTGAAACAATAAAAAAAAAACCGAATCTCTCTCTCTCTCACTCTTTCTGTTTCACTTGCTCTATCTCTTTATTGAATATGTGTTATATACACATTGTAAGCAACAGCATGAAAACACAGTTTATTAAGAACATTGAATAATAAATAGTCTGGAGCATTGAATTGTTTTTCCTGATGATTCACAAATTCCTGTTTTGTAGTGTTTTTGTTTCATATTCTATTTTGTTTATTAACATTGATGTAATATATTATTCAGTGTGATACCATTAATATTTACTTGGATATTTTCTTCTTTTTTATATATTTAATACCACATAGACATAAGATTAATTTCACAAGTCCTTCTGAAATTGAAAACTAGATACTAGAAACATGCATAAATATTACAAGTTTTGTTGATAATTTTAAATAAATAAATGAATGCAAGCCATACATAGGCAAGAAAGAATTTATGTGGGAATTCTTTCATTGAATAATAATCTAATATACTATACAATACAGAAAGAAGCAAATATAAGAAAGCAAGGCAAAAAACAAAGAAATCCAAAAAGAAATGCTTAGAATAATTTATAAAGAATTTTCCCCAAAATACAGAAGTGTAATCAGGAGAGTGTGAATAACAATATTTTTATTTTATTTTGATTATTTTACAGTTTTTATATATCTTTTTCTTTTTTGTTTTTTTTTTGTTTGTTTTTTTTACTTCTTGTGTTAAGGAAGTTGGAAACAGTGTGGTAATTAAAAAAGATGTTGCAGCAAGATATGTAGGATTGAGAAAAACTACAATACAATTAAAAATTGAGAGGAAATTATTCTTGAAATGTGTTGGTTTGACTAAGACAATGAAAATAGATTATCATAGGTGCAATAAAATTATCAATAATTCTAGGACAATTCTCTTCTTACTTTAGTTTAATAATATTTAATTCATGTAAACCAATTTCAGATAGTAATTGTAAAGTTATAATTTGCAGTTCATATTTTTTTATTAACAATATTCAGAAGCCAAATGAAAACCATGATATTAGGTAACCAAACAGATACAGAAATATTGAAAGAAATGCTTAGATATGCACTCTCAAATTGATGCATATGAAATATAAATTTATATTCTCACTATGCCATTTGTTTCTAAGTTGGTATAAAGATAATTAGTTAACACATTAAAACAGAGGCGTATGGAAGTGAAGCACTCTGCAATAAAGACATACTTTAGGAGATAAACAAGCTGAATGAAAAGAAGTGTCTGTCAAGAGATTGCAACTATAATTGTAATTAATTTTGACTGAATACATAATTCTTCATCTTGTCTCTCCCCCCACTTTCCCTCTCTATCTTTGTGTGCTTATATATATATATATGTAAGTGTATATGTTCTGTGGGTTGTGTGTGTATGTATCTTTGCATTTAGTATAATTAAGGTAAAAACCTCATAACATGCATTTAAGAGTTCTTATGCCATTATTTGGCTATCACATGTTATTCTATAGAAGGATACTTTCTAGAGCTGCATACACATATAGAACTCTTCTATACATACGATTAATATAAGAATAATATAATGTGAGGATGGAAGATATCAAGCCTTAGTAGCAGATCACAACCTTTGTTTCTATACAACACACCAGGTTTAAGTTACTGAGCTTATATTCAAACACCATTATACAAGTTTATTTTTTATAACTGTTATATATTGTTTTATTCTTTTATTTGTTCCAATCATCTGACTGTGGCTCTGCTTATGTTTTTTACGCCTAATATTTATTCTATAGGTCACATTTCCAAAACTGCTAACTTACAGGGATGTAAACACACCAACACCAGTTGTCATGTTGTGATGGTAGGGACAAACGCAAAGATACACATGCATCTATATATACATATATATAAATACTACCATTATAACATATATATATATATATATATATAATATATATATATATATATATATATATATATCTTACCGTCCAACCCATGCAGGCATGGAAAACGGACTTTAAATGATGATGATGATATATATATATATATATAACCAAGAAAAAAGCAACAAGAATGGATTCGTAGTTTAGTACAATTGTTTCATACTAAGAGCAATTTTATTTGAAGCTGCAAATATTGCAGCAAATACAAATGTCCAGTATTGATCAGCTAAATCACATATATGTTTTCCAGACATCCTAGAGAGTTTGATTATCCTCATGAAGTATTAGGAGTGAGTTCTATGAAATTTACAGTCAAATTATATGCAGACTTAAAATGCTTTCTAATGATGCACAGTTTTATAAAAAGTTTTTAAAAAAGATTATTAACTTCCCAGAGAAGTGAATCCATCCATTAAAATGTAAGTATAATTTCCGGAGACATGAGGAAAGCTGCTGGTCACACGCCGGTTCATTTCACAACTAAGTTGTTGTAAACAGAATTTGGTTGTAGTAGCAAGCCCAAATAAAGGACATAATGGGAGGGAGGGAGTAGAGGAGTAAGAAGACATAAATACACCATAGACAAAGGTTGGTTTATTTCTGTGGTGACAGAAAATCTAGGTCAGTGTTGAAGGAATTTTAGATTTATAAAGGAATATTAAGTTTGACCACCACCTGTCAGGAACTGAGACCCTCACAGTGTTAATGGTAAAGAATACCGAGAGATCAAAGGAAGACATTAAAGGGGTAAAAGGCTATCAGTAGAGGAAGATACAGTAAGAAAGTTAAGGGTAACACTAGAATAGAAGGTTATTTATTTATTATTGTTTCTATTTTAACATATGTATATATTGTAAGAAAGAATTTTGGTCAACATCTATAGGTCAAATTAAGTTCAATAGTAAATGGTGGGAGAATTTTTCTTTTTCAAAGTATATAGAGAAATTACTTGTATCTTTAAGGGAATAGTATTACTTATTAAATTTAGAATTGGGGAATATTAGCAAAATTTATATGATTGAAGTTAGGTTAATCAAATTGACTATATAGACAATTAAATTAAATTAGCATCGTACAAATACTATTTATTTTTATAATTAAAAAGGTACAGTTAGAAAGAAGGAACACCAGTGGAAGAGCCAACAGATTTCAATTTAAAATGTTTTAGAGTTTTGATTTTTAAGTGAATGCCAGACCGACCTAGCTAAATACGGTTATTCTATACGATTTCTATTTAAAATATTTGAGAGTTTTGATTTTTGAATGAATGCAAGACAGGCCTAACTCTATACGGTTATTCAATAGGTCTTTATTTTTTCTATGTTTTAGAATTTCAGATGTCTCCATGGAGCAGAGTTGGCAACCTACCCTATTATTTTTATAAGGCATTGCCTTTCTAGCTATTTCCCATTTTAGGTTATATTTAATATTATTAGTTTTGAGTTCCCAGATCTTACTGGAAAATGTGGTACAGCTAGCTTTATGACGTAACTTAAAGGAGAAGAGATGATTGCTTATTCTTTGTTTAAATTTTATAGTACAACCCAGATAAAAGAATTTGCTATTCGCAGTAGTTATAGTACATTTATAGATTACATTATGGGCCCCACACAGACCAGATGCCGGGCATTTTGACTTAATCCTGCAATTGCAACTAGGGAGATAATTTTCTGATTTAGAATTATTTAAGGATAGATCTCTCATATTGCTGCTATTCAAATTATTATGAGTATTATTATCGTTATTATCGATAATATTGTTATCTGAAGTTGTGTTACCATTTATCAATCCGATTATACTATCATTTAGATCTACCATAGTCATATCATAATTATCAACATTATTGGTATTGCTATTATTATTGTTTGTTTTAATATCCGAATGCTTATTACTGCTATAGATATCGTTGTTATCTTCATTTCCGATATTATTTCAATTTGTATTGCTCATATTATTATCATTATTATTATTCCTATTAATATCAATATCATTATTAGTTATTCCATTGCTGTTGATGCTGCACTTATTTTGATAATTCTTATTATTGTTGCTATTATTTTTATTTTTATTTTTATTTTTATCTATGATAATATTATTACAATTATTATTGGTATTCATGCTGGAATTAGTCTTATTATTCCTGGCTAACTTAATGTTTTTATTATTAATTCTAGCTATTGTAGTGGACATATTTGGGAGGGTTGAGTAAGAAGTCCTAACCGTTCTCTTAGAAATTATTCTATGATACTTATGAGAGGCTGGAAAATGTTTTTCTAGTATTACTTTGAATTTGCCGTATATATTCGATAATATCGCACAGTTAAAAGGAATATTCAACCAGATTATATCTTCTTTATTATATTTTCTAAAATTAGAGTTAGGGTTAGTTGAATTATTATTGATCCCACCATAATCATTATTCTTATTACTATTATTTGTATGCTTTTTAGATTTATCTAAATTAGTTTTATCAAAATTACCTATGCTCTGGTCTATATTTTTATTTTTATGTTTTGGTTTGGACGCTGGATTTGTTGCTATCGTAAATCTATTTTTATTTTTATTACGTGCGTGATCTATGTTTTTGTTTACGTAGTTAATGTTCACTCCATTATTAGGGATATGTAAGCTCGCCTTGTCAATAAAGGTAATCTCTTGTTTATATCCTGCTTTAGATAATGCTGTGTTATAATGCTTAGAGTGAGAGTTAAATATATCATTATTCGATGACAATTTGGAAATTCTTAAGGAAATATTTCGAACTAAAGATTTTATTATATTTGGGGGATGATTAGATAATTTATTTACGTATCTAGTGATTTCACCTTCCTTTCTAAATGGGTAATGCAGCTTAGAGTTAAGGTCTAATGTGATATCCAGGAAATTGACTACTTTAGTGCCAGGTTCATAAGTTATGCTAAGGTTAAAATCTTTAAAGAACCTGTTAATTTTCTTTCTAATCCGTTCAATGCTAGATTTATTATTACTAGGAATAACAAACAGAGCATCATCCCTATATAGACCACCTTGTAATTCCGGGATTTCCTTTTTTATGCATTTTAATTGATATGCACCTACCAAATTTGTTATCTCAGCCGAATCACTAGAACCCATGGGTATATCAAAATTGTTAGGGGTATCTGCTCTAGTCTATAATTTTCCTTCAAATTCTATAATAATTTTCCTAGCTAATAGTACTATGTCGATTTCATCTCTAGATATGAGGGAGCGATTCATAGCAAAAATAAGCGATTTATTTAGCAAAATGGGGGAAATACTCAAATAATAATTATTGATATCAAATTGAATAAAAGATATATATATATATATATATATATATATATTTAAGATTGTCTTCTTTCAGTCTCTGTCTACCTACCAAATCCATTCACAAGGCTTTGGTTGTTTTGAGGCTATAGTAGAAGCCACTTACCAAAGTTGCCATGCAATGGGACCGAAGCTGGAAGCATGCAGTTGAGAAACAAGCTTCTTACCACGCAGCCATGGAATATTTTCCAGCAACAGCTGTGTATGGGCACAGCATGAGGTGGAATACTTCATGAGGAATCCACACATGGTTGTTGCTGAAAAATATGATCTACAATTAAAGCCTGATATCTTCCATCCTCGTGTTGTAGTTTTCATATATATAAAAATTTATATATATATATATATATATATATACACACACACATACACATATATTTCTGCCTCTCCCTCCCTGAAGCACACAGTGGTGATGAACCCAGCTCACTGGCTCATCCCCACACCAGTGCCCATCCTGCAGTGGCTCAGTGCATGGACGTTGGATCAAAAACTGTTTTTGCTTGGCAAACACTCATTTCTTATTTCTTTTTTGCCCACAAGGGACTAAACATAGAGGGGACAAACAAGGACAGACAAAGGGATTAAGTCGATTACATCGACCCCCAGGGTGTAACTGGTACTTATTTAATCGACCCTGAAAGGATGAAAGGCAAAGTCAATCTCGGCGGAATTTGAACTCAGAATGTAGTGTCAGATGAAATACCGCTAAGCATTTCGCCCGGTGTGCTAACAATTCTGCCAGCTCATTTCTGCTACCTGCCACAGGGCAACAACAGACACATATGACTGACTATCAACAGGACACACACACACACACACACACACAAACAAATATATATGTGTGTGAGTATGTGTGTGTGTGTGCATATGAAAAGTAAACACAAATAGTATTTAAGATTTATGACAGCTGTTCCTCTTGAATTTTTTTATAATGCAGTCATAAAATGCAACATAATATATAATGGTTACAGATGCCAGTACAAGAGTAGTTGTCAATATTGGATATTATAGCGATATTTAGAAGAGTCTAGGTTCAACCTTTATTATAACTGCTATATTTCTAAAATGTTTTGAGCCTGCAAGTTTTCAAAATCATATCAATACCACAATATAAAGTTGATAAGAAAGTGGAGACAGAAGTAAGAATATAAAGTTGATAAGAAGTGGAGACGATGTAATAAGAAAACCAACCAATGACAGAACAGATCAGGTATTTTACCAAGACTTCTCAGACATTAAATCATGAGGTAGACTTACCAAAATGTGGACTTCCCAATATGTGGACTCCTCAGATCCATAAAAGCACAAAGCTACCACTTGAAACATTGGAGAGCAGAGCATTCTCTCAATGGAATGGTGTGATCCTGTTAGCAGGAGGAAGTGAGGGTGTCAAGGACAACTGAGTAACTAATGATAAGGGTCATAAGTTTCTTAGATAAGGGATGACCAGGAGATAAATAACTATAGTTATTATCCATGCATACACTTACTAATGGCTAATTACACTAAAGTATATTGTGCAACCTTAACTGAAAAAACACGTGTAAAGGAATTGAAATCACAAACCTAACTTTCTATTTTTTATACATACTAGCAGTATCGCCTGGCGTTGCTCGGGTTTGTTTCAACCTTTTAGAATTGAAATTTTTTAACAGTAAAACTTTTGCATTATGTAGCTTAAGTGAACATTTTTCTGGTTGAAATACACCGAAAAATGGCGACACAGCAATCAAAAGATCGTAAAAAATAGGGATTTTCATAGAAAAAAGCACCTTTTTGATGTAAATAATTTTTGGTGTTAACATGGTCCAATTTGAATTTTTTCTTCTACGGAAGGAAGAGCATGCTTTCTATCATACTCTCAATTTTGGTCAACTTGTGTCGCAGGGTCTCAGAGGAGATAGTGTTAGTTGAAGGTTACCAAACCTGCCACACACAGACAACTTCAGCTTTATATATATATATATAAATGTTGTGTTGAACAGTAAATATTTGGAACTATCATCACAAGCTTTTACCTATGTAGCATGCAAAATATAGTTCTAATTTGGTAGAATGCAACTTCATCAATATGCTACTGATATGCTGAAGATATAGATGTATTTGTCCAAGATATGAAATAATTATACAACTTCAAGAGGCTATTATGAAATAATACAATACTTAGATTCAACTATAATTTAGAGTTATTATGAACTCAAAGATCTTGACAACACTTACGCCACTACACTTTACACAAAACACGCAAACATTTTGCTTACCCTAATACAAATATTGATTGTTCACTCACACATAAAATTATCTGTAAGAGAAAGCACACCTTTGAAGAGAATACTTAATGTTCAGAATTACAAGTATTCTATGTTATAAGTGCCATAACTGGCCAATATTAGATATACTACACAAGAATATTATAGAATCCTTGTACAACATAAGCAAAAATCAGTAGCATAAAAGAAAAACAGATAAAATATAATCTATTTTTAATATAATCTGTTTTACAGATAAAATATAATCTATTTAATTTCTCCTCTGTATGCAAGGCTTCAAATGTAGGGAATGGACGTAGTCAATTAGATCAACTTCAATATTCAACTGCAGCTTCTTTTATAAACTACAGCAGAATGAAGGACAATGTTAATCTCCTCTGTATTTGAAATCCAAACATAAAGTTATGCAGCTAAATACCACCATGCATTTTGTCTTTTGCCTTACCAATTCTATCGGTCTAACACCCTCGCAACATAAAATATATTAATAGCCCAAATGAAGAATACATACAAAGCAACTGGGAAAATTCTTGTAAAATTAAGAAATGATAACTGGGGTACTGAAGCTAATGATAGGCCTAAAGTTTTCTAAGCATTCATAGGTATTGTTTTGTGCTATTAAACATGTGTAAGTGATGTCTATAATATTGTCAAGAAGTATATTGTGTTACAGTTCTATATTTAACAGATGAGGAATTATGTACATTATTTACATTCAACAGATATTTGTCCTCATCTTCATCATCATCATCATCATCCTCATCATTTAACATCCGCTTTCCATGCTAGCATGGGTTGGACGATTTGACTGAGGACTGGCAAACTAGATGGCTGCACCAGGCTCCAATCTGATCTGGCAGAGTTTCTACAGCCGGATGCCCTTCCTAACGTCAACCAGTCTGAGAGTGTAGTGGGTGCTTTTACATGCCACTGGCACGAGGGTCAGTCAGGCAGTACTGGCAACGGCCATGCTCAAATGGTGTTTTTTACGTGCCACCTGCACAGGAGCCAGTTCAGCGGCACTGGCAATGACCTCGCTTGAATGTTTTTTCACATGCCACCAGCACAAATGCCAGTAAGGCGACGCCGGTAACGATCACGTTCAAATGGTGCTTTTTACATGCCACTAGCACAGAAGCCTGTTAGCTGCTCTGACAAAGATCACGCTCAGATGGTGCTCTTAGCATTCCACTAGTATGGATGCCAGTCATCGAATTGATATCAATTTCAATTTCACTTACCTCAACAGGTCTTTGCAAGCAGATTTTAGTGTCCAATGAAGGACAGCCCTGGCATAGGTCATGAGGTTATGGTCTCACTTGGCTTGCTGGGTCTTCTCAAGCACAGCATATTTCCAAAAGCCTTGGTCACTAGTCATTGTCTCGGTGAGGCTTAATTTTCAAAGGTTGTGCTTCACCACTTCATCCCAGGTCTTCCTGGGTCTACTTCTTCCACAGGTTCCCTCAACTGCTAGGGTGTGGCACTTTTTCTTGTTTGTTGTTAACACAACGTTTCAGTTGATACGCTCTCCAGCCTTCTTCAGGTGTCTTGGGGAAATTTCTAACCTGGGTTCTCATTCCTAAGGTATTTTTCGATGTTATTATTCTCATTATTATTATTATTATTATCATTATTATTATTATTAATATTATTGTTTAGGTCACTGCTTGGAATCGAACTTGGAATCTTGAGGTTAGTAGTTCATGCTCTTAACCACTACGCCATATGCCCAGTTAATTGCTAATCACTATATCTCAAACTGTAGGTTTTTTTTAACCATCTTCTACTCTTTTTTTCCTATTTTGAAAAGGGGCCAATTTTGTCCCATTATTTATAGCTGTAAAAATCACCCTTGTCTACTTTAGTGAGTAAAAAACCCCTTTTTCAAATAATATAAAACTTCCAGCATAATCATTATTATCTTACTGTAAGAATTATGTAGATTAGTATAATTCTCTTTCTAGCGATATAACCACATCTTAAAGTTATTTTTCTTTTTACCTACATACAATCCTATAATCTGATCGAATGTAACTTGAATAAAGAGTCATTAGTGTGTCAGTGTTTCATTGAAATATGCTGCTTATCTATCACTCAACACTGTCATTTCTATTTACAAGGCTTTCTATAACAATTCTGTCTGTCATGAACTTATTTTCGAAGTTATCTTATGTTGGACAATGGGTTTATTAAGGAAGCTATAGTGAGTTAAACAATGAAACTAAATCTTCATTGCGTTCCATTCTTATTTCATTGTGATGAATCCCAGATTATTGTGTTTGAACCTAATATATATTGTATTGTGAAAACTATTTGCATTAAGAACAAACACAAAAACCAACTTAATAATGTGTCACTTCCAACATGTCTCTTACCTTTTCAGCAATGTAACACTCGTTCCACAAGGAAAAAAAATTCTTTTGGATAACATTAAGTCAGTAATATTATATGATTCAATTTAGAAACAACTCGGAAGATTTTCCCTATGCTAAATTTATAGCATTTAAGTTAACTAGATTCAGTATTTACTTAGGTGCCCTGCTTTACGAAGTGAGAGGAAAAGCAGTCCATATCAAAATGAAGTGCGCTTATCCCCATGGACATAAGTTAGTAGTCAAGGATTAAAAAGTTAACTCGTTCAGCATAGTATATATATCAGAAGTCCAAGAAAACTAATGATGATGTGTGTTGGCAGAAATTAGAAAGACAATTCACAGTCAATTATCATACTTCATCATCAATCATCATCATCATTTAACATTTGTTATCCATGCTGACATGGTTTGCAAAGTTTGACTGAGGCTGGCCAGCTGGAGGGCTGCACGAGACTCCAGCCTGATGTAGCATAATTTCTATGGCTGGATGCCCTTCCTAATGCCAACCACTCTGAGAGCATAATGGGTGAGTTTACGTGCCACTGGCATGGTTGCCACTTACATGATACCAGTATCTGCCATGACTGCAATATTACTTGGCTTTGTGGGTCTTCTTCTTAAGCATGACATGATGCTAACGGTTTCAGTCATTTGTCATTGCTTCCATATGGCCCAGTACTCAAAACAAGCTTTTCATGTGACACCAGCATCAGCCATTTTGCCTCCATGGGGCCCAGCATTTGAAAGATAGTTTTTATGTGTCACCAGCATGGGTACCAGTTATGTACTACCAGCATCGGCTATTACTACGATTTCACTTAACTTGATGGTTCTTCTCAAGCACAGCATATTGCCAAAGGTCTTGGTTACTTGTCATTGACTCTGTGAGGCTCAAAGTTGGAAAATCATGCTTCATGATCTTGTCCCATGTCTACCTCTACCGCAGGTTCCCTCCACAATTAGAGATTGGCACTTCTTTACACAACTGTCCTCATCCATATGCATCACATGATTATACCAGCGCAGTTGTCTCTCTTTCACCACCACATCTGATATCTCTTATGCTCAACTTTTCTCTCAAGATGCTTATACTCTGTCATACACTGCACTGATGTTGCTCTTCCAGCGAAGTGTACTAGCTTAATTTCTTTCTAGCCTATACATGTCCTCAGCTGTCATAGCCTATGTTTCACTGCTGTGTAGCATAGCTGTTTACACACAGGCATCATACAATCTGCCTTTCACTCTAAGAGAGGCCTTTTCACTCTAAGAGAGGCCCTTTGTTGCCAGCAGAGGTAGGAGCTCTCTGAACTTTTCCCATATTATTCTTTTTCTCACAGCTATGCTCTCGGAGCATCCACCTCCACTACTAAATTGGTCACCTAGGTAACAGAAGCTATCTACTACCTCTAGCATACCCCATTGGCAGTTGATGGAGTTTATTTTCTGTACATTTTCAGTGTTTATCGCACCTGTGCATATTCACCACACAAAAGCTGTTTTCCCTGTTAACCTTCCTCTGATATTGCCGAACCTTCTAATTGTCCATAACATACCCTTCTAAACCTATGGTTTCCAACCTTTACTCAGTGGTTCCCAACAGTAGTTCCCAACCTTTTTATTTAAATGAGTTTTTCCACAGACCCCTTTTAATATGCTTATCTTTATGCATGTATCATCATCATCATCATCATCATCATTTAACGTCCGCTTTCCATGCTAGCATGGGTTGGACGGTTCAACTGGTGTCTGGGGAGCCCGAAAGCTGCACCAGTCCAGTCATATATATATATATATGAAATTTTGGAATTTAGTTCACAGACTGCCAGTACTACCTTTTCAGACCACCAGAGGTCTGTTGACCCCTGGTTGGGAACCACTGCTCTAAACTCATATTTATGTGTGTGTGTGTGTGTGTGTGTGTGTGTGTCCAAATATGCATGAATATTGATATTTCACATGTGTCTGACTGGACAAATCAATGCTGATCTGACATTCCTCTCTGACTAATTGCTCTATGCTTTTGAAAACAACTGAAATATGTCCAACGTGTTTGTTGTTCAATAAAACTGATAGATTGTTAACTTACTTTGAAGTAAATGGGGTTGGTTACAAAAAAGGTACATGACCATAAAAACCATTGCTCTCAATGTACTCCCTTCTGACCCATGCATGCAAACATAGAAAACTAGACATCCAAATGATGATTTTATGTCTGTGTATATATATATATATATATATATTTATATGTGTGTATGTGTATGATATATATATATATATATATATATATTATATATATATATATATATATGTATATATATAATATATATATACGTATATATATATATATATATATATATATATATATATATATATATATATATATATATATATATATATATATATATATATATATATATATATATATATATATATAACAAAAGGCAGCTAGCTGGCAGACACGTTAGCACACCGGGCGAAATGCGTAGCCGTATTTCGTCTGCCGTTATGTTCTGAGTTCAAATTCCGCCGAGGTCGACTTTGCCTTTCATCCTTTCGGGGTCGATAAATTAAGTACCAGTTTCACACTGGGGTCGATGTAATCGACTTAATCCCTTTGTCTGTCCTTGTTTGTCCCCTCTATGTTTAGCCCCTTGTGGGTAGTAAAGAAATATATATATATATATATATCTTTGTCTTTTATTTTTTATTTGTTTTAGTCATTACTCTGCCGCCATGCTTGGACACCACCTTGAATTTTTAGATAAATAAATCAACTCTAGTATTTAATTTTTTAGGTGTGGTATATATTTCGTCAATCACTTATGCTAAATTGCTAAGTTATGGGGATGTAAACACTCCGACACTGGTTGTCAAGTGCTGGTGGGGGAACAAACATAAGCACAAAGATACAAACACACACGCACACACACACACTTGCTGCCCCATGCCAGTGGCATGTAAAAAGCACCATCCGAACATGTATTTAAGTACACATAGGTAAATGAAGACTGAAACACATGAGCATATATATATATATACACACACACACACTTTACTTCACACAAGGACACATATGGAGATACAGGTCCGCACATATGAAGATGCACATCTATTCATTCAAACGCGGTACATAGTTGCAAAACACACACACACCCACACACACTTAGACATGCACACACAAGGAGACAAAGGTACACACACACATATACAAACACACACACACACATAGTTACATATATATATACATAAAAACAAACAAACATGGATGTGCAAATACATGAATATGCAGAATACATACATACAAATATACACACATATATACATATATACATATGCACACATAGATGCATACATACATACATGCATGTGTAGGCACACACACACTAACCCATGCACATGCACACAAACAAACTAAAAGGAACGCAGTGTGAATAAAGGACAGAGTCAAAACTATTGAAAAGGTTGCAAGACATAATGAAAATTTTAGAAAAATAAAAAAGAAATAAGGGGAAATTTTACCAGTGAGTGTGTTAAATTATAAGACACTAAAAGAGAATGACTCTCCCCAGACACAACAGAATATGTTTCAACACACAAACTCACATAAAGAATCTTGCAAACTAAATCTAAAAGCGAAATAAGAAATATATTTTTTCTTTTTTACTCTTTTACTTGCTTCAGTCACTTGACCTTGGTCATACTGGAGCACCGCCTTTAGTCAAACAAATCAATCCCAGGACTTATTCTAAACATTTATGAATTTGTGTTGCCAGATTCCTGATGAGAAACCATGTGTTGAAACAGATATTATTTTATTTTGGGAAGGTCATTTATTTATTTATTTTATTTATTTATTTATTTATTTTATTTATTTATTTGCCAAAGTGAAAATGGAATAAGTGGAGCAAGGGTACACAAGAAGACGGAAAGTGTCACTGAAGGGGTTACAGATGTGTAACAAAAGATTTTTGGACAATGGACATAAGTTAGAATTAAAACAGTAATAAATATATAGTGTGTGTATTTATTTAGCACCCCCCCCCCCAAAAAAAAAATGAACATCACAAAATACAACAATATTATTTTAAAATAAGTTATAAATTCTTTATCAGAATGTCATTAACTTTGTGGAAGAAGTTTCTTTTGTTATATATATATATATATATATATATATATATATATATATATATATTTATATGTATGTATGTATGTATGTATGTATATATTCACATAAAAACTTTCTTACTTTTCATAAAAAAAGATGAATTTTTAAAAATGGCAAAATATATACTATCCATTCCAGACCAACATTAATTAATCCCAATTCTATTCTTAATATGTTATTACTATCAAGTTATATAATTTATTTCCCAAGCTCTCATACTTTTTGTACGTGCTATATTTTACAAAATTATTCAGCTTTCTCACATCTAATCTCTATAACTTACATCTGTTTCATATCTGTTTTCTTTTTTTACTACCTCAAGCTTATTTGGAAGTAATTTGGTGTGCCATTCACTCAGCTTCACAATGAATATTTCATTGAATATTTCCCATTCTTTAAGCTTACCGAATTATTTCTTTGCCACAAATCTAATATCTAATACTAATACTCCCTTGCAATTTTTTCTTGTTGCCTTCAGTATAAATTCTATTCAGGTTTTACAATCATATTTTGTACTTCTTGACCAAAATGGAGTCATATTAATACAACTAGAACCTCCTTAGATGCACAAACTAATTTTACTAGCCATGTTATTTCCATGATAAGTGATAGATAGACAACAAAATAAGTTTGGCATTATTCAATTGAAACTTGGGACATGACTAGCAGTTAGAAAGTTTGAAATTTCTGATATCACATAGGAGTTGATAAAATATTTTTTGCATGATCTTTCTACAGTGTATTGCTTTATTTTCATTGAAGAATTACAATTCCTCTAGGAAATGTTTGCACAAACTCACATACATAAATATGTATACTAATTAATTTCTTAATAATACAAGAATTTTGCTAAGAACACACACACACATGTATGTGTGTGCACACACATAAAATGTGTTTGTACACGTGTGTGTTTCCATGTGTGTGAGTGAGTATACATACATGTTGAATGGATATACAGGCATTCAAATGAATAAAAGATAATTGTGAGAAGAGAAATGAAGCAGACAGCGAACCTATCTCTGGTTCTCCCACATTCTCCAGCATACTACAGTTCAATCGGTATAAGTTATAGGTTCAGCAACAAATAATCATAAAGGTTTCTTCTTATTTAGCACAATGTAACATTGCCCTATGCGCAATGCATATAAATACATACTTATTAAGCCAGTTAGCCTACAAACAAACACCTATTCAGTATTATACATGCACATAAATAATCAATCATAAATATGTGTGTGTGTGTGCAAATAAACATTTTGGCATCAAATAGTTTTGAATTAGCTGGTGACTGAACAACATAACTTTGAAATTGTAAAGAAGCAACTATCTTGAGAACACGATGCTCAATAATTGAATCATATTTCCTGAAGTAAAAATCTGCAGATGTTTGTATAAATTATGATTGCCAGAAGAAATAGGTGTTATAGAGAATCAACTTAAAGACTGAGCAATGTGTCATGCTTTTTAAATTTTACATGGATTTTCTTTGTTTATGCTGTTACCTAACATATATGGCAACATTTTACATAAAATTCCCAGTTAAAGAAATAATCGTATCATCAATAAGGAAAAATGTGCATAGCTTTTAAAGTCTATCCTTTTTAGTTTTCAAATATAAAAAAAAATAATAACATTGCTAATAATATGAAATTCTGAAGTAAATCAATATTTTCTTTACAGATTAGCCAATGTTGATTTCTTGTAATGTTAGAGAAATGAAATATTCATGAGATAACAGGGTCTGACATTTCTAAAGTTATAGCGAAAGTAGTCATCAGCCGCCTTTTCTTTTTATCCTTTTTTACACATAGAGAAAACAATTTTAACAGTATGTGACTAAAGTACATATTCTATTTCAACCAATCAAAAAGAAACACAAAAATTTCATCCTTCATCTAAACGAATCAATTTATGAAGTTCTGTAAGAAAATAGTAATGCAAAATTTAGCAAAATATTAAAAAATAGAAAAGTCTGGTAAATACTTGAAAGTTGTGAAATTTGCTGATTCTACACTACACTTTTAATTTCAGTTCAATCAATGATTCTCTTTAAATGACTTTTTCTTTTTTTGTTTTTTGTTGATGGGACACCATATAATTTAAAGGACAAAAGAGAAACTGGGTGTAGATGTAAATTATGCATGTAATATTCTACATTGAAGTTAATTGGCTTGGGGTGATGTACCTTTAATATAAACCATATGGAAGTTAAAACAAGAGATCAGTTAGTTATGGCACTAAATAAGAACTTTAATATGTTTTAGGAAATAGATACCTCAGTCAAATCAAAATCAAGCTGTTCACTGCAACAACATATGACAAACGAATACCTTTATGGAGACCCACTAAAAGTTAGGGAGAAGATCAGGCAAAGGTGACTGCACCTATCTAGTCACTGCATGTGCCACCCTGAGCTGGAAGCATCTACATTAGCCTTATGGAACCCACTCATGGTGATGTAAGAAGAGGAAAATTTTGTCATACTTACACTGACTACTTGATTGCAGACATTGGCCAGGAATATATCCAAGACCTCAAGGCAGTGATGTTGAACCGAGAAGATTGGTAGGTAGACCTGGTTGCTGTGGCCTGGGTTGGAGCCCAGCAGTAATAATAATAATAATAATAATAATAATAATAATAATAATAATAATAATAATAATAATAATAATAATAATAATATTGCCCTAGGAGTCGGGAAGACACTCGGCAAGAAATGGAAGCAAATTTGAAAGAAGAAAAAAAAAAAAATAATAATAATAATAATAATAATATACACATCAGTAAGCCAAGTTTACTAAGAGAGTCATAGATATAAATATTTCTTAGTAAATTAAAATGTTGATATATGGGTTGGGCTTACTGACTGAAAATTGACAAAAAATATTACTTTGCTATGTGACAGTAACTATATATAATTTATAAAAAGAACAGGAGATGCTTATTTAAATATTATGGAATAAGAGTAAACTATAAGCAAAATATATTCCATATTGAATACTTCTATTTCTAGTTAGCATTCATTATCATATATTTGATCATGCTATATCCTCAGGCACCCAAATTCATTTTAATTCCCAATATGTTATTAAGTGTAGCATCTATTGCATCTGGTATTCACCCCTACAAAATAGTATATCCAGTGATAAGCACTACAGAATAGGTAATATTTTTATGACAGTGTAGGTTGGCATTAAGAAGGGCATCCATCTATAGAAACCATGCCAAAGCAAACATTGGATCACAATGCAGTCTTCAGGACCATCAGATCTTGTCAAACTGTCGAATCCCTGATTGCATGGTACATAGTTGTTATATGATGACGCTGATGATGATGATGACATGTGAGTGTGAGTATGTGCATGCACATACGTGCACAAACACACACACACACAGAGGCATATATGTTTCTTGTCCACCCACAACATCATTTACTCTGAATTTCAATTTCATTACTAACTGTGCATCCATCATTAACTGTATAATTCATTATTAACGCACCATCTAAACACCATTTGTCTCTGGTATTACTGAAAACATCATCTAGTAATAATGCAAAATAAATAAAAGCAACAATATATTTTACTCAACGACAAAAAAAATTAATTAACTAATTACACTTCTTCCAAAACAGTCAATCACTTTCTTCTAAAGAGGCTATCTCTTTCTTCTAAGAGGCTATCTCCAACTTATGCAAAATATGACTGAGCAGTTTGTGAAATCACTAATCTCATTAAAACCTTGTGCAGTCAAAGCAAAGACAGTAAAATGAATGTTATCATCATTATTATTATAACCACTGTTCCATTCTTTTCAACTTTAGGCACAAGGCCTGGAATTTTTTGTAGAGTGGGCCAGTCGATTAGATCGACCCCAGTACGCAACTAGTACTTAATTTATTGACGCCGAAAGATTGAAGGGCAAAATCGACCTTGGTAGAATCCACTGTTCCATTCTGGCATGGGTTGAAGAAGTCTTCTTGGGGTAATACCCTATGATAAGATGACTTTCCTTATGCCAACCCTTAATTGTTTACAAATAGGGTACTTTATTCCATGACTTTGGCTGAACTGTTAAACTCCCAAAAGTTTAGTACATAGACATAAACAATATTGCCACTGTTTCTACAGTGCCAACAAAGAGAAATAGACTCATGAATATAACTGGAAAGTCCCTTGCTTTCAGTAAAAAAAAATACAGAAGGATCAGTTAATTATGATTTTATTGAACATATTTTCCTCTTAGATTGATACACTTATTGCAGTGGTCCTCCAGTTTTTCTAAACCATATAAAAGAACAGAGAAGGTTGGTCCTCCAACCAAGCCTTTCACAGGATCCTTAATACCAGGAACTACACACAGAACTGTAGATGCACGCACAAACACAAGCACACACATGTACACACACAAGCACACACGTGTACATACATGCATGCATGTGGGTGCACATCAATACCTGTGCACACACATCTGTACACCTGCATATAGTGAGCAGATGCATATGCCCACTCATGTACATACTTGCACACACATATACTCATATGGTCATGCACAAGAGGTGTGAGTATGTGGGTAGACAGGCATCGAAAAGCGTAGGGGATTAGTGATTTGCAGTGCTGTTCATGGGGGTTGTTTATAATGGTGACCTTGGTGCATGCAATGCTTGGGATGACTGATACTAAGAAGGTATATCTGGGTTGTGAGCAGCCAGTGGCTTGAAATTTACTAGAAGTGTGTATCTCTGGTGACAGCAATACAATACCTCATATTTCTTGTTGATGGATACTGTGGGTTGGTAGATGATATGCAGTTTTTGTGGAGCCACAGCTAGCAATTAGGGGTGCTAGGTGAATACAGTGGCACCCTGTCGATAATAGTTCACTTGATGCTGGGTCTTTCATCTTGGAGGTCCCAAAGTCTCCAGAGAAAGCTCGACAGGGAAGTGGAGTTCTCTCTGTCCCTGAATATAAATGAATGCAAGTGCTGGAAATATCTTCCCTTGAAGTCATTAGCTGTCATGACTGTGTAGGTCCTAGTCATGCCATTGGATGATGTAAGGGTGGTTCTGTATACTACAGCTCTCGAGTAGCAGGATCCTCCTAGAGGGCAGCTGGTAGGGTGTCAGCTGTCGCAGGTTGGGTTTGGGGCTGGGTGAGTGTGTCTTTATGTCTGTTGAATGCAATGTTAGATGCGATATTGTCTAAGCAGGAGTAGCTTACCTTGACATTATAGGGGTTGAAGAGTTTGTAATACTTATGGCCTCTAGGGAAAGGTTTTTTTTAGTAATGACAGGAAGCCCTTGGCTACGTTTGTAGAAACTTGTGGGTTAAATGGGGGGTTATACCAGATTATTTTCCTTTTCCTAATTCTCTTGGGGTGAGGAGAAGGGGTTTAGAAGGGGCAGCTGGTCATATAAAATCTGTCTCAAATACTCCATTCAATCCCATGCAAACAGGAAAAAATTATGATTAGGGTGATTGTGATAACAATGACAATGATGATGATGATGGATAAAGTAGAATTAGGTGAACAGTGCATTACTGGATGTAATACATAGTTTATCTAACTAAATTAAGTCAATGTAGAAAAACCTAACAAGTCATTGATGTTGATAGAGTAGAAGTTGCTATGAAGCTTCAGATACTCAAAATATTGCTGAAAACAGTTTGCTCCAACAGAGCCATGCTGTCATTGCAGAATGTAACTATCATCTCTCATAATTATAAAAACCCCTTAATGCTTGAGGCTTACATTAGTGAGCCTATGTGAGAACTTCTACATGGTGGCTTAACCTGCAAGAAATATCACTTGCCACTGTCTCATATCACATACTACTGTCTTAAAAAGGAAAAGGACAAATCTTAAAAAAAAGATGGGATTGTTTGACCATAGATGTAATTCACTGAAACTCATTTGAATCAAAGCAATAACTCATTCAAAGACTTTCTGCAATTTGCTATTTACAAATGGAATAAGCTTCTTGATGATATGATTCAGAGGACGTAATATAAGCTCTTTCAAAGACTGAATAGACAAACAATTCTTGTTATTTTTCCCTTCAACATGGAGTGAATTATAACTTGGTCCATTAGGTCCTGTTCTGAGCTCAAATACCCAGCCAGGTTATTGTTTATGAATACTTGTAATGTTTTGTTTTTAATCTTATACAATTAAATTTAACATCTCATAGAAGCACTTATTCTGTAAAATGTTTTGAAGAATATTTTAACGGTTAATGAAATAAATATATATGTAGCACGAGACTTCGATGTCCTACTGATCAGTACAACTACTTCCACATGATTGTAAGCTATGATTATGACATAATACATGAAGGGAGTGTTAATTTTGCTAAATTTCTGACGTAGATGTTATTATCTTCAAAATAAGCTTCACCCAGTTAATCAAGCAGCTGGCTAGATACCAATCAAATTAATCTGTGAGTCACATTAGTTAGCTCTGATGACAAAGTCAGACAAATGGAGAGTTGAAAACACAAACTTAAATCCCAGAAGAGAAATGTGTTCCTCAATATAAATCAGTTGTAACTAGATTTGTTTAAAGAAAAGTGAAAAGGAGAAGAAATTCCTTAAACAATTGTGAAGAAGGTATTCTACTCAAAAGATATTTCTCTGCTAGTATGTTTGAAATGATACTACAATATATCTGCTCAGGATGCTCTCACAAACTTTTACCTATGTATGATTGCAAGATATATATATATAAGAGATAAGCTTGAATCTACTGTTAAGGCTCTTCAAGGTGTTTGATGATTTGATGGTGAATAATATATAATGGAAATGTCTGTAGCTGTGAAAGACAGCAAGAACAAGGGAATTATATCTGAAGGTTGAATGGAAAAGGCCAATGTCAAATTTACTTCGATGGATGAGAAACTAGATATAGAAACTTTAGTAACATCTAATGGTATTGCTTTACATGATAAGAACTGTAAGTGTGAAATATTTTGAATTGCAAAGCAGTATGTTCAAGATTCAGATGTCATAAACAGCCAGAATGTGACAGAATATTTCTTCAGTTTAGACATATTTTTCTATAATAGTTTGCTCTGAAGGAAAGAGATGTAGACATTTTTTATGTGTTAACAGTTTCTTTGGATATTTAAAGTACTGACTCTTCTAACCATTTGCATATTCTTCTTAGACTCCTCTTTTTGGAATCATGTCTTCAGATTCTGTAAATAAATTTAATTAGATTCAGATAATAATTATTTCTAGCAAGGGAACAGTGATAGGACTTGATGTTTCTAACATTGTGATTTCTGGTCTCATAAAGCAAATTTTTGGCAGGAGCTAAATTCCTAGAAGTTGATGATATTCCCAAAGACAGGGTCTTCATTAATGGTGCTCAGAAATATAAGTAACATGCAAGATCTTTGCCAGTCATTTGGTAATAATGCTCGTATTCTTTATTTATTTTTAATTTAATTAATTTAAAAGGATTTAATTATATTAACTTAAATTATTGTCAACTCACTTTACATGCAACATGTTTGTATAAGCTTGAACAGTCCTCCCAAGCTATTTGTCTACACCTACTTTCCTCAGTGAACACTAAATTACTGTACATTATGATATTCCTTTCTCAAATCACCCATTTTTCTGCACTAGATGAAGGACATATTTTGAGAGATGATTTTTACAGCTAGTCACTCTTCCTGCCACTAGAGTTTATCTGTTTTGCAAGTAAAGAAGTTTTTGATTCTACAGGTTTCCAAAAGCATAGACTCACTGGTCGTAATGTCAACAATGAAAGTAAACAACATATCATCATTTCGATCATGTATAGCCATGGGATATCAAACATTGATGCACACACACACACACACATTCACACAAATATATATATATATATATATATATATATACACACATACATACATACATGTGTGCGTGTGAGTCTGCATGTGTTGGTATGTGTATGTATGCATGTATATATGTATGTATACATGCATGTATGTATGTATGTATGTATGTATGTATGTATGTATGTATGTATGTATGTATGTATGTATGTATATGTATATGTAAATGTATGTATAGTTTATATACAACAGATTTTATCACCTTTGAAATATTGGAAGTGATAGCAATAAGTTTGTAGCTGACAGGTTCATTTACCTTTTGTGGGTAGAGGCACTACTGAAGTTTTAACCCTTGGCTATTGTGTGTAAATATTTGTGAAGTTCAAAAGAGAGAATTTTATTGAGTGCATGCAGTGTAGATTTGAAAGCAAAGCTGGCAACAAATGTGGAGGTTTTCCCTACGGGTGTGTTGTTTACAGAACCAGAGTGGTGTGTAAGAAGACACATAGAAATATATAACAAATATATAAACATATATGTCTCTGAGCTCGTGTCTATTTACATATAGACAACACATACATACAAACATGATTTCTTTTACTGTCACTTTAATGACTGATACATATTCAATACTCAATTTCAGGATGCTGCCATTTCACATACAAAAAAAAAAGAAAAAAAATCAATAATAGTAGCTCCCAAATGGTTAATGTAAATATTTTACAATTTAGACGAGTTTGTGTATTGTGTATGTGTAGGACAAAATAGAGCTTTTGCTATGATTGTGCGGATAAGAACAGTTTGAAAACCACAACTGACATTTTTCGATGAATTAATTGAATTTATTGCAACTACTATCTGCAATAATGTATTAAGCTTTTTTTTCTTTTTTTTTTTTGCTACAAAAAAAAAAAAACAAGTGTAAAAAATATTCCTTGCCTCTGCAATTCATTTCATTTTACTGATGAGTACAGTGTTCAATATTTAAAAGTTCACTGTTATCATTTCTTGTTTGTCTTATTTGATAGCTAAATTAAATCCTGAACCAATATCTTTAGCAATCAGCCCACATTATCTCATTGGTCACTAAATTTAATCAATCAAATCTATTTATTTATTTATTTTAGCTGTATATTGATTTTATCTTGAAATTTCGATTATTGTCACAAGAAATAGGCATCCATTAGATATTGGCATTCATTAAAACATTTGGTTTGAAAAGAGGAAGGTATTTTCTACACGAAACACAATTTTTATTATTGCTTTTCCTCTTATTTTCATTGATTGGCTATCAAACACTGTCTGATTATGATTGACCTTAACGTAGACATGATTGAGGAATCTTTTAATGTTGGAAAATTACTGCATAGAATACAAATAAGTTGTATTAGGCTCAAACAGGATGGATTGGCCTGAGATACCATTATTTGTTACTAAATAAAAGAATTTAGATTTCCTAAGATGTTTATCAAGGTAACTGCAGTGGAAATTGAATTATTAAAGGGCACAAAAGATGCACATTGGTTTGCTATACAGCTATTGATGATTTTGGTGGTTAGAGATAGCAACATGGTGAAACCAGGATAATTTCTCCTGTTATAGTAAAACTGTTGTTACCAAAATAGTTAGTCAGGACAAGACATACTAAATTTAACTAATGAAATAACAATGAAGAGAATTCCTTATTGCTCAGTCTCATTCATAGACTTTTAGGCTATGCGTAACAGACATACCATTATCATCAGCAGTGGTTTACATATTGGAATTCGTTGGACAGTTTTTCTGAGGCAGTGTTTTACAACCAGATGCTCTTTACTCTTTCCATCAGAATCTTTTTAATATCTTACAACACACAAGATCATGTTGTTCCCATCTAAATGGTCATATGTTAATATAGATGATATAAATAAGCCATGGAGTGGTTTATTTATATCAAGTGCCAAGCTCATGTATATGAGATGGATGCTTCAATATCCTGCCACTCCATTATCATTTTTAAGGGAATTCACTATTTTATTGATAAAAATGTTCATACAAAAAAAAAAAAAATGCTGCAAAATTTAAATAACATAGGTACAAATTTAATGCTTTCCATTCAATAAATCCCATTGATCTATTGATTTCATTACTTTGTTTGTGCAACAGAAAATTTACCTGAGCATAGCTTTCAGGTTTTAATCACCAATAAAAAAAGAATAGAAACAGATACTTTGACTCAGGAAACAACTAAAAAGAAAATCCTGCTGAAGAGTATTTGTGTCGTCTCCATCAACACTTACTTAATAAACAAATTGTGCTCCCTTCCCATGCGCTTGAATTGCTCTTGAATTTTACACCTGCTAAGCTAAAATGCCAATCAACCATGCTTTCGTATTACACATGCTCCTACATAAAGGACAATACATATTGACTGAATTATAAAGTTCACATCTTCCTCATATTTCAGCATCCTCATCATCATTGTCATCATTTAACACTTGTATTTCATACTGGTATGAGTTGAACAGTTTGATAGGATCTGACAGATCAAAGGACTGTGTTGGGCTCCAATGTCTGTTTTGGAAGGGTTTCTACAAATAGATGCCCTTTCTAATGCCAGCCACTTTGCAGAGTGTACTTGATGCATTTTTTGTGATACCACCACTAGTGAGGTCACCAAGTAGTTTGGGAGGCAAGATCCCTTGATTAAAGAGGAAAGGATTAGTATTAAGGGAGGTGGTTAATGCCAAATGTTGAAAGGTAAGAGTATGATAGAGGGATAGGAACAGGTGTCTTGCAGTAGAGGAGATATATGGCTGTGCCAGCTAGAAATACTGAGAAGAGGATGGTGGTGGTGACATGTTAGGCATGCTCTTATTTCTTTATTGCCCACAAGGGGCTAAACATAGAGGGTTTAAGTTGATTAAATCGACCCCAGTGCGTAACTGGTACTTAATTTATTGACCCCGAAAGGATGAAAGGCAAGTATAACCTTGGCGGAATTTGAACTCAGAACGTAATGGCAGACGAAATACCCCTAACCATTTCACCCAGTGTGCTAACGATTCTGCCAGCTTGCTGTTAGGCATGCTCTTGAGATACAGGATGGTGAATATGAGGTGGGTGGAGGCAGAGGAACAAATGAGATAGGGACTGAGGATCAGGTAAGTTTGTGAGAATATGAGGTTAGTGAAAGATGGTTAGAGGTGGGGACATATGTAACCCAATGAACAGCAAACACTACAGGGCCATATTCAATAGCAATTATATCAGTTATGGGGAAGATGAAAGAAATAAGAGTAGGTTGGAGAGAAGGAAGTGGTAGTTCAAAAAAAGGGATTGGGGTGGAGAGTAGCATTGTAATATAATCATATACTAGTAAAAATAAAATGTTTTGGTATATATGTAATTGTTAAAAAATTGTTATAAAAATATGCTTCCTTTTTCTTGATCAATTAAACAAACATATTTCATACAGGTAGCGCTAGACAATCTAATAAATACAACATATTCATAAAATGTGTTTGTTGTTAATGTTGTAGTTATTGATTAGATACAGTACAGCTCTAATCAGATAAACTTATAATTAAGGATGCTCCAGCCTTGACCATCACATCTTTTTATACAACTTTATCTAATATCTTAAATTTTTTTAAGATGCTAAAATATAATTTGAAGGATATTTGGCTGCTATTTCTAGCATGTGGAATGATCATGCTGTAGCTTCCTCTTGAAATGTTAGTGTACTTATCTTCTAGCTTCATGATATTCCTATCATCAACCACTCAATTTTGAAGTGTCTGTACTTTGTAAATTCCTTTTGTCTGAAACATTCAGGATTGTCAAGTATCTTCTCCTCCGACAAATCTATGATTACAGTAAAATTTAAGGATTTTGCCAAAATTCAAGCATCAAGAGATCTCAGAGACTGTAGAGTATGTAATTGCCAGTGAATGCATATCTGTTTCATGTTTATTTTATATGTATTTAAGGATGTGATTATGATTATCTTCTGTTCTGTGAACAGAGCAGAAGGAATTTCCACCAATAAAATGGAGAAAAATCTTTGAAATTGACACTAGTTGATAATAATTTCTAAGTTTACATTTTACGAACAAAAATACTCTCAACATTTTACAGGTTCAATTCAAATTTGCAGTAGCTAAAGCCTCTAACATTGATAAATCTCTCTCTATATAAAACTGAAGTTGTCTGTGTATGGCAGGTTTGGTAGCCTTCAACTAACACTATCTCCTCCCAGACCCTGCGGCACAAGTCGACCAAAATTGAGAGTATGATAGAGGAAGGCTTGCTTTTCCTTCCGAGAAGAAAAAATTCAAATCGGACCATGTTAAGACGAAAAATTATTTACCTAAAAAATGTGCTTTTTTTCTATGAAAATCCCGATTTTTTACGATCTTTTGACTGTTGTGTCACCATTTTTCGGTGTATTTCAACAAGAAAAATGTTCACTTAAAAAGAATAACAAGCTACATAATGCAAAATCTTTACTTTTCAAAAATTCCAATTTTAAAGGGTCGAAACAAACCCGAGCAACGCCGGGCGATACTGCTAGCCAAATATGTAATCAACCAGACAAGGGAAACAACTCCTGCACAGCCCACCAAAATGACAAGCTAGTTGATATTGAAGTTTGGTAGCTGAGGGTATAAGGTAGCTAAAAATATTTTCAGATGTCATAAAATCAAAACATAAATAATTGATATCTAGGTAAAAATACAAGTAAAAATAAAGTACAAAGTAGAAAAGTGGTTGCTTTGGAGGAAAGCAAATGAAGATAAAGTGATGCTTCAAACAGTAATCCAGAAATCCTTTTATCAAGTTATACTTAACACCATGATATACTTGTTTCCTAACATTGTGTAGTACAACCATTCATCTTCCACTTAAACAGAATACCATTGCTGTAGAAAATAACTGATTTGCTTTTTGTTGAAAGACCCAAGTTTTATTATTTTTCCTACCACACACACACACCACACACACACACACACCACTTGCCTTCTCTACACATGCTCTCAAATGCATTGCCCCAACTGTCTACCATATGCCCATACCCTTCGCTATAACATCTTGCTCACATTACCCACTAATATCATGCCTTGCTCACTGTGTACACAGATAATCGTACAAAATCTTGTTCAATCATTTAACTCCCCTTTTGCTCTGTCTGTTTGTCTATCTGTTTGTCATTATTATATGCATGCATGCGCATACACTCACACATACACGCACACACACACACATCACTTTTTCTATCCATACACACACTTTACCTCCTATTTGCACACACCCCACATATTATGATGCCTTACATATACCACTCACTAATACTTAACCTATCATTTCATACATTTATTTGCATGCTTTGCTGACTCCCATTTTTCGACTAGTTTGGTCTGAAGGAGGTGGCTGTGCCCATCACATTGACAAGAATTTCTGAGACTAGTGAGAGAGATGTTAATGATATTCCACTTGAATAAGGCGGCAAGCTAGCAGAAACGTTAACATGCCAGGCGAAATGCGTAGCTGTATTTCGTCTGCCATTACGTTCTGAGTTCAAATTCCGCCAAGTCGATTTTGCCTTTCATCCTTTCGGGGTTGATAAATTAAGTACCAATTATGCACTGGGGTCGATGTAATCGCTTTAATCTGTTTGTCTGTCCTTGTTTGTCCTCTCTTTGTTTAGCCCCTTGTGGGTAGTAAAGAAATAGATATTCCACTTGAAATGTTGCGAATCATTAGTTGTTGGAAAAGCATGTGCAGCATAGGTAGGAATTCTAGAGGGGGAAAATTTGTAATTAATGGTCAATGTGTGGTGCTGGCATTGGACACAGTACTGGTAATGAACAGAAGAGAAAGAAACTAGAAGTGTCTGAGTGGAGATGACATGAGGCCAGTTACCCTTAAGGAGGAGAAGCTACCTTAGAGGTAAAGAAATGTGGGAACATGATTGCAAGTCAGAGGCTGGATTGTGTTTTATGGGTATTTCATGTCAATTAATTGAGAGATTTCTTCATTATGATCATAAGATCTAATATAGAAGGACAATACAAAATATTAATAAAGAAATACTCAGTGAGTTTTTTCAGTTCATTTTTTTTTTACACAAAAATATATCAAGTTAAAAATACATGATTTATATGATTAAAAATTTTGATTTCCTTACATTTTTGTCTTGTTGGTCTACTGTCCAATGGCTACATCCTTTTTTCCCCTCATGGTAGATTAACTAGGGACACTCATTCCCAACTTCCTTACCACATCCTTCCATCTTTTCTCATGTATACTTCTAGACAGGTGTCTCCTTTCCAGCCTATGTCAATTAATTGAGAGGCCTTTCTTTAGATGTCATCATAAATATTTGTGTAAAAATAGTACCAGATGTTTGGAAAGCAGAGCACTGAAAATCCCACCCAAGCTTTGTAGAGCAGGGTTAATAGTTGTAAGTGGAGAAGGCAGGGACTGATGTATCTTTTGGTTCTGAAGTGGAATGCTAGTCTTTGTGATGCAGTCTTTGTTATGTTGTAGATATTTCAGCAGGAATTGTTCTCAGAGTTGCCAACGCCTAGCATTTGAAGTGACTGTGAGTTAAAGGTAGGACCAGGTGCCATAATGCTTTCTTGATATGCACAGTGATTGTATCTCATTGAAGGACACAACATTTGCATAACTCCATGGGAGAATTTTCCTAATGTTCATGACTAAGAGCAGATTTGGTATGATTGCCTTCAGATGATGCATTGCTTAGAAGTGGACACACACACACACACACACACCTAATTACATGTTACCACCTTCGTCCATACTTGTCATAAATGCACATACATACTTCATTTCCTTTCTGTACTTCTCATGTTTATCACACTTATTTCTCTTACCAATAGTCCCATTTTTTTTTTGTTCTCTGCTTGAAAAAGCAGCTTCTTTACTCTGTTGCTTCCTGCCTGCCATTCTAGCATGTTATTCTTCTACCTTAATGTCATTTATTTATTCCTTTTTTTTTCATTCCTTTCTATTTTTGTTTCTTAGTTTCTTTCTTTCCATTATTCTTTCTCTATTTCTTCTATATTTCCTTTCTATCTCCTTCCCCCTCTTTTGACAAAGGAACACTGCCCCGAAATATTCACTTATTTTCCTTTCTTCCATGGAGCAATTTCCATGACATTGTACTTTATTGATTGATTTTGTTGCTTTTGCTTGTGTTACCTGGATATTAATTACTTGGATATTGTTTAAAAATAACAAAGCAGTTTTAACCCAAATTACCACTAGATTAATTATTTCATAAAATTAGAAATAACGATCACGACAAAAGAAAAAAACTGCTCTGTTTCAAATAAATGGTTAGTAAGAAGAATACATGATATTAAGTAATTCCTAATTCAATATATTCCATGAAGAATCTGGTCATTCAACGGATAACATGGTACTTAGATTAGATGACTGCTTCGAAAACATTGTGAATCAAGTAAAAGAATAAAAATACTAAAACTGTCTTGTTTCTTTAAATTGTTTTATTTGAATGCTGACTTTGTTTTCAAATATTTTGACACTCATTTGATACTATCCATCTAAAACTGCCATCACTTATTTTAATATGTTTGTATTCAATTTAAACTTTTTATTATAATTTTATATAAGAATGTTTTTTTCAGTTATATTCCAAACACTTACTTATTTTACCAAGAAATAAAAATGTTTGTTATTTTTACTAAATCCTTTTGAATTCCTGGTTGTTTTCATAATTAACTAAAACACATCGAAGTTTATTACATCCAAAATATGGCCACCACAAAAGCTTTATTAATTATGCGCAAAATTTTTCATCATAGCATTTATAATAGCCATCACACCTGCTTTGCTATTATTGTTTTTCCAGTCTAAGCTGAAATAAGTAATCTGTAGCATCATGTAATAAACTTTTACTTTGAAGCAATACATCTTTTCATGTTTTAGGAATTAATATACAGAAAATGGAAATCTGGAGAAATTTACTTTATAACATTTACAAGGTTCTAAAAATCATATAAAATTATGAATTTTCAGGAATTGTATGAAAAAAATGTATGGCAAATAAAATATCCATATTAGATTTATATGTGATTAATAAATCTGTTATGTACATAGAATCAATGATAGCATGTTTATGCGGTTACTGAATCTGCTAGAAATAGCACTGGTGATTTAGTACAAGACAGTACTATATCCAAGTAAAAGATGGGTTTGTTACTTTAACCATAGGTCTTCCATATCATGGTCGTCCTGGGTCTAAACATCACCACTATCATCTCACCACCAGTAGCACTACTACCACTACCATCATTACCACAGCCAACATATTTTTTGATACTGTCATTGTCGTCTTCATCATCACGTGTCTCGTACATTTTTCTGTGTTCAAAAATAAAGAAATTATATGGTAACCATAATAATGTAAGTATAGTTATTGTAATAGTATAAAATCCTAGGGAAAAATGAAGAATGAATAGAAGTGCATTAGAGGAGAACCTGAGAATTATCGTGTTCAAATACAGCATTCTCATGCAGACTTTCGAAACACTTAATAAAGAAAGCAAAAGACTGTATTGAAATGCAGCGATGAATATAAATAATTTATTCACATATAATGGACTCTACCTACTTTACCACAATGTGTAGCAATAGTTTAATATTTATATATGTAAACCACAACACATATATGTATGTATATACAAAAAAAAACTATAACAGAAACATTTGATGCATTAAATTTATAATGTATAGTAACTGTTGGTCATGTTTGATGTTATGAGACATCAGTTTTCATCAATATTAGCTGGGGAAAATCTAACACACAACGCCAGTCACGAGCAACAGTCAGGATATATTTGAAACACAAAGAGCCAAATAGAGATAGGATATGATGGAGTCAATATCCTTTTGCATTTAATAACATGTTTCAAAAACCGGTGAAATAGTCAAAACACAGGCATAATATCAGTCAGTATAAATACATTTTGAATCGAAAAATAATATTAAAAAATCATGTGCATATAACTAAAAATGTGTTATAGTCATGCTGGTATTACTTTCCCCATACAAGCAAACATACACACAATATATTTTATAGTCGTAAACAACAATCTAAGATTTAAGAATAACAGAAAAACCACTGACAGGAATTGAACATTATATCTTTAGCTTATCATATTATAGTATGAATAGGGGAATCATCACATTCTCCATAGACATTTATATCCCTTTTTGATATTGAACTGCCACTTGATATTGGTATCATATTTTTTTCCTGTCATTCATCAATAACATATCTATGGAAAGACATGTTTACCAAAACAAGGTATCCCACCTGAATTTAGCGTGTTAATTACGCTGATTTAATACTGTTAATTTGTGGTTAATTCAACCATAAAGTGTATGAATGTATTATAAAATACTTTTATATAAAATGTTAATAGAATGTTAAATGCTATACAGTTATAAGAATCACTTTGAGGGGGAAAATAATTACAAACCCACAGAGAGGATTTCACAAGAGGGAACTCATTACTTGCTGGTTTGATTGAAGAGTTGATTCTCATCTGGAAATTTACTAGATTTTATGCCAATTTGTTTTTATTACTATAAAATGTTTAATAATGTTTATTTGCATGTGGACATATTTACATTTTTAAAGGATTTCAGAATAGTGACATCAATATGTTTCTATGACTGGTAATAGATCTGACACATTGTCTCTTATTGTGACTTCCTAGTTTTCATGCATTATTGGTAATTAAAATTTCTAAAATCATGTAGTGCTAAAATAATTTTCAAAATTATGCCGCTATTTAAGGTGAAACTATATTGTGAAGATTTCAAGAAGGCCTTGACAAACTTCATCACATTTTCTGTCCATACAGCTAAATGTTTGTAATCATAACGTTATTAAACATCAGTTTCCTTTAAGATGCCTTCTCCATCAAGTTGACGGAGCATTAAAGACAAGCTTGGCAAGGAAGCGTTGAAGCATGTAAGCTGTTAAGATGATCACAAATCATCTATGATGATCAAATGTGCAACTGGCCATGAAGCCACTTAGCTTGATTAACAGATGATTTGATTGGATTAGCTAGATCAAATATTAATAAGATTTTCAACAACCAAGTAGATTCACTAACATGTATGTTTGCACATAGCGGTATGAATATGAACTGACTGACAGACTGAAATATCAATGTTCAGTATATAACTTGCTAATGATTGCATAAATGTGTATCCTATAAGAGGAACTAACTGAAGAAGTATTGAAGAAATATGTTAATTCATATTTTTCAGCTATGAATATCTTTCCTCTTTCAAAATTAAAGGAAGCAAAATAAAATACTTCATAGAAGTGACAACAACAACAACCACAACAATAGAAAGTATTAGTTGTAACATTGGTACAAGATCACAAATCTAGTAGCAAGAGAGAGAGAGAAGTGGAGAGAGAGGAGAGAGAGAGAGAGAGGAGAGAGAGAGAGAGAGAGAGAGAGAGAGAGAGAGAGGAGAGAGAGAGAGAGAGAGAGAAGAGAGAGAGAGAGAGAATATAGTCAATTTAATGAACATGTAATTAATACTTATTTTACTGACCCTGAAGAGGTGAAAGGTAAAATCAATTATTGTGCCATTGGGACCCAGAATATAACTAGAAGTCATTAAGCATTTTTTCTGGTGGTTTAATAAATCTACACTTCACCACATATTCATAATAGAGCAGTAGAGGATTGAAATATTAAGTATTATTATTTAGCTACCTTCCCCAAATTCTCAGAACTCTTGCCTATTGTAGAAAGGATTATTATTATTATTATTATTATTATTGTTGTCGTTGTTGTTATTATACTCTTTACTCTTTTACTCTTATACTTGTTTCAATCATTTGACTGCGGCCATGCTGGAGCACCACCTTTAGTCGAACAAATCGACCCCAGGACTTATTCTTTGTAAGCCCAGTACTTATTCTATTGGTCTCTTTTGCCGAACCGCTAAGTGACGGGGACGTAAACACACCAGCATCGGTTGTCAAGCAATGCTAGGGGGACAAACACAAACACACAAACATATACACACACACTTATATACATATATACATATATACGACAGGCTTCTTTCAGTTTCCGTCTACCAAATCCACTCACAAGGCATTGGTCAGCCCAGGGCTATAGCAGAAGACACTTGCCCAAGATGCCACGCAGTGGGACTGAACCCGGAACCATGTGGTTGGTTAGCAAGCTACTTACCACACAGCCACTTAATAATATTTTTATTATTATCATCATTATTATGATTAAGGCAGCAAGCTGGCAGAATTATTAGCATGCCAGACGAAAATGCTTAGTTACCTTTCATCCATCTTGATGTATGAGTTCAAATTCCACCAAGGGCAACTTTGCTTTTCATCCTTTCGGGACCAATAAAATAAATGCCAGTTGAGTACTGGGGTCAATGCAATTAACTTACTCCTTCTCGAAAATTGCTGGCCTTGTACCAAAATTTGAAATCATCATCATCCTTCTTCTTCTTCTTCTTCTTCTTCTTCTTATTATTATTATTATTACTATTATTATTATTATTATTATTATTATTATTATTATTGATGTTGTTGTTGTTATTATTATTATTATTATATTATTATTATTATTGCTTCGTAACACAGTGTAGGAAAAAAATGCACAGTCTTTAGTCATCTGTCATCAAGGATCTCAAACATTTAATACTTTCCTTAAGATGTGCGCTGTGCCTAATAAGGCTGCTTCTTGCAAGACATCAACCTTGCATGGTATTTCCAGTTGCCTTAAAAAGTTTTGAAGTTTCAATGGGATTGAGCTCAATGCTCCGATCACCACTGGTATCACTTTTACATTACCGTCTCACATTCCATACAGTCTTGCTATTTCCACTTTCAATTTGGAGGAATTGGTGGTTTTTGCAACCTTTTTACTCACAACATTCATGCTATTTGGTATGGCTACATCAATTCTGTTTTGATAGTTTCTATCCACATTGCATCCCTTTTATGCACCACATTGTTTCCCCATAATCCACTCCAGAACTCCTTGGCTTGATTTGCATCAGGAGTAACATTGTCTCCTTCTAATGCTCGGAAGAATTGCTTCAGGTTACTTTTGAACAACCTGTTCTCCTCAAACTGCTTATTTCTGTTCAGTTTATTATTATCATCATTACTATTATTATTATTATTATTATTATTATTATTATTATTATTATTATTATTATTATTGAGTGAGAAAGCAGTGCATGCCATCAAAGTGACACTGGGGTAAAATATACGAAGCCCAGTATACCCATCATGACTACCCGTCTGATAAGGGTACACTAGGCACATGCATCACAACCATATGTGCACGACATGGTGATCTCATATCAAGATAAGCAGCACATGACCTTGCAGGTGGGGCCCACTTAGAATTTTCTTCAGGTCAAGTAACCCATCCTGCTCAAAAGGTCCCTGAATAAGGGTTGTTTAAGGATGTTGAATGAAACACCCATGTTTCCAGAGGTGAATTATTCAAACCCCAAAGAATCCCTCTCAACACATGGCTATGATGCTCCCCCACTACTTCTGCTCATGATCAGAGATGCACATATCGTCAGCCACTAAGGGACATGCTCAACTGGTTAAGGTCAAACAACTGACAAGCAAATCTGTGGTATTGAGCAGAATATTTGCTGTAGCCCATCTCTTATACCAAGACAAAACAATGTACCTGATAACACCTCTATTCAGTTAAGATCAGAAGCCATGAAAGCCACTGTCTGGTACTGCATCAGGGCATTGATGCTCCCCCACTACTTCTGCTCGTGATCAGAGATGCACATATCGTCAGCCACTAAGGGACATGCTCAACTGGTTATGGTCAAACAACTGACAAGCAAATCTGTGGTATTGAGCAGAATATTTGCTGTAGCCCATCTTTTATACCATTATTATTATTATTATTATTATTATTATTATTATTATCGTCGATTGGCACCCATGCTGGTAACATGTAAATGTACCATTCAAATGTACCACTGGTCGATGCCAGTGCCGACTGACTGGACCCCTGCCGGTGGCACATAAAAAGCACCATTCGAGCATGGTCGTTGCCAGTGCTGCCTGACTGGCTCCCATGCTGGTGGAATTTAAAAAGCACCATTCAATTGTGGTCGATGTCAATACCTCCTGAATAACCCTTGTATGGGTAGCATGTAAAAAGCTCTTGGTATAAAAGATGGGTTACAACAAATATTCTGCTCAATACCATACATTTGCTTGTCAGTTATTTGACCGTAACCAGTTGAGCATGTTCCTTAGTCGTTGATAGTATGTGCATCTCTGGTCACAAGCAGAAGTAGCAGGGGAGTATCATAGCCATATGTTGAGAGGAATTCTTTGGGGTTTGGATAATTCACCTTTGGAAAAGTGGGTGTTTCTTTCAACATCTCGTGGCTTCTGATCTTAACTGACTGGAAGTGTTATATTTGCTGTAGCCCATCTCTTATACCAAGACAAAACAATGTACATGATAACACCTCTATTCAGTTAAGATCAGAAGCCATGAAAGCCACTGTCTGGTACTGCATCAGGGCATTGATGCTCCCCCACTACTTCTGCTCGTGATCAGAGATGCACATATCGTCAGCCACTAAGGGACATGCTCATATCTTGGCATAAAAGAGAGGCTACAGCAAATATTCTGCTCAATGCCACAAATTTGCTTGTCAGTTGCTTAGCCATAACCAGTTGAGCCTATCCCTTAGTGACTGATGATAAATGCATCTCTGATGTCTCTATAAGTCAGACACAAGGCAATAGAGGCAAGTCAATTGATCCAGCACTTTGCTAGTACTTTATTTTAAAGACTAGAAGAGATGAAAGACAAAGTTGACTTCCAGAGTGATTTAATATCAAGTAGTATATTATTTGCAAAGAGTTGCAATTTACTGGGGGCAGTGACTTGACATAAATACAAATAAGGACATCTTTTATGCAATCACACACGTGTGTGTGTGTGTGTGTATCATCATCACAATCATCATTATCGTCATTGTTTAACATCTGCCTTTCATGTTGGCATTGGTTAGATGGCTTCACAGGAGCCTGCCAGGCAGAAGACAACACCAGGTTTCTGTGTCTGTTTTGGCATACTTTTTACAGCTGGATACTCTTCCAAATGCCAACCATTTCACAATGTGGACTGGATGCTTTTTACATGGCACCAACACTGGCAGGATCACCAAATAACTTTCAAGGCAAGGAATCTTTGAGAGGGGAGCAGGCACTGAAGAAGGTGATATTGTGTCTGCTGAGCACTCCACAATCATACATACCCTTAATGTAGTTCTCAAGTCAATTCAGCATGATAGAATGCAACAAGGCTGGCCCTTTGAAATACAAGTACAACTCATTTTTGCCAGCTGAGTGAACTGGAGCAATGAGAAATAAAGAGTCTTGCTCAAGGACACAACATATCACCAGGAATTGAACTTACAATGTTACCATTATGAGACAACTATTCTAAACACTAAGCCATGTGCCTTTACCAGATATAGGAGAAACTCCAGCGAGGGTCAATCAAGGAATCCCACAAATCCAGGATTACCCTGACCACCAATGGCAACTCCTTTTCTGGAAAGTTTATCTCAAATTGGTTGTGATCCTTGCTAGCACTGCCAGGCTAGGGATTTCTGGAAATTGTCTATAGTAGTAAGGAGAGTAAAGCCCCACTTCGGTCATTAACGGCCATAGGATGCAGCCAGAAAGTTCCCCTCTGAGGCACAAGTCCAATCAAGATTGTTTATGGAAGACCAGCAGTCGTCCATGCATGCCAGTCTCCCCCCTCCACACCACTGACGTTATCCAAGGGAAAGGCAAAGGCTGATACAACTTGGCACCAGGGACATTGCAACTCATTTCTACAGCTGAGTTAACTGGAGCAACATGAAATAAAGTATCTTGCTCAAGAACACAACACAGAGTCTGGTCCAAGAACAGAGCTCATTACCACATGATTGTGAGCCAGATGCTCTAACCACTGAACCATGTGCTTTCCTATAGTAGTAGTATTATGCTCAGATGTCATCTGAAATAGACCAGCTAGTTCATCTTCATTGCAACCTAAAATTTACTTGAGAACATCGTCACACTTAGTGACCACTAAATTTCTGTATATTGCTACTGTAAAACAATGGTTTTAAATTTTGGCACAAGGCCAGCAACTCTGAGGGCCAGAGTAAGTCGATTATATCGAAAAGATGAAAGGTAATAATAATAATACTAAAAGGCAACCTTAGACATTATGGCCAAATATCTGAAAACCCCAAGGTATCAGAACTGCAAAAAAATATTCTCAGGGATACTGTTCGCATCCTAAGAAAAATGTTGCCAACCTGAAAATGCTTGATTCTTTTGAAACTCTATCAAAATATTACAGATTTAACAGAATCTTAGTTCTCAGATTCTGGCCTCCTTCACATACACAAAATCTTTGCTTATCACAAATAACACCCATAGTAAAATGTCTGACTTGCTGTTACTTGAGTTTTCTGGGTGAAACTTGGAACAGCTTGTATAATAGGGGATATAGGGAAGAGGGAAGAGTAGATGACAACTGTAGAAATTAAGTAAGGTTGAAGGGTGCCCAATGATACACAAGTTGGGGGAAGTAGAGGAGAGATGACTAACAGTACAGTACAGGAATGAAGAGTAACAGAACAGAAATAATTATACTGATACAGCTGACAGGGAAAAAAAAGAGAGGATGGTTGAAAGAGAGGGAGATGACATGTTGTTGGGCAGGTTGTTAGCACGTGGGGATGACATAGTGAATGGAAGGGGTGGAGATATATGGTTGTAGAGGAGAAATAATTTGGTGGTTTAGGAGGGTGATCAGTGTAAATGTGAGTGAAGACAGCATTAAGAATAGAAGACATGTAACAGTGAAATGCTTCCAGGGACTAGTGGTATCATGAAAAATTTGGAGTAGGCAGTTTCTACTCACATCTAATTACAGCAGCAAAATAGTGTTGTTAAAATAATGAAAAGTGGTGGAAATTTCATAAGGAGAAAAGTGAATGAAGTGGTGGGTCAGTTGTGCTCATCTATACACAATGTGCTTTCAGAATCTCAGTTTCATCTAGTAATGTATGTTTTCTTGAGAATCACAAAGGAACAATCATCCTGGTCCTTAGTCATCTTCATCAGGTTCAAGGTCCTGAAATCAGCCATCATGACTTCATGCCATGTCTCCCAATGGCTCCCTCTCGCACAAGCTCTATCTATAGTAAGTGATTGGCACTTTTTTTATATAGCTTTTCTCATCGATATGCATCACATATCTATACAATCTTTTCTTGTACAATAAAACTGATTCCTTTTAACCCAATTTTTGTCTCAACACATTTTGCTATGTTGTTCATGTGCACTTGCATTGCACTTCCTGCAGAGCATGCTTACCTCATTTTTTCCCCCAGTATTTTGAAATCCCTTGCATTCAAAGTCCATGTCTCACAATCATGCAGTATCCCAGTTCTTACATAGTAATCAAGCAATCTGCCATTCATCCTGAGTGAAAATACTTCTGTTGCCAATAATAGTAGAAACTTTCTGAACATTTGCCAATCTTTCGTTTTTGAATTTGGTTTGCAAGATTCTTTATTTGAGTTTGTGTGTTGAAGCATATTCTGTTGTGTCATCACAAAAAGTGAGATTTTACCAGTGAGTGTATTACATTATAAGGCACAAAAAGAAAATGACTCTCCCCAGACACAACAGAACTTGCCAATCTGTTATTACCCTGGCTTTTTAGTAACTTATCATATCTCCTAGATAACAAAAGCAATCAACTACTTCAAGTGAGTAATCCAGGCATTTACAAGAATTTATTTCTGGTGAGGTTATTGTACATACTGCTCCAATACATCTGTCACAGATGAAACTTACTTTCTCTGTTAGTCTGCTTGTGATTACACTACACTCCTTGTGTGTTCATAGCTTACATTGGACACAATGTATGGAGTTTACTCCTTTTCTACATATTGAGAATGGCCACTTCCCTGGAGATAGCAGAGTCTTTATTTTCTACATACTAAAATCTTAGCCTTTGCTATGTTTACTATGAGGCCTTTCGATTCTAGGTTAAGCTTTCACCTTTGAATTTCCTCTCTAATTCCCCACCAGATTTAGCTATGAAAACTAGATCATCAGCATATCAATTTTCCCATGGGTAGTCAGTCTTACACTCCTGTGATTGCTTGTTGGAATGTGCTGACTAAGGGAAAACAGAGGATTAAACCTTAATGGACTCCTGCCTCTAGTTAAATTCTTCACTAAAATCATAGTTGACTCTCAATTTACTTATTGCATCTTTGTGCATGGCTTATACTACCTTCACATGCGATTTATCTATGATTAGTTTCCTTAGTTACCACCAAACTACTGTACATGGTACCCTTCAAATGCCTTTGCCAAGTCAACAAATGCCAGGAATAGTGGTTTACAATTATACAAGTATTTCTCCTGCAGTTGCATCATGAGTAAGTTTGCATCTGTGGTACCCCTTTTGGGCATGACACCAAACTGCATCTCATCCAGGTCTACCCTGTTATGTGTCATGTCTGCAATAACTTTCTCCATGACCTTCCTAACCTGATACAGTGGTTTGATTCTTTTATAATTGCTTCTCTCTAAGGCATCTCCTTTGCCTTTGTGGCAATTTAAAATGGTACTGCTATACCAGTTATATCATTGGGTATCACTCCTTGCATAACTTGATTAACAATCTGGGTTGGGTATTTTGAGCATCTCAGCAACTATCTCTGATGGATCTTTCCATCTCTCAATATCGTGAATCCCTTTATCTATCATGCTACTGCCAACTTGAATTGCTGGTCCCTCTGTAGGCTCAATATGAGGCAGCTTACCTTGTTCCTATGCATTCTTTACATTCTAAACAGCCCTTCATAATAGCCTCTCGTAATAGCACACCCAAATAATTTTCTTGTTTTCCATATCAATGATGCATCTGTAGTTACTATTCTAAGAACTTACTTTGCCTATATAGCCTCACTCATAAACTCATGAACCACTGTGGGGGTCTCATGTTGCTGCTCAGAAATAGAAATAGAAATAGCAGCCAAATTTTCTTTAGATCGAAACCTATTGCTTTAATATGCATTTTAAAAAGAGAATCTGGGACAGCTCAGATTTAGTATGATGTTTCCTAATATACTCTAAGGAAACAATGCTTTGCTTGGCTAGTGACGGCAATTTCACTCAGTCACCTAACTACTAGAGTAGTGGAAAATAAAAGTAAGCATACAAAAGTCAAAAGCAAAATCTGAATGTAATTCCTGTTTTAGTTAAGTTATTAAGAAACTTTTCAAAAGACATTGGAGCCAGCAACCTTAAGTGAAATCGAAAATGCTAAAATTTCTTAAAGAGAATAACAAATTAGTATTCTAAGAAAGTACTAATGAGCTTAACAAATATTTCAACTCTTTTTTGCTTGTGAATACAATTCTGATTGGGTCTGAACCTCAGGCTGATTATCAATGTCAACTGAAATATCATAAAGAATTATTTAATCTTTTCTACTTCTTATCAATGTTAACTAATTTTATTTTTGTAACATTCTGAAGAAAGATATATTTTCATATTAGATAAAGGAGTTAGTGCTACTTAGTATATAGATGGTGTCAGGGTTTTATTTTGTGGTTCTTTAATCAGACAGAAATGAATAAGTATGTGTTTATCCTTCAGCTCCCATAATTATCTCAAGAAAATATTATGTCTCTATACCACTTTCTTGCAACTATTTTATCTTGTAGATCTAAATAACTGTCATTGTTATCCAAGTATACACTTTTAACCAATCAAGTCATTTTGATTTAATGATATGCATTGCTCTTTCCTTTTTTTCTTTTCAGACAAAGGTCCGCTAATGATGAAGTGAACACATTGGAACATACTTTCCTAATGGAAATGTAGCTTGGCAGATTTTTCTCAACAATATGCTTTCGTCACTAAAGCACTTTACATTTGATTTGTTTAGCTTTTACCTTTGTTACAATCAGTACTTCCTTAACTATAGGTGTACGTGATTATCAAGCTAATTGTCCATAATCAAGACCAGCTTACAATCTCTGTTAGAAAGACAAGAAATATTTTCATAGAATGATTGTTTCACTTCTCCAACTTTATCATCATAAATACTTTTGCTTCAGGATGTAATTTACTCAGCAGCAAGCCACAAATTAGTGGCTAAGCACCAGAAATCTGAATCCTGTATCAACAATTAGCTTATCTTGTTTTTGTTATAGAGCTTCTGTGACCTAATGGCGACATATAGCCTGTATATTATTGAACATTGCATGAAATGCAACTTATTTACATGAGAAAAGTTTTGTTTCTGTCATCATAGTAGCTACAGTAAATCTGTGATATTGTCAAATGTATAAAGTGTCTGTTTGCCAACAAAATCTCAACAGATATATTACAATAGGTTTTATCAATTTTCAAAGTGATTATACAGTCAATAGTCACAGATATCATTAATTAATTACATATCATTGCTTACATCTTTCCATCGTTGTTTCATCATTTCAAGAATTTGCATATATCACAACTAGTTTTGATATAGATTTTTATATTTACAGAGCTGCTACCGTCTTCAGTGATTAGTTGTTCTTACAGACATTACCTATTTACAGTTAGATTGAATGGTTCATTTGAGAGTTAAATGTCTTGACCCATGATTACAGCTCAGCATAAACTAAAAGATCATCAAAATTGAAATGAACTTTCTAAATCTTTGAGATCATAACAGTTCCTTACACAAACAGAAACCTCCAATTTTAACAACTGGAATAGACAAATCAATTGGCCATCTAAACAAAGAAAAGAAGAAAAAAAAATCATATTGATCCATTATATTTCAGTGTGGAGGTCTTGGAAACATTCAGCAATTTTCTCCCAAGTATCTCCGATAACAACTTTATATTGATTCATGAGTAAATCATTGCTTCTATGTATCACTGTTACTCTGACCCAGCTAACCTTTCTAACCTGATGATATCTACAATACTTTAGCTCTTACTATGCAAATGCATATGATAATCTATACTAGCACGAAAAAAGCAAACATTAAATGGTGTTATTGATGGTGATGATATATAAATGTATATTCATGAATTCAAGTATGCCCAAACAAATATTTGAAAAAGATGTCAAACACACACGCAAATACATCTACTGGCTAAACATATACTACAAATATATGTATTGCTATTCTTATTAAACAGAGGAGTTGTTAAAATATAAAGCACCAACAACAGCAGGAGCTTAACTACTTGCTTTTGTCTCATTCTAGTGCTGAATGCCACTAAAAATGGTACAATGATCAACATCAACATTTCTTTTAGGCCAAAAAAATACCACAGTAAAGTGTACACTACTGAAGGCAGAAAGGTCAATGTATAATTGTCAAATGTTAGTGAGTGTGACTGATCAGTAAAGTCCCCTCTAAAGAAACTATTAGGAAAAACGATATTGCAAAATAGATGCAAGAGCTGAACAAATGTTTAAGTTCAAATAACTCAAATGTGTAGTAGAACCACTAACACTAGTACCTATTTCTTTATTACTCACAAGGGGCTGAACACAGAAGGGACAAACAAGGACAGACAAACGGATTAAGTCGATTATATCGACCCCAGTGCATAACTGGTACTTATTTAATCGATCCCGAAAGGATGAAAGGCAAAGTCGACCTCGGCAGAATTTGAACTCAGAACGTAACGGTAGACGAAATACCACTAAGCATTTCGCCCGGTGTGCTAACATTTCTGCCAGCTCGCCACCTTCACTAACACTAATACCAAATGCAGAATCAAACTATTTTAAGCACTGCTAACTCATGAAATACTCATCAGTAATATCAGTTATTTCTGTGCTATTATCTAGGATGGTTAGTTGGTCTATTTCCTTACACCTAGTTACTGATGGCCTATTGGGGTTCCAGTATCTTGGCTGTGGGTTCAAGATACAAACTCTATAATTAGCAGAATGTCTTTTTTCTTGGTGTCCTACCAACTCATCTGAGTTATCTTATAGTCAGAGTATTCCTTTAATATTATGATGATGATGATGATGATGATGATACTATCACTAATATTGCTGTGGTTAACTGAGCTCAGGAAAAACAGATAGATTTTATAACTGTTGCTTGTAAGGTGATGTGTGTAGTCTGATTTATTCAAATTACATTTAGACTGAGATTATAAGATTTCAGCCAATGGATTTTGGTTGGCAAATATGCCACAGAGTCAAAGTAAATTCCTTTCAAAAACATGCAAATGAGTCAAACTAAATTTCTTTCAGTTATTATGTTCCTCCCAGCATGTTTGACTTCTCATTTTTGTCCTCCATTCTTTTGGAGTCAATTAGATGAATGTTGATTCAGTTAACTATAAACTTTCTCTGCAAGTAATGGCTTATCTTTTGAATTTCTACATTATAAGTGACATGTGAATTTCTGCATAAACAGATAACTCTGGCCCATGATTGTTGTAAGTTTTGATTTTTTGTCTAAAATACTACATTTTAACAGTATGTGGTAGAAATATGCAAACAATAATAACATACAAATCTATATATGAATAGATTGAAGTCTGTACATGGCTTACATGATATGCTTTTAAATTAAAGATGTACTGCTTCCCAAGAATATGGTTTTCATTCTCACTTTATATTTACTCTACCAGTGTTTCTCTTGAAATCAAAGTTTTGCAACTTTTTCCTTGTCTGATTTTCAAGAATCCACTAATTTTTACATTTCATTTTGCAATGGATGCTATGCATGTAATTTTTCAGATCATTGATCTCTTGGGTGTGTATATTCTGCAGTGGGAGATATTTTCAGTATATCAAATTATACAGTCCAGAAAAGGTGAGAAATGAGTAGGGAACTACATATCCTACAACATTTAGTTTTTTTTTTTATGTCTATAATTCTAAGCCCAAAACCTATCAGAGCTAACTTTACTTCTTGTCCTTTAATAATACCAGACATTCTTTGGGAATCAATTGAATAAGTCCTGTCTTTGCAGATCAACACATATAAGAAATCTATGTTACATAATGTACAGAAATGTTATCCTTTCTCAACCAAAGCAATGTTGAAAGGCAAAAAAAAAAAAAAATGAGATAGCAACAAGATTTTAAACAAATTTTGAGGAATATACATAATTATGTATGTCCTTCCTCACAGTGTTTTTTTAAAGTATCTTCATAGCATATTGTTTCAACAATAAAAAATGTTTACTAAACGACATTTAAATCTATCATTTTTGTAATTACAAATTACTACTTGTTTTTTACTGATTTTTAAAAATTATTGTCGCTAAAATTGTTAGTAGCTATATTTTGATGAGAACGATAGCAAAATCCTATCCACTTACATTGACATTTATCGTTTTCCTATACATTAATCTACATTAATCTATTTTGCTAACATTTCCCTTCTACTTAATTTGGTCAAAGTCCAACAGCTCAAACCATATTAATCATCTATCTTGCCTCTTGAATTAGCTATAATTCTTCACCATCTCCATGAAACCGATATTTATCAAACTCCTCTCATTTCTATACTAGCAGTTTTCTATGCTAGTTTGACTGATCACAATTCAATATTACTGAGTTGAGTACACTGATTATGATATTCACAAATATATGACATGTCATAACCCAGTGAATCTTTAGGCCATGACATAGACAATTAAGCTGAGCAGAGTTTATTTCTTATTATGGTTTAATTCAAAAACATACACTTTGTAATTTTTATGGTAGGTAAATGTTTCATTAGGATAACATATTTTCCAAAAGCATTTATGATGGAAAAAAAAACCGAATCAAGTGAAATGTCACCAATTCAGTCCTTATTCTAGGATTTCCACAAAGCCTTTGAAGTCCATGAACAAATTTCAAGGCCTCTGTGAACTTGGATGTTAGAAATATTACAATTTGATTTTCATTATCATCCAACTGAAATTTAGCTTTTCATTCAGTAATGAATGTAGGTAATGAAGTGATATTTGAGCTGAAGGCCTTAAAAATGTTTAAGTGAAGCAGTAGTAGCCAAAGAAAATAATAATGGTCTGCAAGGAAAAAATACAAATACAAAATGTTTACAAAATAGAATAAATTTTCAATAAATCTTAGTCTCAAATTTTATTATATTCTAAGAAAACAAAACAAGAATAAACTTGGTGCTATGAGGCATCTTTTTTCTCCAAAATGGATTAAAGAAAATCATCTAGAGAGGTACACATATATGACTATCTTACATATCTGATACTCTCATAACTGATTTTAAGAATAATTGTTATTCTTTAGAATATAATGTACATTCTTTATCTATATATCTTATTTCATGCATTCTTTGCTACAAAGAGCACCAGACGTTCAAAAATATTCAAAAGAAGTTCTTGACATGACAAATTCATAGAATTCTATAAGATTCCCAGACACAAAACCTATATTATGGTTTCTAGACCCTCCACAAATAAAGGGATCATTAACTCAACTTCCCATAGGGATTATTTTCTAAAATCTTACCTGTACTCTTAAGAAATAAATTGGTACAAATATTGAATGAAACTATAGAAGAAATTCCAGGCATAGAAGCAAAACCAAGAATCTAGAGGCCTCAAGGTATACTTAACAAAGACGGTCTGATAGGACGTCAGTATTGTCAAAATGCAGAAAAGGATAGGTATAAATTCCATTTGATGTACCCAATCTAAATTATGGATACACAAGAGATGTCATGATATCACAAGCAGACTAACAGAGAAGCCAAGCTTTGTATATAGCAAATGTATTTGAGCTGTATGATAAATACACTGAAAAGAGATTCCCTTGAATACCTGTATGACTCACAAGAAGTAGTTGATAACTTTTGCAATCAATTACTTAGCCTCTGTTACCATCAAGGGAACTTGTTGCTCAGAAAGTATCGTAGCAAGAATAAGAAACTGATTAATAATGTAGGGCGATACAGAAAACCCATCCATTCTTGACAATATGTAGCATGGTATAAGAACACTGTTTTAGAAGCTATGCAGGTGATGTTACAATATTTTTCAATCCTCATCAGTATTTTTAAATATTTAACACTATATTCTGAATACTATGTAAACTTAGTTCTCATTAGACAAGTAACTAATATGAGATTTATCTACTTAAGGAGGCGAGCTGACAGAATCATAAGCATGCCGGGTGAAATGCTTAGTGGTATTTCATCTGTCTTCACGTTCTGAGTTCAAATTCCGCTGAGGTCAACTTTGCCTTTCATCCTATTGGGAGTCGATAAATTAAGTACCAGTTGCGTACTGGGAATGATTTAATTAACTAGCTCCCTCCCTCCAAATTTCAAGCCTTTGCCTATGGTAGAAAGTGTTATTTAGCTACTTAATTTAAATGCTTATTCATACCCACTGTTCTCTCCCCACAGTTTTTTCACCTCTTTGACATCCATCTTTTTTCCTTCTTTGGACTATCATTATGCTTCTTATTTCTTCAATGGACTTTCTCCTTGGGTTTTTTGTTACTCTTATGTATTTCCTCCATTCTTGCTCCCTTTTCCTCACACCTTATATTCTTACTTTCCTTATAATGTAGGATGTTCCTCGACACACCCCTCCTACACAACCTACCTTAACCCATTTCTACTTTGTCTCTCTTTTCCCCACTAACCTTTTAATAATATTCCTTTCCTTCTGTCCCTGCCATCTCCCTCTCTCAAATATCTACTCTTTCATTCTCTCCACCAATATCACTCTCTCACAACTCTAAATCTGTTCTTCTCACCTTACTTTATGCTGTCTCATTACTCCACCTTGATCCCTAACCTTAACCCTAACCTAAACTTTTTTCTTCTGTCCTCCTTTAGTTATAGGGTCACTTTAAGCCTCTAGTCTTGCATGCTCAAAGCAACCTCATTAGTGCATGAAAATAACACCTAGTACTTCGTTAAGTGTTTGGCATTAGGAAAAGCATCCATCTATAGAAACCTTGTGAAAACAAACATTGGGGTATGATGCAGTCCACTTTCTTGTCAAATCCTCTTAAACCATGAAGCTCATGGCAGCATGAAAGAAAGCCATTGAACGATGACAATGATAATGACAACGACGATGATGATAATAATGCTGATGATGATAATAATGCTGATGATGATGATGGTGACAGTAACTGGTACTTATTTAATCGACCCCAAAAGAATGAAAGGCAAAGTCGACCTCGGTGGAATTTGAACTCAGAACGTAATGGCAGACGAAGACGAAATACCACTAAATATTTTGCCCGCCGTGCTAATGATTCTGCCAGCTCACTGCCTTGATAAAGTACACAATAGCAAATGTAAACGTACGTTAGCCACTAAAAAGTCCGTGATAGATGTAGGGCAGCTTTACATCGTATATTTATGTTAACCAGAGTAGGCAAGCAAAAGTGTGATCGCATATTTGCTTCAACCGTTGTCAAGGAATTAAGGCGACTTCAGCTGTTGCTTTGAGAAACTATCTGGAGGTGATCCTGTTGATTTAGATTTAAAATATTGTTTTAATACGTCTTAAAAGAACATAAAAGGATATTCAAAACAGCACAAAATCAACAAAGTTTGAACTTGCTATAAGATTTAAGTATCAATACATTAAAGGGACGAGATAATGCTTGTTCTAAAGATTTAAGTATTAATATATGGAATAAACAAGATTGATACTTGTTATATGATTTGAGAATTATTACATTAAAGGAATAAGGTTTATATTTGTTCTGAGATTTAAGCATTAATATTCCCAATATAAACAAGGATGATATGTATTCCAAGACTTAAGCATTAATATACAATCCAAAGAAAGTTGATACTTGTTCAAAGATACAAGAGAATTTACAAGAACACCTAACAAAAGTGTAATAATTATATAATGGGAGATGTATTTCTAGGATTTGGAATTAGATTAGCTTCTTAGTGATCACATGACACAGTCTTTATATCAAAATAGAATTTGATTACAAAAGGGAAATTATGCTAAAATATGGGAAAAGGATAATTCAATATTTAATAATAGGTATTTAATATTTATTTTCATGTTAACTTATTTGATATAAAAGTTTTATTTTTTGAAAAAATTATAAAATCTTAATTATATTTTTTTAGAAGCCAAAACAATGCGATTTATAAAAATAGTTTTACCTGGTATTTCAATATTTCAAGATTTGGACCCTTACTTCAGAAAATCTTTGGAGAAAAGTTGGTATTTACTGACTTCTCTGTCCTGTAGAGTGTGTGAACATAAGGAAGAGGTACAACTAGTAGTGTAAGGTAGAAACCTGAGCTGTTATGTATATGATAATAGGTGATGCTGGAGGGCATTCTTCCTAAGAAACTAGAAAGGCAGAGTGAGTGAAAGTTAGAGAACAGCAGACTATGGCAGAAATATTAACAACAGCATCTGATCCCAGAATTGGTTGTCCAGCATAATATTAGTTAGGATTATTTTTATTATTGTTGTTGTTATTGCTGTTGTTTTCTTTTTGTACATCTTTTATATCTTGCAAGGGGAAGGTCCAAACAATGGGCCTCAGTGCTGGGAAGATGTCATTTGCTTGATAGCACTCTCCAGAGTAAGTGAGGACTTCCAAAATGTGTAGTACTCTTGACAACATCTACCATTCCTATCTCAGGCAACATTGATATATTGCCCAGGATACAATTGAGGAACTTTTCAATTATTTTCTTCATGAGTCTCAGTGTTCCAGTGATCATCAATAATATTTTGGTCTTCATATTCCATATCCTACCGATCTCTATCTTGAGATCTTTGTGCTTCATGATCTTCCCTGTGACTTATTATAAACATGAAGGTGATGAACTGGCAGAATCATTACCATGCCAGACAAAAATAATTAATGGCATTTATTTTGGCTCTGCATTCTAAGTACTAATTCCACAAAAGATATCTATGCCTTCATGCTTTTGTGATTGATAAAAATAAAGAGCAGTCAACTACATCAACTCCTCCCTATTGCAAAATTTCAGGTCTTGTACCTATAGTAGAATGAATTATTATTATTGCTATCATTATCATTGTTATTATTGCTTCTATTAGTATTGCTATTGTTAATATTGTTGTTATTATACATTTGCCATAAGCAGATGTACCTAGCAACAACCTCAAAAGAATTCATATATTACCATGATTACCTTCATGCTTTTATCATTATTACTATTAAGCTTCAAAACTCTTAAACTTTTGTCCACCTCATTTACTCTAGGATGGAAAAATTAAGAACTTCGTTGTGACAGTTTTAATTATTTTATTTTGTAAACATTTGCTTGCTTGTATAACAATAAAGCTTCTTTATCTAGGGGAAGAAGAAAGAGGTGCTAAACACAAAGGTGGTGGTAACACGCACATCCTCTAAGATTTTTTAAGAAAATATATATTGAAGATTCTGATAATTCAAACAGAGATTGTAAAAGGAGGGCAAACATAGAGAACAATGATGAAGTAGACAAATAGATTCAATTAAAAAACAAAGTCATTGATACTTTGGAAAATAAACAGAAAAAACACATTCGTAATATCAGCACAGATTCTGGTGACAGCTGAAATTTGCATAATGCAAACAAGAACATTAGATAATCTTACCAGTGTTCTGTGCAACAGAGAAGTTTTGAATATGGAACAGCTCTCTGCAAGAAAAGGAAAAGAATGTCAGAGAAACATGTTATGTAAACTTCTGCTTCTCTGTCTTACAGTTTTACCAAATAAAAGTTGTAAAGGAAAGCTGCTTGGCTCTATCCCTTGAAAAAGGGATGGGATTTTTATATCTAAAATGAGTCCTAGCTGATGATTAGGATGATATGGTCTACATGAGGCATGGTTCATTGGAAGAGGGGATGAGATTGGTTGACAGGCTGATCTGCTTTATCTGACACCAACCCACTTTGACAACATATGAAGGGAGAATAATACAAGAGTCTTGGACATAGGTTCAGATGTTGAACTTAAGTTTATGGTAATTATGCAGAAAGGTTGTGAGTACCAAGGTAATCGGAAATGAGATATGGTCAAGTAGGGTCTGCATGGATATGTAGGTCCTAATGTTTTCTATAGAGTACAGAGCCATCTGAGAGTTGTACCTCATCATGAGTGTAAAGAAGAAAGAGATACAACTAGTAGTGTAAGGCAGAAACCTGAGCTGCTATGTATAAGACAATAGGTGATGCTGGAGGGCATTCTTCCCAAGGAACTAGAAAGGCAGAGTGAGTGAAAGTTAAGGGACCAGCTGACTATGGCAGAAATAGTAACAACAGCATCTGATCCCAGAATCTGTTGTTAACAAAACACCACCTATCACCACTATGAAGACTACTGAGTGAGTCACCACATCTCCAGCGCCTGGATCCAAAAGTCAAGAAGCCAACCAGGAAACTGGCAAGGTAGCCAATGACTAGGAAGCAACTATGTTGACTGCCAAGTTTTTAGAGTAGATTTGAAAGATTTAGAGAAAAAATTCCAGTCATGGCAGCAAAACCTAAATTTGCAATGCCATAAAGTAATGTTTGCAGATACTAAAGTTAATATGTACAAAAGAAACAAGATTCTGCTTCCATGAGGGAAATGGCTATACTCTATAAACAGAAAAGAAGGAGGCAGAGGTCCCATACAGTGCGTCCAATATAAATTATAGGCACACAAGACATATAATGGGATCACAGGTAGGCTAAAAGAGAAGATAGACTTGATACGAAGCAGGCATACAGATACAGTCAGTACACAGGAAATAGATTCTATCAAAGGATGAATGTCAGCATGCAGTGCTTGAGAATCCATGCCAAAATGTGGAGGCCTGAGAAACAGACATTGATATTACAATAGTAGTGAAGGCATATATAATATGCATTTGGGTCTTTTGCCAATGGTCCTATTAAGTCCCATCACTTTGTTGTCCCCTCATCTGCCACTCCTCCTATTCATTATATCATTCCACTTCTGTAACAGGGAATAATATCAGTTCTTTCTAAATCCATCATCCTGCCAACCTCCACCCATTACTATGCCTGTTGAATGAGGGATGGCATCAGACCTATGCATACTCAAAAACTCCCTACAGACATCCTTCTGTAACGCTAGACATCACTCTTTTTTACCCTGGTCCCTAATTATTGACAAATATCATATCTTCTCCTTCTTAACATCACCTACATTTATAACTCTCCATCACTCACTTTCTCTTTCCCACTTACCATCATCCATCTTCATTGTTATCCATCACTCTGTCTCTCTCTTTCTGTCTGTCTGTCTCTCTCTTTCTCTCACTGTTCATTTATTTTCATCTATTGTTGACATACATCATTCTCTCTCACTTCCACTTCTCTCCCTTTAATTACTCTGTTTCTCCATCTCACTCTCTCTTCCTATTTCTTTACTACCCACAAGGGGCTAAACACAGAGGGGACAAACAAGGACAGACAAACGGATTAAGTCGATTACATCGACCCCAGTGCATAACTGGCACTTATTTAATTGACCCCAAAAGAATGAAAGTCGACCTCGGCGGAACATGAACTCAGAACGTAACGGCAGACGAAATACCACTAAGCATTTCACCCGGAGTGCTAAGGTTTCTGCCAGCTTGCCACCTTTTTTTTTCTTAAATACCTATTTCTTTACTACCCACGTCTCTCTTCCTTCATCTTGCTGCCCATGATAAGCTTCTGTTCAATCTCCTTACCAGCGAAACTGCAACTACCATCACTGTTTCTCATCCATTTCTATCATCGTACTTTCTATTTTGCCTTTCTCTCACCCAAGTTCTGCTATTGCTCTCTCTCTCTCTCTCTCTCTCTCTTCTGTCCTCCCTTTTGGTAACATTGCCTTGAGCAAATGAAGGCAATGTTGAAGAGTGAGAAGTTTTTTTGTCTTGCTGAGAACATGACAATTTCTCTTGTGCTAGTGACATGATAACATGCATCCAGTACACTCTGTAAAGTGGTTGGCAATAGGAGGGACATCTAGTCACAGAAAACATGCTAAAATGGAACTTTCAAGCTAGATGTGGTTCTCTGATCCATCTCAGATGGTAGAAAGTCCAAATAAGAACTGACTCCAACTGTGAATTCTTATTCAACACATATCAGCATGGAAACAGGACACATGATGATGATGATGACAATGACGACGACAACAACGATAACAACAAAGACAATGATGACAACAGCAACAGTAGTGGAGATGCAATGGCCCAGTGGTTAGGGTAGCAGACTCGCGGTCATAAGAACGCAGTTTCAATTCTCAGACTGGGCATTGTGAGTGTTTATTGAGCAAAACACATAAGCTCCATGAGGCTCCAGTGGGTTGGGGGTGAACCCCACTGTACTCTTTCACCACGACTTTCTCGCACTCTTTCTTCCTACTTCTGCCACAAAGCAGAAGAACCATGGTGTAACCCACTATGATGTGGTAAACTTTCAGACCCTAGTCTAGATTGTGAATCCTCTGTACCCCACGATGGTTCAGCTCTCCACCCGTTAAAAGTCACTGTTTGCAGAATGAGGATTACAATGTAGCTTTTGCACCCGTGCAACCGCCAGTCTATCGCCTGTGGTGGGCAGATCTTCAAGTTGCCACACACATTCTTAGTAGCTTAGAGTAGGGTCGAATTAGAGATTATTCTTTGTGGCTAATAGCGTGAGTCCTGATTGGAAGAAGAAGAAGAAGAAGAAGAGAAGAAGAAGAAGTAGTAGTAGTAGTAGTAGTAGTAGTAGTAGAAGAAGAAGTAGTATAGTAGTAGTAGAAGAAGAAGAAGAAGTAGCAGTAGTAGTAGTAGTAGTAGTAGTAGTAGTAGTAAGAAGAAGTAGTAGTAGTAGTATAGTAGTAGTAGTAGTAGTATAGTATAGTAGTAGTAGAAGAAGAAGAAGAAGAAAGAAGAAGAAGAAGAAGAAGAAGAAGAAGAAGTAGTAGTAGTAGTAGTAGTAGTAGTAGTAGTAGTAGAAGAAGAAGAAGAAGTAGTAGTAGTAGTAGAAGAAGAAGAAGTAGTAGTAGTATAGTAGTAGTAGTAGTAGTAGTAGTAGTAGTAGAAGAAGTAGTAATAGAAGTAGTAGTAGTAGTAGTAGTAGTAGTAGTAGTAGTAGTAGTAGAAGAAGAAGAAGAAGAAGAAGAAGAAGAAGAAGAAGAAGAAGAAGAAGAAGACGATGACGACGACGACGACTGTAAGCAGGTGGAGGAGAAGAAATACAAATATAACTTGGTGATTTGACTTCCTAATCACCACCCTTATAGATGTTTCTCACATTATATGTTGAACTGTTTCATCATATTATATATTTTTGATGGTTTGACAAGTATATCATATATTTGCAACTATTGTCAGGAGTATTTTACAATGTATGTGATTAAGCAACAGTTTATGTTTTCTGTTTGTATTTTTAAGATACGGAAATTGTGCTGTATTGTTATTTCCAATTAGCAAGTTACTGGAAATACTCATTTCAGCTTGAAATTGAATTATATTTCTTTTACTTCTGTCAATTCTTTGATTTAAATAGTAAAGTGTTTAACTTTATCAATCCAATTACATTTCAATCAGTTCTTTTAATTCAATTACGTAGCTCTGTTTGAAAGCAAAGTAGTAACAACCCTTTACACCGTGAACTACTTTTAAGTCACACATACATATACTGATAACACTGAAAGAAACATTGTGCATACGTGGCTGTAATGCTTTACAAATAGTGTAACCTGCAATTTAACCATTACTTCATTATAATTAAGCATGTGTGTTTCCCAGAAATTTCACTGTTGATCTCTTCACTTGAACTTCACTGTTGAACTTTTCACATGCAATGTTGTGTGTGAGTGTGTGTGAGTGTGTGTTGTGTGTGTGTGTGGATGAGTATATGAAATATAAAAGCAAAATGTTTAGTTCAAAGCATAAGGTGGAGGTTTAAATTCAGTTAAAATATTCTATATTGTATGTATAAAAATCAATGTTTTTCTTTCATTTTCACAGGTAGCAAAATGGCAGTCATCAGAATGATAAAGGATAGAATACTTATTTCTTTACTGCCCACAAGAGGCTAAACACAGAGGGGACAAACAAGGACAGACAAACGGATTAAGTCAATTACATCGACCCCAGTGCATAACTGGTATTTAATTTATCGACCCCAAAAGGATGAAAGGCAAAGTCGACCTCAGCGGAATTTGAACTCAGAACGAAATGGCAGACGAAATACGGCTTCGCATTTCGCCCGGCGTGCTAACATTTCTGCCTGCTTGCCACCTTAAAGGTTAGAATACTTACAACTCTATCTCCCAGAGCAAGTTTCAAGAAACACAAAGTATCCATGAAAAAGTTCTGGGGTTCTGCACAATATAAAATTTTTATAACAATTTGTTTTGCTAGATGAATGGTATTCACCATTTTAAAAATAAGCTATTATGTTTTTACTTGTGCATTTATGTGTGTAGTGGTATACTGTCAACTTAATGTGCCAGTCCCATGAAGGGAATCACACCACTGCTATTTAGCTCTAGGAAGCATCAACGCTTCCTGTCGGCCTTGACACATTTCCTGTGTCCTTATGTTTACAAAGGGGAGACAAGCACCCCCACCCAGCTAAGCCTGGATCCAGAGACTAATTTCTGAGTCTTTGATCGTCATCAAATAGCAGTGGTGTGATTTCCTTCATGGGACTGTCACATTAAGTTGACAGTATACAACTACTCTATCACACCACTACTGATTATATCTCTCTGAGATATTTAGAAATGTAATATTTCTATTTTTGTAATCAGTGGATTTATTTCACTAGAATTCTTATATGCTTACAAGGGCTAGACAGGCATCTCCAGCTAGCAGGCCATGCTACTCTAGACTGATGATGAGCAATGACTCAGAAACTAGTCTCTGGATGCAGGCTTAGCTGGGTGGGGGTGCTTATCTCCCCCTTGTAAACATAAGGATACAGGAAATGCGTCAAGGCTGACAGGAAACGTTGATGCTTCCTAGGGCTAAATAGCAGTGCTGAGATTCCCTTCATGGGACTGTCACATTAAGTTGACAGTATACAACTACTCTATCATACCACTACTGCTTATCTCTCTCTCAGATATTCAGACATGTAATATTTCTATTTTATGTGTGTGTTTTTTCTGAATTCAAGTGAAATTTTAGTTCTTCAGAGTTGTCTAAATTCTTCTACAGGTATATAGAAGAAATTAGATTAAAAACTAGTTATAAGTTGTATTATAACATGCCATTAATAAGCGCAGATTTGAGGCAATGTAAGTGTTTACATGGTTGCTTGATTTGCTATAAATAGCAGCCAAATCTTTCTTAAATTGTTAAATAATGTTATCTTGATTTTCCTGCAATGAAGGGAAATATTGAATCAGCATGAATACAACGCCTTTGATCATAACCTCCTAGATCATGGTTGACATAGAAAGCAGCTAAGAGTAGGAAGTTATCAAGGCTTATTAAACCAAGTGCAAAGTGACATTCTAAATATTCTGTATAGGTATGTCGTGTTGCATCCCCCAACACTGGTGATTCTTAGGCTCAATGAAATTACTTATAGGGCTTAATGAGCATTGATCATTGTAAAGGTTAGGTAAACCTGTTGACTATAACCACAGGTAGTTTAGATTGGTCTGAAATTGTTGCAGAAGTTGAAATGCATCAAAAATCACAGAAGTAACCACAGGTGACTTTTAGAGTATGTGATTTGAAGCTGTTCGTTTACACCATTTGATTTATGTATATTGATACTGATGATCTTAAAACAACAAACCACAGAAGCTGGTTCCATTATATTTGTTTCTGCAGAATCATCATAGAATGATCCACAACTGTTAGAAACCAAGCCATCTTAAAATGTAATTCATATAGTCCTTACAAAGATCATTGTCTCAAAGTTGCACTGTCCTAAGAAAGTTTTTAGTTTCTATGGGTCATTTAATTTCCTCTATTCCAAATTCTCTTGACAGCAGTTCTGTCTTGTAACAATGATGTCAACAGCCAACTGACATAAACAGCTTTTATTGTTAGAATGAAACCATATGAAGTTGCTGATGCACATTTTGCGATTTTTATAAAAATGGTTTATTATTTAGCAGCAAAACTATGCTGATTTGATATTTTTTACATACACTTTCTTTCAAAAAGAAAAGTGCTAAGGCTGTTCTAGTGAACATATGTGAAGTACACTTCTAAACTGTAGGTATATGCAAACATTTTGCAACCTGTACACAACTGAAATGCGTGCATAAGTAATTAAAGTGTGCAAAAATGTTAGTTGCCTAAAGTAACTGAGACCCCCTTCGGTCACGACACAGACCATGGGATTGCACCTAGAAAGTTACCCTCCCAGGTACAATTCCTGGCAAAGTTGTTTATGGAAGACCAGTAGTTTCCCATGCATACCAGCCTCCCCTCTCCATGCCACCAGTGTTATCCAAGGGAAAAGCAAAGGCCAATACAGCTTGGCACCTGTGAAGTCGCAACTCATTTCTACAGCTGAGTGAACTGGAGCAACGTGAAATAAAGTGTCTTGCTCAAGAACACAACACAGAGCCTGGTCTGGGATTCGAGCTCACAACCTTACGAATGTAAGCTCGATGCTCTAACCACTGAGCCATGCACCTTCACTAGTTGCCTAAAGTAACAGAGTAACAACATAATTTTGATTCAAAAATTGAAACTATACAACCAAAGTTTAGTACACACTGACAACTAATGAGTTTCTAAGTGATGTTGGGGTTGCATCAATGGAAGGTGAAATGATAAATCAAGTGTTTGATAATTTATTGGATACTGAAAACTTTACAAACCAAGCAATACCATCTTTAGGGAAAGTCATAAAACTCTCTAAATTTCACAACAAACTTTCTGATGGATTATTTTTGCCAACGTAAACCATCATCACCTGTTTCTTAAAATACTGTTCAGATTTAATAAAAAGGAAAATTACCAACATATCTCATGGAGAAGTGAAGCAAGTTCTTACAAAAGTATTGACTCCTGTGATGGTGATGACTATTTGTCCAAGGAGTTCTTAAACAGCTGTAACTATGATGGAGTATCATCCCCCACATACTTTGACCTTGACAAGAGTTGTGTTGTAAATGTTGTTGCAAAATTTAAATAAAGGAAATAATCCATTTCTATGAATGCATAATTAAGATTGTACTGTTGCACATTGGAAAGCAATGTCATTGAGCCAAAAATTATACTGAGACCTGACAACTCTCTGCTATCATCCTTACAACTTTCAGAAATTTCTCAATGCCAATACATAAATCACAATGTCAAAAATTGAATAAAATAACAGCTCCAGAACATTTTTTTGTCCTCACATCGTTGATTTCTTACTGAGTAAAACAGTATAGTTCTTCTTAATCAATCAGCTTGAATATGAATAATTCTATGTTTGTCTTTTCATGAACAATACAGGATGTTGCCGGTAGAGTGACACTGCTGAAAAAAGTCACCAACATTGTGCACACCAAAGTTGTCCATCATAAAAAACTTTCTTCTCAACTACAGTAACACCTGGTTACTAAATTTATAGACATCCATATATGTGTATATTTCAATACTTGTCTATTTGTTTTCCAGTTTATTTTATTAATCACCATCATTCATTGTCTTTATAAAAGAATGCTGACAAGCAAAGCATGAATAGGTGCTCATTCATATATATATTTATATATATATATGTATATAATTATATCATCATCATCATCATGATCATCATCATCGTCATTTAGCGTCCGCTTTCTGTGAAGCCAGAAGGCTGCATCAAGCCCAGTCTGATCTGGCAGTGTTTCTATGGCTGGATGCCCTTCCTAACGCCAACCACTCCGTGAGAGTAGTGGGTGCTTTTTACGTGCCACCCGCGCAGGTGCCAGACGGAGCTGGCAAACGGCCACGGACGGATGGTGCTTTTTACGTGCCACCGGCATGAGGCCAGTCAGGGCGGCACTTTCCAACCCATGCTAGCATGGAAAACGGACGTTAAACGATGATAATGATGATAATTAATAATATCAATGGGTAATAATGAAATATTAGAAATTTCCATTACCAGTGGCCTAGCATGTAAAAATTCAGTCAATAGACTATATATTATTCATATAAATACAGTGTACATTTAAACACATAAGCGGTAGCCTTCATAGGACTACCTACAAGCTAGAGAGAACAGTTAAAATTCCAAACCACTATTAAGGATAACATATTGAAGGGAAAGAAAAATTAAAACATTTACCATCTAACTCGTGGACCAATGGTTTCAGACATTATTTAGCAAATAAAATAATTTGCTAGGCGAAGCCTTCTTCAGCAGGTACACGAGTTAGATGGTAAATGTTTTCATCTTTCATTTCCTTCGATATTTTATCCCTAATAGTGGTTTGGAATTTAACTGTCCTCTCTAGCATGCAGGTAGTCCTATGAAGGCTATCTTATGTGTTTAAATGTACACTGTATTTACACACACATGCATATATATAAATATACATATAATATATGCATATGCATGTACACACATACATATACATATACACACACATACATATATATACATACACACACATATATATGTATATATGAATATATCAAATGAGATTTATCTATCACTGAAGAATGTATTTTTTTGTTGATGTTATCTTAATAGAAAAGTAGTATGTATCTATCTATCTCTATCTATCTATCTATCTATCTATCTATCTATCTATCTATCTATGTATCTATCTATCTCTATCTATCTATCTATCTATATCTATCTATCTATCTATCTATCTATCTATCTATCTATCTATCTATCTATCTATCTATCTATCTATCTATCTATCTATCTATCTATGTCTATAGATATATACATATATGTAAATATCTATATATCATCATCATCACCATTTAATTCTGTTTTCAATGCTGGCATGGTGGCATGGCTTGGACAGTTTGACAGGAGCTGGTAAGGTTGGGGGATATGCCAGGCACCATTGTCTTCCCTGGCGTAGCTTCTACAGCTGGATGTCCTTCCTAATGCCAACCACTCCATGGAGTATATTGGGTGCTTTTTATCTGGCACTATCACCAGAGCTTTTGATGTGGGATCAGCATAACTATAAATATGTATATAAATATATGTGTGTGTGTGTATATTATCATTATCATCATTTAATATCCGCTTTCCGTGCTAGCACGGGTTGGACGATTTGACTGTAGACTGATCTGGCAGAGTTTCTACAGCTGGATGCTCTTCCTAATGCCAACCACTCAGAGAGTGTAGTGGGGGCTTTTACATGCCGCTGGCACGAGGGCCAGTCAGGTAGTACTGGCAACGACCACGCTCAAATGGTGTTTTTTACATGCCACCTGCACAGGAGCCAGTCCAGTGTCACTGGCAACAACTTCGCTCCAATGTTTTTACATGTGCCACCAACATGGAAGCCAGTCAGCTGCTCTGGTAACGATCATGCTCCTATGGTGCTCTTAGCGTTCCACTGGCACAGGTGCCAGTCATCAAATTTGATTTAATTTCGCTTTTGATTTCACTTGCCTCAACAGGTCTTTGCAAGGAGAGTTTAGTATCCAATGAAGGAAAAGTACACATAAGTGGGCTGGTTACATCCCTGCCATCTCACTTGGCTTGCTGGGTCTACTCATGCACTGCATATTTCCAAAGGTCATGATGGTCACTAGTCATTGCCTCAGTGAGGCCTAATGTTCAAAGGTTGTGCTTCACCACCTCATCCCAGGTCTTCCTGGGTCTACCTCTTCCACAGGTTCCCCTCAACCGCTAGGGTGTGGCACTTTTTCACACAGCTATCTTTATCCATTCTCGCCACATGACCATACCAACGCAGCCATCTCTCTTGGACACCACATCTGATGCTTCTTAGGTCCAACTTTTCTCTCAGGGTACTTACACTCTGTCGTGTAGCTCAGACACATGCATGGCAGTTCACACACATGCATCATACAGTCTAGCTTTCACCCTGAGTAAAAGGCCTTTAGTTGCCAGCAGAGAAAGGAGCTCCCTGAACTTTGCCCTGGCCGTTCTTACTCTAGTGACTACACTCTCAGAGCAACCACCCCAACAACAGACTTGGTCACCTAGGTAGTGGAAGCTGTTAACTACTTCTAGGTTTTCCCTCTGGCATGTGATGAAATCTATTTTCTGTACATCTTTAGTGTTTACTATCTCTGTGCATCTGCCAAACACAAAAACTATTTTCCTGGTTAAACTTCCTTTGATATTGCTGCACCTTTTATGTGTCCATAGCTTCCATCGGTTACAATGTATGGAGTTTCTACCCACACCTTTTCTACAGGTCAAGCAGGGCCATCTACTTGAAGAGGGTTGTGATTTGACAGTCTTCCTGCTTACTAAAACTTTGGTTTTTGCAACATTGACTCTAAAGCCCTTCAATTCTAGACCTTGCTTTATTATATAATGTCCACCTTCTAAGCTGGCATGAGTTGTATGTATGAACAGGATTTGATATGTCAAAGTATATATATATATATATACTGGCCATATATATATACACATACATACATACACACATATTTATATACATGCACACACACATGTACTCACACACATGCACTCACACACATGCACACACACACACACACCACACACACACACACACATACACACATGCATGTACATACATTTGCAGAAACACACATACATGAACACACATGTAATACTTTAAACATCATTTGGATAACTAAAAAGTAAAGACTAACAATCAAAATTATTGTAAAACTCTCTAATGCAGTATCAAGTTTTTGGTTTACTTTACAACTTCTCGAAGCAAGTTAACAAGTTGGTAGTGTTTTACATAGAGATATATTTTAACAATAATTAATATTGACTGCTTCTGCAGTCAGTGGATATATTATTTCATCCATACCAATGACCTCGGTATAACCCTGAAGGTGAGTACAAATCAATTTAGCACATAGCTACTAATGAACAATTTCATGTTGAATGAAAGCGGAAAAAAGCAACAAAATTGTATCGCTATAATAGTAGCTATGAATTAGGCATTAAATAAAATAACAAAATATTTAGCCTACTCAAATTTCTCACGTAGACAGGCCATTTATCTCGTTATGAAAGCGCATCATGATGATGAGATGTCTTCCTGTTGATCAATCACTTCCACCACAATGATCGATATTTTCTCTCATATTTCTGCAGCTTCCACATCAGTCAGCATAATTATGTGTGTAAGGGTGGATGTCTACACTTATCTGTCTCTAAGGCACGAGTGATATGCTATAGCTTGCATATCAACATATTACATACCAATTCGAAGCATAGAACATAGAGTACTAGGTTAAATTTATGCATAATATTTTACATTTTTACTCACTGATTTTGATAGCAAAAGTTATGTAATAAATGATGTTTCAAACAGTCTCATCACAGCCATATATATATATATATGTATATATATATATATATATATAGGCGCAATGGTTAGGGCAGCGGACTCGCGGTCGGAGGATTGCGATTTCGATTCCCAGACTGGGCTTTGTGTGTGTTTATTGATTGAAAACACCTAAAAGCTCTACGAGGCTCTGGCAGGTGGTGGTGGGGGGCACCCCTGTTGTACTTTTTTACCACAACTTTCTCTCACTCTCTTTTCCTCTTTCTTGAGTAACGCTGCAATGGACTGGCATCCCCTCCAGCTGGGGGGAACACATACGCCACTGAAACTGGGAAACCAGGCCCATGAGCCTGACTAGGCTTGAAAAGGGCTACGTTTATCTTTATATATATATATAAGTTTATGTATGTATCTAGTGTTATAACTGAAGCTGTGTAATGGTGTATAAATAATACCGAAAATTTTTCCAATTTCATGTTTTGATATATGTATGTGTGTATGTGTGTGTGTGTGTGTGTGTGTGTGTGTGTGTGTGCACGTGCTTATAATAATAAAGTAAAACCAAATAATTTGTAATGTATTCACTGAAGAAGGTGTTGTGTAAGAGGATACATTTCATATTTTATACTACAGAAGATCTCAAACATCAATTAAATGCTTAAACGTTTTCAAAATATTATTTGGTTTGACTTTATTATTACAATATTACACACATATTCTATATATATATATACATATATATTTCTGTGTGTGTTAGAGGTTGAGAAACCAACTAAGGGATAGTACCTATCCAATATACTGCTGGTAGTGTACCCAATTATTCATAGTCAAGTGCTAGTTATTGCATAGAAATCTCGCAAATGAGTATTATATATGGGCAGTGGCAAAAAAGTAATTTACCCATGATTTATATGGCAAGTAAGAAAATGGAGAGGATATAAAATCGACAGACATCAGCCAGTAAACATTCAATTATGTCTATTTATTCAATTGATTGAAAGAGGTCGGGATTATTAAGGAAGGGGGCATATGCCAAATGTTGAGAAGTAAGAGTTGACAGAGGAATAGAAGCAGACATCTTTCTGTAGAGGAGATATATGGCTACCCCAGCTGGAAAAGTAGAAAAGATGGTGTGTTCAGCAATCAGTTCTTACGCAACACATGACCATACCAGTACAGTCTTTTCTCTTGCAGACTACATCTGGTTCCTTTATTCACTCTGTAATGCATATGCACGCTGACATTGCATATCCAGCAAAGCAGGCTAACTTCATTCCTCTACAATCGTGGCCATTTTTCACTACCATGTAGCATGGCTGTTTGTACACTAGTATCACACAGTCTAGTTTGCTTTACAGTCTAAGAGAGAGGCCTTTTGTTACCAACAAAGAAAATAGCTCTCTGAGCTTTCTCCATCCTGTTCTTATTTTCCACAACTATGCTTTCAGTACTTCTTTCTCTACAGCTATTCAGTAACTTTGGTAACAAACTGAAAACTTCACCAATTCTCTTTCAGAGAAACTGCCATACACACATATTGAGTAGGCAAAGACTTGACAGGTGTCTTTACTCTTTTATTATAACATCTTTATTTAAAATTTTGTTCTCAGAACGATTCCTTTGGTTGTACTTATTTTCAGCATGCAGTATCAACTTACCTTTAGTTCTAGTTCTGCTGAGTTACACATGAGAGAAATCTCATGATCTTATGATTTGTAAATGGCCACTGCAAATACCAGAACAACAGGAAATCGTTGTCTGTTTAAACTACAACAAAGACTGATATCATTGAGTGTTAAATTTAATCTTGAGATGAATATCTCCATCCATTTCTTAACAACAGTCAATATTTGTCCATAAATGCTATCACAAAGAGATTTTATCAAAACCTGTGCCCAATTAAACAGTCCAAGTCTTGACTCTAAATTGCATAATTTCATAATAATCATACCATCCTTTACTATCAAGGCATGTAACATTTCCAAGAGAGTCAATGTATTCTAGGCCTCAACTGGATAATCCATTATCACTCCATTGTGGCATCATTGCGGTCAATAATTCTATTGACTGAAAGTAATGCAAGAATGTTGTTATTGACTTTCAAAGCATCTACATGTTTTAGGAGTTCAGTTTATCTTTTATGATACACCTTCAGCTGATTCTTCACCTGAGACATCTATTGAATCTCCAAATATGTTTCTGATAAAACCTCTTTAACCTGATATTAATTCATGAGGTATATCTATTAGATCTTCTTACATTCCCCATTTGTGTATCAGTGTACCATTTCTAAGCCAAGAAGTTATCTATTAAACTCTTCTTGTCTGTGATTCTCATATTTCTGTTAGGCTTAGAAATTTTACATTAGGCCAGAGATAAGCTGATTTAACACAATTTTCTACACCAGCAACAAGAGAAATTTTTAGTATCACAAGAGTTGCTTCGTGAAAGCTTTCTGGCAACAGAATAATTTTTCCACCAACTTGCAAGGGTCTGCTACGACGAATACCTTGCTTTAAAAGCACATCAATGATTTTCTTTAGTCTAAGATTATTATATTATGGAAATTGTAGCTGTGATACCAGTGCCAGTGGCACATAAGAAAACCGTCCGAACATGGCCATTGCCAGCGCCACCCCGACTGGCCTCTGTGCTGGTGGCACGTAAAAAGCACCATCCGATTGTGGCCGTTGCCAGCCTCGTCTGGCCCCCGTGCTAGTGGCACATAAAAAGCACCATCCGATCATGGCCGTTTGCCACCCTCGTCTGGTACCTGTGCAGGTGGCATGTAAAAAGCACCCACTAGACTCACGGAGTGGTTGGCGTTAAGAAGGGCATCCAGCTGTAGAAACACTGCCAGATCAGACTGGGCCTGGTGCAGCCTACTGGCTCCCCAGACCCCAGTTGAACCGTCCAACCCATGCTAGCATAGAAAACGGATGTTAAACGATGTTGATGATGATGATGAGTGTAGACTAGTTACTCCATAATTTCCCAGAATATCTAAAAAGAAAACTGTGTTGCATTGCTGAGTATACAAATGAAGAAAATATATGTTGAAGTACCTGAGGTTGCATTTTCATAAAATTTCTTAAACACTTGTTAAGATGTTGAAGAATGTCAATTTCCTCATTTTCATTTATTTCATTACAGGGTAAAATATTTAAAGAAGAACATTGTTACAACAACTTAATTCATGTACTGACAAAGTCAACTCTTTATCTCTGTGTTTCTTAAATAGCTACAACTCTTGGATTGTTTCTGACACAGTCTTCCATCATTTGGTCAATTGAACTAATGATGCTTCTGTCATGCATCTCCTCCATTTGTCATCATTTTCGAGCAGATTTCATTGTTTTGTAGCTCCTTTATAGGCGTTGTAGAACACACCATCAACGGTTTGTAGGTTGTCAAAAATGTAAACTCCCGTATAATGAAGTAACATTACACCTGAAATAGAATCTTTCACTACCTTTAGAGTTCATAGAATTTGGAAATTGCTTTTCTCTTTCTTTCAAATATGGCTACACTATATTCATTTTTATTTTTTGTTATAGAATACAAATTGATAGGGAACATAGAAGTAATATAGTTCTTTGGCATTTTCATTTGTCCATATGGGCATGAACCATATAATGAACTATGTGGGCTTTCTTTGAGCCACATTGAAAGCCTGTGTCCCACCCACTTCATAAAAATACTCTGTCATTCACTGTCCCCTTCATCCCTTTCATCCATGCTTTTATTTTATTCACTCATGCTTTATGTGCCCATGGCCATATTAGCCATTTCATATTTCCTCCCTCGCAGTAGCCAGTGAAATGGTAAAAGCACACTGTAACTATGTTGTTGGTATGACTAAGGACAGCAGTGGTTCTTTCTTTTGTTTACTATACCCTGCACTATTTTGCCATGCATTGCATTCCTACACCTGTGCTTTTATTGCTCATACATTGTATTCTTGCCCATGTCTATTGGTTATCTATCAATCACTCCTTATTCTTCTTAATTATCACTGTATTATGTTTCAGTGTGAAACTCTTCTGTTTGCTATATGTTGCTTCTAGTCAAATTGAAAATTGTAAAATTGTAAGAACAATTTAGTCTTGTTGAGGACAAGGTACTTCTCTAGTTCTGGTGATTTGAACACAGTAGCCAGTAAAATGGTAAAAGTACTCTGTAAAGTGGTTGGTGTTAGGAAGGACATCCAGTCATAGAAGCCAAGCTAAAATGAATTTGCAAAATGAGGTCTTTTTGATCCATCTGGAATGGCAGATCCAGTCAGCCCATGCCATCACAGACAGTGGACCTATAACAATGATGATGATGATGATGATGAAGAGGAGGTGGAAGCGGAGAGTAGGAGTAAAAAGAGGAGGAGGGCATGTCGTGTTCTTGCTTTGGTTTTGTTGGAAATGTAAACCTTGTTTGATAATATTTACCTCTTTTCAATACAAGTTATTGTGATCATTTCATTAAGTTTTAGAGTACTTTGCAAAGTACTTGAAGTTAAATTCTATATTTCTTTTGTGTGCAATATATAAATGCATTCTCAATATATCAGCTTATATTTAGAAAAGGATGAACATTTGAAATAATATCAATTTATGCAAAAGAATGCTCTTGCTTCCTTTAAAATGTATTTGCGTAATTATACATAAGGATTACCCCATGATACATGTTTGTAAAACTGTAAACATTTCAAGGAATTAACATAATACAAAAACTTCCTTCCAAATGGTTTATGTCATTCTGTTTTTTTATAGATTGGGCCTCTCCTCCTGAGTGAAAGGCAGATTGTATGATGCCTGTCTATGAACAGCTATGTTACATGGCAGTGAGACATGGGTCGTGACTACTGAGGATATGTGAAGGCTTGAAAGAAATGAAGCTAGTATGCTCAGTTGGATGCGTAATGTCACTGTTTATATTCAACAGAGTATAAATAAGTTGAGAGGAAACTCATATCTGAGGAAACTCATATCTGATGCCTTATATATCAGATGTAGTGTGCAAAAGAGAAGACTACGATGGTACAGTCATTTAACGTGCATCTATGACGACAGTTGCAGCAAGAAGTGCTGATTTCTAATTGTGGAGGGAATACGTGGACCGAGTAGACTCAGAAAACTGTGGGACGAAATGGTGACAGAAGATCTTCAGATGTGGGCCTCACAGAGGGGATGACAGAGAACTGAGACTCCTGGTTGTTTGCTGTGCCTGAGAAGACACATCAAGCTAAGCAAAATTGAAGTTGTCCTTGCATGCAGGCATGTCCCTTGCACTCCTCTTCTACTAAGCATTCCTAATCTTGTGGGCTCATGAGTGCCAACACCACGTAAAATACACTTGTGCCAATGCTGTGTAGGAACACCCAATATACTCTGTGAAGTGGTTGGCATTAAGGAGGACATTCAGTTGTAGAAACCATGCCAAAATAGACACAATCATCTGTCAAACTGTCCAATCCATGACAGTATGGAAAAAAGACATTAAATGATGATGATGAATTCTTAATTTAATAAAAATTTCTTTGTGTATATATATCATCATCATCATATATATATATATACATCTAATGTAGGATAAAATTTTTTTTCAAAAAAATTTTATCAATGGCCAGCATATTAAAAAATACCTTTAAAGGTTAAATTTACAAATAACTTATAAAATAAGGGCAAAAGAAAATATTTGCATATTTGGCATTAGAATTTTTCTTTTGCCCTTATTTTATAAGTTATATATATATATATATATATATATATATATATATATGTATATATATATACATATGAATATGTATATGAATAATCCATATTATCATCAACATCATCATTTAGCATACGTTTTCCACGCTGGCATGGGTTGGGCAGTTTGACAGGATCCATTGAACTGCAAGGTCACAATGAGCTCCAGTGTCAGCTTTGGCAAGGTTTATATGGCTTGATGCCCTTACCATTGCCAACCACTTTATTGTGTGTACTGTGTGGATTTTTCATGCCACCAGCACTAATGAGATTACCATGTAAGTAGCAAGACAAAAAAAGAACAAGCAAAAATCGAAAATTCTCCCGTTACTAAAAGGGGGAGTATTTGAGAGTTGAAGGTGTAAGTGGCTGGTTTTATGCCATATGTTGAAAGGCTAAAAGTATGGTAGAGGGATAAGCACAGGTGTCTTGCTGTAGAGGAGATGCATAGCTGAAGATCATAAAAGGAAGATAATGATGGGCAGTTACAGCAAACTGTCAAAGAACAAGGTGAGTATAAGAGAGGACATGGACAGTGGGTCATGGGATATATTCATAGTGGGTGGGTGGGTGAGGGAAGAGTAACAGATGGTTAATAATACATACATAATACACACATGTATGAATATATGTATGTGTATGTGTGTTTACACACACACACACACACACATGTATCTATGCATAATTTGAAAGAAGTTCAGCCTGTAGGATTTTCACTATCAATGATACTACCTGTTTAATGGTTGGCAGTCATTGTGCAACCTTAAGAAAAATCTTGGCATAATCTTGTTTCAGCTTTGAAGATTAATTATTTTGATTAATGTAATTTAGACTTGATTTAGAAAACAAATGAATGATTACGTTTTGGCACGTTGTTAGTTGTGCCAAACATTCTATGTCTTCTTTGTATGTTGTCTCATGTAAATTTACCATTACAAAGATTCATCTAATAAGAAGAAAATTGATTGAACAGCATTTGTTTAAACCTCTCAGCTGAAATAAGTCAATTTGACAGTCATTTACATTATTGAAAATCTTAGTGAAATAAGAATAAGAATTAAAAAAATTCTCAAATGAAGATTTCTCAATTTAAAGACTCTTAAACTTGTTTCATTTTGCTTTGAGTACTCACACTCTATGAGCTTAAAACTTCGAAGTAGTGGCAAAGTGACCTAAATTTTTTGCAACTTAAGCAAAACTGAGAAAATAGCAAAAATGTTTTGAAAGTTCTACATTAATTCTTTTGTTGCTTCTGTGTTGAGAAGGTAGTGCAAAGGCTAAAAGTCAAACTTGATACTATGAAATAACATAGCAATATAACATTGTAAGATCAAAGTCTATTAAAGATAATTAAACATCTAAATATATATGGATTAGTGGCATAGCAAATATAAACATTATTACCCTGTTTAGAGACATAGGCTCTTTGAATCCATACTGGTTTAAGAAAAAGTATTTCATGATGATCTGTGATCAAACGAATTGAAATGTAGTGTAGATGAAAATAATGAAATGTTTTTCTAATGTAAAGGTCAGGTAAATAGGCAAAAATATTATATATTTTTATCCTTCCAAAGTTGGCTACGATGTATACCTTTTTCGTTCAAATAATAGTTTAAAAACTATATGTCATATTCTAGTGGAATCATTGAAATTTCATTGAAATATTTGTTCCTATGGAAATCGACTGCCTCAGCTTTCCAGCTAACTCAGTGCACTAGTTCATGCAGAAGATTGGTATGGGATCCATACAGCTGAAGAAAGCCACCAAAGAGACAGGCATAGCAGTTGAAACCAACTCAAGGTAGCTGTGGTTGATGAGAGAGAGTGTAGATGGAACCCTTCTACAAGTGAAGACTAATTCACTCCTTGCTACCAAATTCAGTTGAAGTGTACAGGCCTAGGGATGAAACACTTGTAATTCTAAGATACCCACTGATGATACAGAAATATTTCTGCCATTCTGAAAGCTTCAAGAGAAAAGCATACAAGTACTTTTTGTAGCATCAGCAATTTCTGCATGAGGCAAAGCATTTCTGATGTTTATTTAACCTTTGTTCCTCACCACGATAAAGACCAAGGCAGGATTTGATAATTATAACAAAATAATGCATTCAAGAAGGAATGGAATGTTTAGATAATAAATTATTCAGTGTTTTATCTCATGAAAGTGGTGACTGGAACAGGACTCAGGAGTAAATGTTAATGTTAAACAAACACATTTGAAAATGTGGAAGATGTTTGCATTTAAATAGCTTTCGAAGAAATATAGGAAAATACTTTGATATATAAATAAATACATCATGTATTGTTCAAAACATTATAAGGGAAAAGTAACAGAATTTGATATTTTGAGTTAAATAAAATTGTGTGTGCAACTTGTTAGTATCAAACACCTGACAGGTACAAGGGTCTAAAGCCACCATCCAAAACAGAATTTTCAGTTTAAAAAATGGATTTTTTTATTATAATCTGGTCAATAATATTTTGTCAAAATAAAGAGTACTGATTAACTAATAAATTCTGCAGTGTATTGCACAGTACTCAAATTCTGGTCTAAGTTACTTAGATGGCAGTTAGATTTAGAATATCATCAAATTTGAAGATAAATACAAGAAAAAATGAGCAAGCCAAGATTGTTACTGAATAATACACTGATATGTATCCGAAGGTAGATTTGTCTGTAAAACATAAGTGAGAAAAACAGAGTAATGTGTGATGTATGGAATAGTCTCACTGAGAGAAAGAAAGAAAGAGAGAGAAAGAGAGGGAGGCAGACAGTCAGACTGATTTTTATATTACATAGGAATAATGTAAGAAAGATACAATAAGAGTTACATTAATTGTTTGTGTGAGAGGTGTAGCAACAACTTATTACGATCTAAATAAAATATACATTACATGCGATAATGCACTGGATCTCTCTGTGCTGTCAGTTTTACTTACTGTACTAATTATATGAATTGCCAGCACTTCAACAAGTTTGGACTCCCAATTAATAGCTACATAACATCACCACAAAATATGCCTAAGCAAGCAAATAAGAATATACAAATGCAAAAGTAAATACTTTCTTGCATATTCTGTAAGAATTTTCTCTTAAAGAATAGGAGTATTTTTGCTATATTACAAATGAAATTCATTTCTAGTTAATTGATAAATTTAATATGAAAGTTTTAGAAAATTCATTTGTATATCTTCACTTATATTGATTAATTCTGCACCAGACCTAAATCAGCTTTCCAATATCTATATACTTAGTGCTCCATAATCAAATTAGACATCTGTGAAAAATATTTAACAACAGTAGGTTTTACAGGTGGTGTTCTTTCAAACCTCAAAACTTATTAAGTTTTCTTATAATTGTCAGAAGTTTAAACTTCCTTCAGAAATCAATAGCATCATCAAAGTTTTAACATCTGCTGTAGATATATTGCAAATCATCCTGACCCATTGTCATCTCCTTTATGAAGCCCAGTGTTCTGAGATGTGATCTCACCACCTCACCACATTTCTAACAGTTTCCTTTGGTTTTCCTCTTTAAAAGTAACCCCTCACCAGCAACAAACAACACTTTTTTCACCCACCACTTATTGTCCAATTTAGATCAAATTTTTATTCTAGTGAAGATTCCTAGACTGTTGAGTTGAAGCTTTTCATTCTCAGTCATATGTTCATCCCCTTTCATCTCCAGCTTTATGTACTTACCACAGAATAAGACAAGTTAGTGTGAGTGTGTGTGTGTTTGTGAATATTTCATCCTTCTCCCAGGATAATGTAATTCTCAGTATGATTGTTGGTTATTGCCTTAGGTTAAGAGTTACAATGAGTTGGAAGCAAAAAGAATAAGAGATAACTGGAAGGAAGATATCGAATCTGAAAGATCTCACTATTAGGTGTAATTCAAAACAATTCCAGGTGGGGAGCAAGATGCCAGGTGTATCTAGCCAAGAGAAAAGCTGAGAGTATGGTGTTTGGAAATATTTTGCACTGTGAGAACGACAATTTATTTAAGTTTGCATAAATTAGAGTGTCTGAATGAGACTAACATGATTTCCTTAATGATAATGAAAGGAAACAGAGAAATATGATAGATTAGAGGATGTAAATTATTTTGTCTAGTATTTTGCAATTTTATATTCTGCTTTATATTGGATACAAATATTAGTCAGTTTTCTATCTTTTATAGTTTATAATTTTTTTTTGTTTCTCTGTTTAGTTGTTTTATACTGAATGTTATTTTCATTGTCTGCAGTGTTGCTATAGCATGAAATGGGGTTATAATGTCAACCTTATGAAAGTAAGCATTTGGATATACCTACAATGATTTCTTTTTAATGCATGTATTACAACGTCTATGTTTGTTATTGTAGTATTGTTGAATTCAGCAAGCCATGACTCTGTATCCTGGTGGAATTAGTTGCACCAGGCATTTTTGAGAAACTTATTAAAATGCTTTTGTTTGTTTCATTGATGTGTGAGTATATTACAATGATGATAGACAGATGGCCATGAAAGTGTCAGAATATTATTTATCACGTTACTGGAGAGAAGAAGGAGAAGATGATATCTTTGGAAGAGTTCTTGTAGCGTTGGGCTCTGTGTTTCTGTGACCTTTACTGCTTATTAAATTGTCATTCTCTGACCAGCCTATATATCCCATATTTTTTCTAGCTTGTAATATTCATCTTATAATATAGCATCTTATATTCAGGACTAATTTATCTCTTGTTGGCTGTTTATTCTGGCAGTTTGTGCTGTGTGAAGATCCCTTTGCTTAGATCCCAGATTTTATCTTTTCCAAATGGTTAGATTAGCACAGAACTTCATTTCATTGGCCATGGTTGCAGCCTCCATGCAAACTAATGCACTTATTCTGAAATTTCCATAATGAATTCCATATAACATCCATAATTATTGTACCTTGTTTATCAAGACAACACTATAGGTATTCAGGCTAAATTCTATAAGTTGTTTATAAATAAACGAGGAGTGCTCTAAGTCACATTGAATTCAGAGAAAATTCCAGTTTGAACTAAAATGATGATCCTGATAGGTACATTCGGTTTATTAAGCTCTGAGCTAGAATACCAAATCCCTTTACAATGTTATCAAACATGTTTGAATAAACGAATTTATTTATTGATACACTATAAGAGTTTGCCAATTTTTATTGTTGCCATTAAGAAGATGATGTTTGAAATAATAAGTTGATTTCCTATGAATTAGATTAAAAACAATTTTAATTAATGGTAGTTCATTTAGTTTGGTAATACTTAATTGTACCATTAAAAGAATATAGATATAGAATTAATTGGAGATTACATAAACTGGAATAACATTTATTTACATTTCGTGTCCTCATAAAGACTTATTACATAAAACTTTCTTCAGGTGAATGCTGGAAACCAAATGAGACTTTATTAGTGGTTTAAGACTACTGATAAACAATTTTTGGCAAAAGGTTAGTAAATATATTGAAAACAACTTTTAATATTAATTTTCTGGAAACCAATCCCAAGTATTGAAAATTTAACATAATAGAATAGATTTGTTTAAAATGGAATAGTTGCAGGGGCCAATTAAGTTTTCACTGTTAACCCTAAATTGAAAGTATTTTTTCACGAACAACAGAAAGATGGAAAGAAGGTAGAAGTTATGTCTGATTGTGGGTCTAAAATACATGAATATTTTCTGTTGGTACCAATGGCACAACTAGAAGAAGAATTACTATCAGAAAATACAGAAATTATTATGATTTTTAATCAGTTGATAATAAAATTAATGTTCCAAAGCACACATATACATGCATGCACTTCTTTATTATTGTGTATGAGAAAACATTGTAAATAGCACATATTTGATGGCTCTAATTAAATAAAGTAAGCAGTAACCAGTAACCAGTTTAGGTAGTCAAATTCATTAACAAATATTGAAAAAAAGAATGCCAGGGAAAAACCAATACTCAAACAAACAAGTATATAATGAATATAATTACTCAATAAGGAAGAAGCAGATTAGAAATCAGTGTACATTGTTGAAAATATTACAGAATAAATAAAAGAAGAAATATAAGTTGTTTACAGCAAAATCAGCATAGTGGATGGCCGATGAAAGTGGATATAGCAAAAATGTGTGTAGAATGGTGCTTTTCAACAGATAGAGTTGATGGTGAAATACACAAGATGTGTATTATATAATTGTAAGGGAAATGTGTATGTGAGTGAACCTAAGTACTATAAGTATAATATGAGTAATATAGTATCTGTATGTTGTATGATTGTATAGGTCTGTGTGTGGTGGTGGTGGTGGGGGTGTGAGTGAGTGTTCAGGAGAGCAGAGAAAATAATGATAATGTACTTTAAGTGTGGTATGAACAAGTCAATAAGTACGTGTGTGTGAATGTGTAGGTGTATAGATAAGGGGGTGGGGTAGTGCACAGAAGGGTGCTTATCAGTATGTAGAGAGTTAAAAGTGAAAGTAGTGTTTTAGTCAAAGAGAAAATGATTGTCAATACTATCTGGTCAGGTTGCACATAGCTACAAATACAAAATCCATTGCTGCTCATAATGAAAGCAACAAACAGGGGACTCGTGGAGTAAAACAACACCACAGAAGACAAGCTGCAAGCAGAAGTGGTTTAGAAGTAAAATCAGACTAAGATCAGAGTGATGAGGTATTGTCTCCCTCTTTCCATCCATCAATCCATCCATAAGGATCATGGGTGGGTGGGGAAAGTCCTCAAGCAACTCTGCCATCAGACCTTATCAGAAGCAACTATCATTAGATTTTGAAGATGGATTCCCAAGCATGACCAACTGACAACGTGGATATTATCCAGCCATCTCGTTCTTGGTCTACACCTAGGTCTCCTGCCAGTTGGTTTAGCAAGAAGAATCTAGCTTGTGATTCAGTCCTGTAAATTCTAATCACATGTCTGAATGACTGGAGCAGTGATCTCTCACTATGGAGGAGTAGCAGCTCAACATGGGAAGAAACTCTGATCTCCAAGCTACGTACCCTGTTGAGTAATGTTACTCCAAAAATCTTTCAAAAGAATTCCATTTTAGATGCTTATATTTGAGATCGTACTCTCTGTCATTATGCAACATTAATAGCCATAGATAAAGATATGCTTGAAAATCGAATTGAAGATAGTGAGTCAGGTTTTTTTCATTATATTCTTCTCTTTTGAGGATCAAATACTAGAGCTGGTGCATTACTATGCCTGTAACTATAATACTAGCATCCATAATACTATACTACTAGGCAGTGAGCTGGCTAAGGTGGTGAGCTGTCAGAAACGTTAGCATGCCGGGTGAAATGCTTAGTGGTATTTCATCTGCCGTTACGTTCCAAGTTCAAATTCTGCCGAGGTCGACTTTGCCTTTCATCCTTTCGGGGTCGATAAATAAAGTACCAGTTACGCACTGGGGTCGATGTAATCGACTCAATACCTTTGTACGTCCTTGTTTGTCCCCTCTTTGTTTAGCCCCTTGTGGGTAATAAATAAATATATAATACTAGCATCCAGTTCAGCCTCTTGTATTCAATCACTCATGAATATAGTCCTGAGATACTTTTCCACTTTTTTCAGTGTCAGTGTCGGTTGTCTAAAAGAGATTCACAGAATATATCATCATCATCATCATCATCATTTAGCGTCCGTTTTCCATGCTAGCATGGGTTGGACGGTTTATGCTAGCATGGAAAACGGACGCTAAATGATGATGATGATGATGTGTCAGTAACAAATATATTCCTTTGTGCTATTGCTTAACAAGTATAATTATTCATTGTGAATGATACCTTGTTACTGAATCTTTTAATTGCACATAACTCCAATTCAAACTGTGTTATTATTTTGGGGCCCAACAAACAGGAAATAAGCTCTTTCCTATGTGAGGGAAAAGTAGTTTAGCCTCATTTTAAAAGGAACTTCTTCTCAAAAGACTTCTTATTTATGTCATGTGTAGTTTTGCTTTTGTGATTTGATAAGTGGATAAGGGAGGGAGGGATATTTTTTGTTTGGTTTTCAAGCATTAGACATCAAGCTAAAATTTGGTAACACTACTTATTAATAATCTCATCATCATTATCATCATCATCATCATCATCATTATTTAACGTCTGCTTTCCATACTGGCATGAGTTGGATGGTTTGGCTGAAAACTGGTGAGTTGGGAAGCTACACTAGGTTCCAGCCTGGTTTGGCATGATTTCTATGACTGGATGCCCTTCCTAATGCCAAACTCTCCAAGAGTGTAGTGGGTATTTTTTACATGCACTCGAATGATGCATTTTATGGGTGCCAGTCAACCAGCACTGGCATTGGTTGCTGCTACAATTTCGTTTGGCTTGACAGGTCTTCTCAAGCACAACGTATCACCCAGTGTTTGATGGGTGATTTTTATGTACCATTTACAGTTATGACTATGATCTCTCTTGGCTTGACAGGTCTTCTCAAGCTCAGCATATCACCAACAGTCTCAGTCACTTGTCATTGCCTCTATGAGGCCCAACATTCGAAGATCATGCTTCACCACCTCGTCCTATGCCTTCCTGAGTGTACCTCTTCCACAGGTTCCCTCCACCATTAGAGTGTGGTACTTCATCACACAGCTGTCCTCATTTATGATTATTCATTAATGTTTTAATTAACAAAAAGTACTTTGAGAAAATAATCAGTGCATAGTATAGGCACAGGAGTGGCTGTGTGGTAAGTAGCTTGCTAACCAACCACATGGTTCCAGGTTCAGTCCCACTGCGTGGCATCTTGGGCAAATGTCTTCTGCTATAGCCCCAGGCCGACCAATGCCTTGTGAGTGGATTTGGTAGACAGAAACTGAAAGAAGCCTGTCGTATATATGTATATATATATATATATATGTATGTGTGTGTGTTTGTGTGTCTGTGTTTGTCCCCCTAGCATTGCTTTACAACTGATTCTGGTGTGTTTACGTCTCCGTCATTTAGTGGTTCGGCAAAAGAGACCGATAGAATAAGTACTGGGCTTACAAAGAACAAGTCCCGGGGTCGATGTGCTCGACTAAAAGGCGGTGCTCCAGCATGGCCGCAGTCAAATGACTGAAACAAGTAAAAGAGTAAAAGAGTGATACTTCAATGTAATCTGTAAACATGAGCAAGGAATTTATATTGGAATTAACTGATTGAGGAAAAGTACAAGAGATAATCATTGCATTGGTGCTTTTATTAGTGAATGTTATAGATTAAAAAGTATTTTCTGATATATTTTAAGTGTAGGGTCTCTGCATAATGGTGGATTTATGAGGAGAGCATATATACTATAAGAAGAGTAATAAAAATAAAATAAATGCGCCCTTTTTTAAGCCAAGCCAGGCTCATGGGCCCGGTTTCCTGGTTTCTATGGTGTGTGTGTTCCCCAGCTGGACAAGACGCCAGTCCATCGCAGTGTTACTCATTTTTGCCAGCTGAGTGAACTGGAGCAACCTGAAATGAAGTGTTTTGCTCAAGAACACAATGCGTCACCCGGTCCAGGAATCGAAACCACAATCTTACTATCATGGTGCTGACGCACTAACCACTAAGCCACGTGCCTCCACATTGTAAGAAGAGTAAACAACATAAATTATTAGTGATATGGGCTTAGGAAACCTTTGAAAGGAGAAGATGAAGGCATATTTCAAGAAGCTTTTTCTTATGGGATTTGTGCAGTTTCTAAGTTGCAGAAGCTACTGGTACACAAATTGAGCATTCAGACAGTAAATTGATCGATATGAATATGATACCTTGCGAGTATATGTAAAAACAAAAAAAAAAAAATGTATGTGTAATCAACTTACCTGTGTTCAACCTACATCACTAGATGAAAGTGACATGGCAACAGATAAAAATCAACAACAGGTAAAATCCCATTCACAGTGTACAGCAACAATCATTATTTTCTATCACTAATTTTGATCTAAATTCGTGCAGTTATGATTTTTATACTGGATTAGCTGCATGACATTAAAATCTTTAGCTTCTGACAGGACTAGGAGATTTATAAAGAGAAAACACTACAGGATTTTAAGAATTAAGGAATAAAAAGAATGAAGTATGCCTATCAAAATCTAAAAGTTCCCTATAAATCTTAATGAAAGTTTTGAATAAAATGAATATTTATGATGCATTATATTCCTTAAGTAAAACATAAAATGAAAATGGTTTTATATTCAAATTTGAGCAAATAGTTAATATTTTACATAATTTAATACTTTACTATGGATTTTCTGCATTCCAGAACTAAACTCAATCACAGATCTGAAAGTGTTGGAAAAGATTGAGGAGATTGTTATCTTATTTGACAATACTTGACAATATTTTCCCTTTGCTATTATTTATATGATAACAATAACAACAACAATGATGACAACAATGGTGATGATGATAATGATGATGATGATACAAAATTTATTCCAAGATTATTATTTTCTAGCTTGCTACATTAAAGTGCATTACTTATCTTGTTCAAGAATTTAACATAGCTCAAATAGTATTGTTTAATTTAAACTGTGTAGTTTGCAGAAAGTCATGTGTTTTAAAGCAAAACAAAACTGTTAGAATAACTGGAAATAGAAATAAGCATGCACCATATCACATTTTAATCACATCATGTGTATTCTATCATTATACTAATTAACTAAATCATAAGCATATTTTCTATACTCATATACTGAACTGTATTTAATTATTAAATGATATGTTTGTCTGATCACAATGTATTTCTAGAAATTTCTTTTATAACATGATTGCAATTATCTGAAATCAAACTGCATATATAACTCTGCAGGCTATAAATAAGAAATTATGGTCTATTTTCGAGTAATATTAACCCTTTGTTGACCCTCAACTTTGTGTAATATGCAGATTAAAAAGGCCCACACTAAATTGCTTTTCATCTTGATGAATTGTTATGGGATATGAATGACTAGTTTTGTTCATACTGACAGAAGAAATAGTAATGATTGTGATATTGGCAGAGATAATATTACTGGTGTTGATGGAAAACATCGATTAGGTTTTCTTTAGAACTTCTATAATCAATTCCTGCTTGACTACTATTATAAAGCCTCAAATCCCACAAGTGTTTCCAAACGATCCATATCTCGTATTCAATATGCTACTGCCTATTGTATTTTGACTAATTTTCTTTGCAGTTATTTCATTTCTGCAAAGCCAAGATTATGTTTGTTTAAATTTCTATTGCTACAGAAGAACTGCTTGATAGAGTCAATTTGATAGAAATTATAGGATTCTCTACTACTTTCTCTCATATCAATAATATTTATCAGTTTTGCCCAAATGTTAATCAATTATTCGTTAAGAGACTGTGTGAAGTACCTAACTTGAATTATTGATCTAACTTTTTTTCTGTTCTTGAACAATTACAGAAACAGAATTCCACTTATGAATAGAAAAAATTATATTTGTGCAATATATTACATTTTATAGGCAAGAAAAAGACCAATCATCTGAAAGGTAATACCAAGCATCTTAAACTGCTTCTAATTTCTTCCTCGTCACATAGTTATTATCTCTTTCACTCTCTTCTACTATTACCATGTTTTCTACTCCTTGTGGCAGCCTTACTCTATGTTACTTTTAAATATAGTCAGTATTTCTCTTTCATATCCAAACTGTTTACATTGGTTAAATACTGTTATTAAATATTTTGCTAAGTTCTCGAAGCCTAGTTTAAGTCAAAGCTATTTAGTAAACAATTAAATGATATGCAACATACATTATCAATTTTTAAGAGGTTATTACCATTTCATACAATTATGGATAATATAACAGAATGAAGCTACACTATCACCAAATGTTTTGGTCTGATGCTAGTATTAGGTAGTGACTGCAATATAAGAAAACTGTAGTATTACTCTCCTTACTATTAATTTCCCCAGGTGGATATTTAAGGCAAGATTTATTATATTTATGGCTTATTTATGAATGGAATAGACAGCCAATGTATTTCTCAAGGGGTATCCAAGGCTGGGAAAACAAAAAACCATGAGTTATGGGTAACTGCAGTATGAAGCAGTGTATCAGGATACAAAAATAATCCTCAGATCAGAAACTTGATCTCAACACTTGTTTAAAAGTAGAGTCTACTAAGAGCATGCAAATGTCTAGTTGTGTTAAATGAAATGATTGATAACATTCACCACCCAGGAACAAGTACAGTCTATACAACATGCTTCTGTACAATGTTCATATCCAACCTGTTCAGCCGAAAAGAATTCCATGAAAAACCCATCCCACAACCAGTTAATGAGAATCAACAATGGAAGAAACATATAAGAACCAGAAAAGAACATAGAAATTACTTTAATAAAGTAGATCAGGAAAACACCTCCCCAAACTATGTATAAAATATATCTCTGGAAATAATAATCAAATATAAAATACTAAAACTTCTACATGGCTGTGTGATAAGAAGCTCACTTCCAAACCATATAGTTCTGGGTTCAATTCCACTGTGTGGCACCTTAGGCAAGTTTTTTTTCTGTTGTGGCCTTGTACTGATCAATGC